>NC_141545.1:3105014-3410639 GCF_021556685.1 Rattus norvegicus
TACTCATACATTATCATGTATATCACACACACACACACACACACACACACACACACACACACAAAATAAGAGCAGTATGTGTTTACTCCTTCTTTAAAGGGGGAACAAGAATACCCTTGGCAGGAAATAGGAGGCAAAGTTTAGAACAGAGGCAGAAGGAACACCCATTCAGTGCCTGCCCCACATGTGGCCCATACATATACAGCCACCAAACTAGATAAGATGGATGAAGCAAAGAAGTGCAGGCCAACAGGAACCAGATGTAGATCTCTCCTGAGAGACACACTCAGAATACAGCAAATACATAGGTGAATGCCAGCAGCAAACCACTGAACTGAGAACAAGACCCCTGTTGAAGGAATCAGAGAAAGGACTGGAAGAGCTTGAAGGGGCTCGAGACCCCATATGAACAACAATGTCAACCAACCAGAGTTTCCAGGGACTAAGCCATTACCCAAAGACTATACATGAATTAGCCCTGGGCTCCAACCTCATACGTAGCAATGAATAGCCTATTAAGAGCACCAGTGGAAGGGGAAGCCTTTGGTCCTGCCAAGACTGAACACCTAGTGAACGTGATTGTTGGGTGGAGGGTGGTACTGGGGGGAGGATGGGGAGGCGAAGCCCATATAGAAGGGGAGGGGAGGGATTAGGGGGATTTGGACCCAGAAACCAGTAAAGGGAATAACAACAGAAAAGTAAATAAGAAGTACTCAAGTTAATAAAGATTAAAAAAAAAGAAGAAGAGCAGTATGTATTATCATAAAGCTAGGTTCTTCTATTTAAAGATTATACTACATAAAGAGGAAACATATTTTCAGACATACCCATGTCATACTTTACAGAGAAGATAAAACCAAGGGCGAGAAATAGATGTATGTAAACTTATCTGTGGGCCCAATATAGTTTTTAATATCAAATATAATCTAGAAATAGATTAAAGATAGTTTTTACCTTAGGGCCAAGGAATATTTGTTAGGACCAAATTGGGATTATCTAAGGATCCAGCTTGCCACTATCATTGGACATGAGGACAAAGGACCATGTTTCTTTCTAACATCCTACCTGTATAATAATGACAAATTACAGATGAAATATCTTTTTTCCTTTGCCTGTTCTTATGCCAAAATATATGAAAAAGACTACTTAACAAATAAATGGCTTATTTGAGATTAGAGTTCATGATGCACTGCACAGGAGAAGTAATAATACACAGCTAGTAACCCACCCTCTATTATCAGCAAGTAGAAAGAGGTGAATGCCGATGTTGCCTATACATAGGTGGAATCTTTCCCCATTAATCAATTAAATTCAGAATCCACATTACAGATATTTCCTTAAGTTTGTCTCCTAGGTGATTTTAGGTCCTGTCAAGTTGACAACAAAATTAATCACCGTGATGTGTATAAAAAGCCATGAAAAGAGTAAAATAAGAATTTGTGCTTCCAATATAAATACCATCCTGCATGTGGAGAAAGAGGAACACTCCTCCATTGTTGGTGGGATTGCATACTGGTACAACCATTCTGGAAATCAGTCTGGAGGTTCCTCAGAAAATTGGACATTGAACTGCCTGAGGATCCAGCTATACCTCTCTTGGGCATATACCCAAAAGATGCCCCAACATATAAAAAAGACACGTGCTCCACTATGTTCATTGCAGCCTTATTTATAATAGCCAGAAGCTGGAAAGAACCCAGATGCCCTTCAACAGAGGAATGGATACAGAAAATGTGGTACATCTACACAATGGAATATTACTCAGCTATCAAAAACAATGACTTTATGAAATTCGTAGGCAAATGGTTGGAACTGGAAAATATCATCCTGAGTGAGCTAACCCAATCACAGAAAGACATACATGGTATGCACTCACTGATAAGTGGCTATTAGCCCAAATGCTTGAATTACCCTAGATGCCTAGAACAAATGAAACTCAAGACGGATGATCAAAATGTGAACGCTTCACTCCTTCTTTAAAAGGGGAACAAGAATACCCTTGGCAGGGAAGAGAGAGGCAAAGATTAAAACAGAGACTGAAGGAACATCCATTCAGAGTCTGCCCCACATGTGGCCCATGCATATACAGCCATCCAATTAGACAAGATGGATGAAGCAAAGAAGTGCAGACCGACAGGAGCCGGATGTAGATCGCTCCTGAGAGACACAGCCAGAATACAGCAAACACAGAGGCGAATGCCAGCAGCAAACCACTGAACTGAGAATAGGACCCCCGTTGAAGGAATCAGAGAAAGAACTGGAAGAGCTTGAAGGGGCTCGAGACCCCATATGAACAACAATGCCAAGCAACCAGAGCTTCCAGGGACTAAGCCACTACCTAAAGACTATACATGGACTGACCCTGGACTCTGACCTCAGAGGTAGCAATGAATATCCTAGTAAGAGCACCAGTGGAAGGGGAAGCCCTGGGTCCTGCTAAGACTGAACCCCCAGTGAACTAGACTGGTGGGGGGAGGGCGGCAATGGGGGGAGGGTTGGGAGGGGAACACCCATAAGGAAGGGGAAGGGGGGAGGGGGATGTTTGCCCGGATACCGGGAAAGGGAATAACACTCGAAATGTATATAAGAAATACTCAAGTTAATAAAAAAAAAAAACAATCCTGCAGATAGACGTGTTTCTTAAATTAAACTCTTTTCTAAAACCAAAAAAAGGCCTGAAAAGTCAAACCTTTTATGCCTTCCAACTTTTCTAAAACATACAAGATTAAACAATCATATTTTTAGGTAAATTTTTATGGCAATACAATGATACTTTCTCTATGTTACTTGATAAACCCTACTTTTTTTTCTATTTTTGTGAGTGTCGTGTTTTTATTATCCACTGTTATTTGTAGAAACTTAGTGTTTACTTAGTGTGCATTCCTTTTGGTATAGGTGACTGTAGAAACTAGAGGTTGCCATCCAAAGTCTTCCTCATTTCTTTCCTACCTTATTTGTTATTTATCTATTTAAAGTTTTACTTCTTTAATTAAAAAAATAAAATTACAGAAAATACATTTTGGTTACATTTTTTCTTCTCATTGAAATCTACACAAATACTCCAAACCTATCTACAAATCCGTGTTTATGCTTTTTCTAGAACTCTATCTTTCCCTTTCTTAAGAATATAAAGCCTACCCGAAAATCAACTAAAAATAAACACAAAAGTAATAAGACAAAATAGTACCCAAACAAACAAAATAAGACAAGGTATACACATTGACACACAAAGAATTGTAGAGTCAACAATGTGCCTCCCAACACTCCAGGGCACTTTTTTTTTTTTTCCTTTCTAGTGAGTGAAATTGGTTTACCATGATACTCCTTTGGAGAAAATCGGTTTTCACTTTGTCAGCAAGTTTCAATCACCAACACCTTCTTGCCTGGGGATGAGACTTTGTATATATGTTTCCTTCTCAGTGCTAGCTTTTTAATCTAGTTTGAGCTTGCGCAGAACTTGTTCAAGCTGTCAGAGTTCCTATGACTTCATATGTGTATCTGTAGGATTGTGTTATGAAAATACGGCTTCTTTGAAGTCATCACCTACCTCTGGCTCTTTCATTCTTTCTGCCTCCTCTTCCATACAGATGACTGACATTTTAGGTAAGGGGTATGATAAAAAAATCTCTCTTATGATAGAGAGCTCAAAATTCCATCACTATCTGAACTCTATATTAGTTCCCTTCAACTGGAAGAAAGCTTCTCTTACGAAGGCAGAACATGGCACTGATCTACACCTATAACAACAGTACATTAGCAGAAGCCATTTATTTTATTGCTATGTTCCTTTAGAACAATAAAATTATTGCTTTTCTCTAAATGTATGTGAAAATACACACACACTTACACACACACAAACACACACACATATATAAATATAGATATACATACATATATACATATACCTATATACACACATATATATATATACATATATACATATACATATATATATTCTCAGGTTTGTGGCTACTTTATCAGTGTCAGATATGAATTCTGTCTCACAGAGTGGGGCTCAAATACAATGTAAAAGAAAAGAGGTTGTTTATTCACACATTTATACCACTATTAAATGAGTACATTTTTTTAACCAACTGACGGTTATAGATTATAGGGCTTTTATCTAAATATTTTTCCCTTCCAGCACCATAAACACTGGTCAATAGGAATGAAACATCTATCTGGCCTCTGGCTCTACTTCTCCATGTTTGACATTGTATGTTATCCTCAGCACTATACATTTATTATCCTGTTATAGAGAGTAAATAATACCCAGAAGAATGGCCTGTGATGGGAGGGGTGATCTATGGTATCGTCTTTCATCAATGATTTAACAATATGCAAGGCATTCCTGGCCGAATGTTTTACATGGTGACATATGATATCTATTTAGAACTTCATCTTTGATGACTCCATCTATATTCCTTTCATATAATGTGTGTGTGTGTGTGTGTGTGTGTGTGTGTGTGTGTGTGTGTCTAGCTTAGGAAGGTTCTACAATGGTAGTGTCCCAAATGTATATTCAAGGGGTGTTTATAATTACTTGTCTGTCACAGTAGTCCCTATAATAGCCTACCACCTCATCCCTGTCCCCTCTAATCTTCTTATTAAGGTTCCCCTTTATCTCCTTTAAATATCTTCTTCTTGAGATAAGTTTTCATAACAGAAGCTATATCTTGAAAATTGGTTAAACTGACTATTCCTAGCACACAAGAGCTATTTCTGCTTAACTTCCTTATTTTCTCACTGGTAGAATTAGAAATTTTTTAGTTGTCCTCCTTTTTACATTGCATACAGCTTGACTACTTTCTTTTGTCAACTTGAAACAAACTAGGGTGATCTGGGTAGAGGAATCTTCAACTGAAAAAAAAATGTGCCCAGTGCCAGCTTTGGCAGGGTCTTCTTTCTTGTCAGTTTTTCATAAGGCAGAGAAAGGAAAGAGCATCGGGAGAGGATACGACTTTTCCTTACAAGATACAGGGATAAGACTTTGTCTTATGACATATTTAGGGTTGCTGTGTAATAATAAAAAAATTTACTTATCTGAGACTAAATTACCTTGCTACTGTAGCTGAACTGCCTAGAAACTGCAAGTTTCTGGCACTTAACACCTCTTCCTAAAACAGCAAAGATTAAGTAAGTAGACTTTGTGCTATCTCAGAAGGAACTGCACAAATTGAACTTTCCACCAGCTAGTCAGAAGTTACAGGAAAAGGGCGGTACTTTGAGAAGTGATTATAATATTTTTTACTAAGTTGTAAAACATTTCTTATGAAAGCTATCTAAAGGGGAAAAGCAGAAAGATCCTGAATGGGAAAAGGGAAAAATTCTCTTTCTCATCTTTTTGTCCTCAGTACTTATACAACTTTCAGAATACATGATCACATGTTAAAAAGTTCATCACACATTCACACATAAAAGCAAATCATAAATGACATAGAAGTTTACAACTGAGAGTGATTACATGCATAGCCATTAGGAGTAATTATCTAGTTAAACATCCACCACCTGTCACATCTTCACAGGTTCATAGAGAGTTGAAAACCATAACTAAGCTATTAGTGAAGTTTTGTACAGATTAACGCAGACAACATTTTATCTTCTTTTACCTATAATAAATTGTTAGTTCCCTTCCTGTGACCTTAGTTAATTGTTTTTACAATCTCTTGGTATGTGTTCTGAGTAATAGAAAGTGTGGTTACTATGTAAGAGTCAATTACTTGGTGACACATGGGAGACTGACAGAATTCTCATTGCAGTTTTGACTATCGGAAAGGGATCTACTAGCAGTACTCCTATTAAGAGAGCTTAATAATCACTGATATTTCAGTAATTCTTCTAGGATCATCCTTAAGAATTAAGAAGTCATCTATTTGTCTATATAGCATCACTGCAAGAGAGTGCATCTTCATAGATCTGCAACTATCTGCTCAAAAGGGGTGGTCTAGTACCTAATGATTGCTATATATGTTTAATAATAACATATATTAATATCAGGAATCTTTCCTAAAATGAATTCTCTTGGGCTTTCCCTATAAAGCAAAACTGTTGCAGATTATAATCTGAAGCATACCTCCTACTATGGCTTCTGACAAAAATGTTCCCAAAAGACTGGTTCCGGGGCCTTTTCCTTGTAAAGAATGAGTATTGGAGTTAGGAATATTGTGGGGCCTCACCTTGGCAGTTTGTTTTGGGTTGTAGAAGATAGCAGGCTGAGAATGCCATGGATAACAAATAATTCAGCAGTGTTACTTCCTGGCAGCTTTAGTTCCTCTCTTCAAGTTTCTGCCTTCACTTTCCCTTATGATGATCTAATCTTAAGACAAAGTGTTTCTGTATTAAGTTGTAATTGGTTATGATGTTTTATCCTAGTAATAGAAAGCAAGCTGCAGCACATGGTTTCTGGTGCTCAAACTCAGGTCTTGATGTAATGTGGCAAGCCCTTTGTTGACTAAACCATCTTTTCAGCATCAATACTTAATATTCCTAAAAGATAGTATTTTCAGTGTAAACAAAGTGCAATTTTCCATAAGGAAAGATCATAGGTCTGAAATTTTAATTAAAGGAACCTGGATATAACAAAACAACACGCACTTTAGCAAAATCTCTCCTGGTCAACTGCCATTACACTGACTGTGCATCTGTAAATTTGCAAGACAAAACAGATGTCAAGGACGTGTGGTACAGTGATTAGCATGCCAAACAAATTAGAAAGGGAAGGAGCAAAATGCTTGACTGGTTTGTTAGCTAAAATTAATTTGCATGGGAATTTTGTACATGACACACAGTGTCTTTACCTGGGAAAATTGAACAAATAGACAGAGCTGTGATATAAATGTGTGTGTGTGTGTGTGTGTGTGTGTGTGTGTGTGTGTGTGTGTCTCAAATATCTTGAGTCACAGCTCCCCTCCACATGTCTTGTACATTAGATGAATTGTTCATTACTATTTTTCTGACAAGAAAGAAAGAAAACACAGTGTGGCAGCACACAGCTGTACTTCCAGAATTCGAGAAGTAGGGGCGCAAAGAACAGATATTCAAGGTCATTTTCAATTACACAGTAAAATTAAAACCAACATAATGTTCATGAAATGCTGCCTCAACAATTTAAAGCTAGAAAATGTTGTGCTTTAGGAAGTGGATGGGAGCTGGAGATAAACTTCAGAACAATGCATCCCTAGCATGTACAAGGCACTGATATACATTCTTCTATAACTTAACCAGATATAATGACTTGAGCTGTTCATCCCAGGACTCAGGATAAGATTATATCATTCATAAGGAGTTTGAGGTTTGCCTTACCCTAGATCTTCTAAGAAAGGGAAAGTGTGTGTGTGTGTGTGTGTGTGTGTGTGTGTGTGTGTGAGAGAGAGAGAGAGAGAGAGAGAGAGAGAGAGAGGAAGAAGAGGAGGAGGGGAGGAGGGAGGCAAGAAGAGGAAGAATGAAGAAGAAGGAGGAGGAGGAGAAGAAAAAGAAGATGAGGGGGAGGAGGAGGAGGAGGAAGAGGAGGAGGAGGAAAAGTCATGTGGAGTTTCATAGAATATGTATTCTATTAGGTTTTAGAAAAGCAACTGTTTGCAGTAGAGGCATTCTTTTCAGTTATATTTTGAATACTAATTGATAACAGATTTGCTTTGAAAGAACAGCATCAAGAAGAGAGTCCAAATAACAATTGCTATCATGTATAGTTATTAGTTTGACATAGTTCCCACTAAGACTATTGCATGATCAATTTAATTTTATCCTCACAGTGAACAGAGGAGGAATGTTACATCTCTAAGAATATGTAGGTTTTCACAGTGTTATATCTTTCAGACATCCACAGATGAAATACAGGTCTGTCAGTAACCATGTTGATCACCATGTTACCTTGCAGCATTAGCTAGAGTATGCTTTGCTCAGTTTGAGTCTTCCCCTTTTAGATATCATTTCCAGTTCTTTCTATACTGAAATGGCCAGTGAATGCAGCAATATTTCAAATCACTGCTGCAGTTAGATCAGGTATCTGGAGTTAGTCAGATGGATCAAGAGAAAGAAACAACATTGATTGCTGACACTGCAGTGCATCGGGAGTAAAGCAAAATCCTCAGTCTGGCAGAGAAGATCAGTCATTTCAACTACTTGTACCCAGAGTGTTGAACTAGCAAAATTTCTGACTTTTTCGTTTATTTTTTCACAGGACACCTTTGTAAACATGTCAGTTAGAGAAATGCTTGTTGGCTGCTTAAGCCTTAGCTTTGTAGATACAGTATGTCTAAACTTTTATTTCTGCTTTAACTTAATATTTCCAGAAGCCCAAATCATGTCATGATACAAAAAAAGGAGTGAATTAACAATTTGAAGTAACATTTTAAATCAGTTGGAAACATTCTAAATTATGATTATCAAAACACATTGATTTCCGTTTAGGAGGAGACATTTGAAATTATGAAAAGTAAGTAGCAATGCCACATTCTAAAACCTCTTAGATGACATGGGGCAGGTTTTATTATCAGACCATAGAAATTCCAAATCCTGACTGTAAATATAATTTACCAAATTTACAGAGAATGAAAACAACAGTCTTCAGAATTACTCAGAAGTGATGATAAGAGATAACCCAGTGTGGGAAAGAATTTGCTGCAGAAAGAAGAGAATTCAAATTTCTGTGCCCGCACTTTAAAACAGTCATGGTTGTATACAGCTATAACCCCAGTGCTATGATGACAGAGAAAGAATTTCTGGAGCTTGTGCACAGCAAGATAGCATCAGTATAAGTGAAAGGCTTTGAATTGAGAAAATTGTGTAGAAAATCATAAAAGAGGATACTATTTACTTTCTCTGTCTTCTGTTGAACACATAGGCATGAACACACAGACAGACAGACAGACAGACAGACACACACACACACACACACACACACACACCATATCACACACTAATTCTTGGTGGTCACGTACTGAGGAATATTAAATTAAAAATTTATAACCTTGAACTCATGAAAATGTCCTCTTGACCTTTATAATTGCCATTGATCATGAATACTATTTTGTAAACCATGGATCCACATATGTGAAATAAATCAGTTGTCAGAATAAAGTAAGGGCATGACATATTAATATTAGAAAATTCAAAAAAAATTAGTTTATTATTTTTTGGTGTGTGGGTGTGTGTGTGTGTGTGCATGTGTGTGCATGTGTGTGCTGCATGTCTGTGTGTTCACATAGGTCTTCTGATTCCACAGCATGTGTATAGGCCAGATGGCCAATTTCTGTAATGGGTCATTATCTATGGATTCCTATGATTAAAGTGAGGGTGTTAAGCTTGTTCTGCAAGTCCTTTTTCCCTTTTGCTGGCCCAACATAATTGTCAAAATTTAAATGAATTTCTTATAAGCAATTGATGAAGGTTATTTACTCATCATGAAGTTAGTTCATATTGAAGCTCAGCAAGCCTCTGGAGTGACAGTTCCATTTTATGTCAGCATAGGAGACTTGGATATCATTTGATAAGGGCTTATGACTAGTTTTATTAATATTCGTAAAATGACCAAATTGTTTGATCCTTGAAGAAGATACCATTAAATTGGAAGACAAATAACAAGAGCCAAATAAGTCAAGTAGCTACTGAGATGCAGTCACTGACTGAGCTGAGTGTGAGCAAACATCAAAGAAGCAGGGAGCTGTACTGAGCCTAAGTAACGATACAAGCAAAAGCACTAAAATTGCTTGAGTGAGTCATATAGGTATGGGCAAAGCACTTCAACTTGGGACTTCACTTGACTTAGGCTGCATAAAATCTACCTTCTAGAAATATACCTAACAATGAAGTTGCTCACCTCATCTCACCTGCATGAAGCTGTATACATATCAAACAATGGACTAAGACTCCTTGCACATAACATTATTTATTAACTTCTCTTTCATGATCAACTTCCATTCAAAAGTATTCAAGAGCATATCCACATACTGGAGGGAGAAGTCTGTTTCAACTGGCCTGAGCCAGTTTAGAATATATACTCAGTAAGTCGTATTAAATCCTCTGGAAAAACTTTCAAAGGAAACATCCTGTTTAATGTCATATACCTAGTGATAATTGAATATGCATTTGGTTAAATCAAATGCATCATGGAAACTGATGTTCACAGTAAATTAAGGCTTACTTAATCAAAAAACGTCAATCAAAACAGAAATATCCACACTGAACTCTGAGTAAGCAATTCCTCCTTCTCAGGAAGTCCACAAATTAAGGCTACACTGAATACCAGTGTTTCTCACTTTGCTTTTGAATAAAATTTCTTTGTCACCTTGCTCTCTGTGACTTCTTATAATAAGATGCAAACATCCTGGAAACACCTCACCTAGACAGTAAACTCAGATAAAACTGATAAGCATCTTCTTCAAATAATGACATGAATCACTGAAGCTCTGAAAGAATTCTCCTGTTACTTTCTTGTAAGAACTTCTAAGAATGACACAAGCCATGTCTAATCTCATGCCTATTCAATGAAATCACAAGTTGTAAAAAAATTCATCCTAGTGTTATGTTTTTTACCAATTTCAACTTTAAGATACTAAGTACAATCACATTAGTATTCCTTTTTTCTCAGAAGTTTTGATAATGTCACCTAAAATTAAGCAAGAGGAGGATCCTTAATGAATTTCTCTAAAATACATTTGCATGATAGATAAAATATTAGCTCTAGAATGAGAATATTAGAAAAATGCTTGTTTCTGTGTTACTGCATTGAAAATGTAATTTATAACCCTTTGTCATTTTCAAAATGCAAATATTCATAGTATACATATTAGTTACATGGACTATTAATAATAATAAAACTTTATAATAATAATTGAAGAACAGAGCCAGTACTTTGAGACAATAATGCTTCTGCCACCTTTAGTGTATATAGTTTTTGCTATAGGTACACAATGATTTCTACATATGAAAGTCTAAATGCTCTACAGCTCATGCTTTCTGGTTTCAAGAAGTGAAAACATCAGTAATAGCTTTTAACTTCAAAATCAAAATGAAAAGAAAATGCATGAGCAGAAATCACAGAAGGAAAATAAAAAAAGGGAAAAAAGAAAGCATGGAAGGAAGGAAGGAAGGAGGAGAGGAAGGAAGGAAGGAAGGGAACAAAGAAGAAACAGGAAGAGATTTGGTAAGTTGTTCATTTGACAGGCTACATGCCAGTATGGAAGACACCCTTGGATGAGTTCCAAAACTGTAAAAGATCAGGCATGGTTGTTTGTATCTATAATTTATTGGTGAATATCAGACATTAAAAGTCATCACTGGATATATAGTGAGCTTCAGGCAAGTCTGGGATTTATGAGACCCTGTGGAAGAGAGAGAGAGAGAGAGAGAGAGAGAGAGAGAGAGAGAGAGAGAGAGAGAGAGAGAGAGAGAGAGAGAGAGAGAGAGAGAAGGAGCAAGGGACCTAGGGGTAGAGGAAGAAAGGAAGGACTGACTTTGAGCGATAGCGATGCAAGATGGCAGCCACCACAGGCTCGGGAGTAAAAGTCCTTCGAAATTTCCGACTGTTGGAAGAGCTGGAAGAAGGCAAGAAAGGAGTAGGTAACAGCACAGTTAGCTAGGGTCTGGAGGAGGATGAAGACATGACACTCACAAGATGGATAGGCATGTTAATTGGGCCTCCACAAACAATTTATGAAAACCAAATATACCGCCTTAAGATAGAGCGTGGGCCTAAGTATCGAGAAGCATCCCAGTCTGTGAGATTTGTAACAAGAGTCAATATGAACGGCTTGAGCAGTTCCAATGGAGTGGTGGATCCACGAGCCATGGCAGTGCTGGAAAAGTGGCAGAATTCCCAGAGCATCAAAGTCATCCTGCAGGAACTGAGGCGCTTGATGATTTCAAAAGAGAACATGAAGCTGCCACAGCCACCAGAAGAACTGTGTTACAGCAATTAGTCACCAAGGCCCCGGCCTCCCTTCCCCATCCAACCCAAGTCTTCATTTTCCACAGTAGTGAATTCTCTAGATCCATCTGTCGACCTCAAAGTACTGGAGAGGAAGCCCCACTCAGACTTCATCCGGAGACACTGCTCTAATACTAACTTCTTGTCCATTTGAAATACCTAAGTTGTGCTGTGTAACATCATCTGTCAAGTATAACCGCTCTCTGCCTGGTTGAACTTCTGGGATCAATAAGGTGTGTTGAAATCGGTTTCCTTTGGGAGCGGTGGGCACAGCTAATGCAACTGTGGACAGCCAGATCTCACACAATCACCTGCTGCTGGCAATTGGCCTGGGTATGCCTTTGACCGCCCTGCTTTCCACCACAGCTGTGTGGTGGCCCTTAGAATAGATGGGGAGGCTTCAGATAGCAGTTGTGGGACTGACCACCACTAGGCTTGGGGTGCTTTGGCTGCACCCCTGCTTTCTTAAGTCTTAAGTAATTGCCCCATCCAAGCCATGGTCCCCACTCCTTTCACTCCCACCCTTGGCTAAAGCTTAGATTGTAACCTCCCCTCCCTCTGAAATTGGCCGCGAGTGAGGAATTCACAGCTTCCCATCTCCCCACCTTTATCAATGGGTGCTGCTTTCCCCTCCTCAAGTCCCTTGTTGCCCATCACCACCCAACACCTGCTGTGGACAGAAGCCACCAGATGAGGTTGAGAAAGGCTGGCCTCCCTCACTTAGCTCTGGACCACACATGTTCACCTGCTACCAGCCTGGGAAGGGAGCACCGGGTCCTCCGCCCTGCCACCACCATCAGCTCTTGAGCTTTGAGCTCAGGTCTAGAGATGAACAGAGCAGTCACATGGCGACTCAGATGGGCCAGCACTCAGGGTCCTTGGATATATGCCTAGAGAAAGGCCATGTGGAGAGTCCTTGGTGAACATGGTTCTGAGTTGGTTCCTTTTCCCATAATTGCTTTGCTTTTACACACTGAAGAGGTTTGAACAGGGCTTCAACCACCCTGACCACCCATCTGGTCTGGTGTGGAGCCTGACAGCTGGAACACGAAGCCCTGACCCTGCAAACATGGGTTTCAGTGTTGCTCCTCAGACCCTCAGCAGGGACCCAGAGGAGCTCTGTGTCACCATGTTCACAGATCGTTTGCAGATTGGTGGGCCTGGCTCCTGGCTCACTGTCATGCTCCCCAACCTGTTCAGGACCACTAAATGTTGAAATGTGGATGCATACTGAAATAAAGGCAATTTGCTGTGTTGCGAAGGGGAAGAAAAAGGACTGAGCAAATGAAGGAAACAATGGTGATTCTTTCTTAATCCATTCAAGCCTCATTAAGTTTCAAATTTTTCAAACTAGACATATGTACAGCAAAATTCAAAAAGATAATGATGAGAAAAACCACATGGCAGTCACCTGGGCAGGGAATTTGCTCACAGTGGTAGAATATAAATGAGCTGAGTTGATTGTATAAGAATAAGGCAAATCCTCAACTGATTGATTTGAAGTATCTTTTCCCACATATGAGCTTACTTTAATGTGATGAATGGTGGACATATCAAGCTTTAATGAAGTATAATTTTTTAAGCCTTCTCTATTCCTATTTTTAGTCATGATGACTTCATGCAGGATTTTCTGATAGTATATGTCAGTATGATATCATCTTACTAAAATCAATAGGAAATACAGTTCAAAATTATGAATCCCAATTTATTAAAGATGAATATTTACCCAAAATTGTTTGTATCAAATGCGATAAACTTGTTTTCATGAAGAAGAAAGGCACACAGAACTAAACCCTTAACAAAAATTAAAAGCAGGACCTATAGAAAAGGCTCCTGGGTTTTACTTGGTCTCTAGTAGAGAACCTAAGTTCAGTGTCCAGTATCTATACTTGGTGGGTCATTACTACTTGTCAATCGAGCTCAGGAAATTGGGTACCCTCTCCTACATTTTGCAAGCAACTGTACTCATTTGTGCACACATGTTCAGATGCTTCATGCTTTTAAATATGAAAAACTAAAAAAAAGTCAAAAAGAAAATGAAGGACAAAGAACAATGATTTGAATGCAAGTCGTGTTAATACTGTACATATCTATAAAAAAAGTCACTTAACATAACCTTGAAACAGCATAATTCAGATAGTTAAAATGCAATCCCATACCACTACCCAGTATTTAATATCAAATTATTATCTATAGTGATTCAAATCAATAATTTCTACAGGTGCATTTAATAGTCTTTGTTCATTAAACTAATCAAAATTTATGTTGTAGTTTTTTGAAGAGAAAGAATTTTATGGATCATGTGATATCAACTGAATAAATATGAAAATTATGTATGCAAACTTTACAAAAGTTAGTATCAACACAAAAATATAAATTTACAATTTAATAAACAAGGAACTAATTGATTAACCAAATGTTAGCAACTAGAATTCATCTATATATGCAATAGAAAATAATATTTAAGATATAAAATTAAGACTTATTTTAATAAAATAATGCATAAGTTATTTTACTTAAAAAGGAAATCTTATGATCGTATTAATACAGCTAGAAAACATTAAGAAAAAAATTAATACTCTTAAAAATGGGATACACATGCACACAAATTTAGAAAAGTTTGACACATATACATTATATTATAATGTAATTTCAAAAGTTAGAACTATCATTGAGTTTGTTATGAATGAAAGGAAGATGTTTCAGACAATAAACAGAAATAAAATTTTCTGGAATTTTACATAAATAAAAGGCATTTAGAAACTAAAATTTTTAATAACGTCTCCATAATAATCAGATGAGTATGTTCCTTCCTTCTTGCAATGGACATTGTATTGATCTCTACTGTATAAAAAAAATTGTGATAGCTATTAGGTACAGAGAATGAAAAGCTGTCCTCTGGGCAGCTCATGGTTATCACACTCATGAACCCACAACACCTGTGTTAACACAATACTTTCACATGATCAAGCCAGCTAGAGTCAGGGCTTAGATGGGGGGACCAACCCTTGCCAATGCCATATAGAGGGGCTTTTGGCATTTGATGGCTACTGGTGAATGAAGAATCATTCATTTGGGCAGGGGGGTGGGGTTTGCCTTGGTAATTTGCTCGTGCTTCAATAGATTCCCTTCATGAGTGATACCAGAATCTGATTTTTTGAAGAGATCTAAAAAGTATAAAGATGAAGACATGGTGTCAGGAGATGTATTACAGAAAATCTGGTGAGATTTGGTAAAGAGAATGTAGAGTGCATACAAGTATATTTCTTTATATAAAAAATAAAGAAAAATACAAAAGAACAAATGTTTACTTAATTAACAGAAGATAGAATATCTCTATAAACAAATTCTAAATAGCTTATAAACATATATATAGAAATAATAGATGAGTTTAAAAGATGTACAAGTTTTCTTCACTGTTTAAGAGATCACCTTAAGAGATCATGGGAGAGAATGTAATGCATTTTAATATACTTTCGAATGTAAAAGATTAAAACTTTAGGTTAGTAATAAATACAAGGTTTTCCACCGAATGAGATTATGTATAATCAGTTTGAGCTAATTCCTCCCTGTTAAATTATAAGCATTTCTAAATTCCTCAGGAAAACAACCTTAGAATAACTACTTTTAGTCCCCCAAAGTCCAGGGAATTAGGGC
Organism: Rattus norvegicus; assembly: GCF_021556685.1. Taxonomy (NCBI): domain Eukaryota; kingdom Metazoa; phylum Chordata; class Mammalia; order Rodentia; family Muridae; genus Rattus; species Rattus norvegicus. Next base: position 3,120,598 of record NC_141545.1, read on the forward strand.
AAAAACACTTCAATGGTTTCTTCAAGCTGTACATAATTATGTTTATATTTATTACTAAACTAAAATTATGATCTTTTACATTGGCACAGAATTTATATGATACAAATTTAGATTTTAAGATTTTCTTTAATATAAATTTCTTATTGATTTAAAATTAATATTGTTACTCTGATGTACAGGTATTGTGCCTCTACAACACATTTCAGCATAGATGGCTTATACCTAGTCCTTCTCTGCTATTAAAAACTGAAGCTGAGATGATTAAGCACGTGAGTCTAAGGCCAAATAGCAAATTCATTGCTCTAAGTTTACTGTTAGAGTGCTTTCAAGATAATTTATTAGGATAATTAATGGACAACAGTCCAGATTACTTATATAGTTAGATGGTTTCTAAAAAACACCACAAGTCCACAAAATATGACATTTAATGTTCTTTAACTTTTATTGAGTCATGTCTGTTCCCATCAGCTCTCCTTTGGTATATTCAAAGAAGAAACTGAAAATCTCCACCTCCAGGTGAGGTGATTTAATGTGATAGACAGGCACTATGCAAAAATTGCTTCAATTCTTCTACAGACTAATTACTGTCCAGAAAAGGAAACATTGCAGAATAAATTGGCTGAAAATTTCTGCCAGGGCAGAATGATTAGCCCTTCAAAATTCAGTGTTTCAAAAGTCTGTCTGATGGTCCTAGACCAGAAGCCTGAAGACTTGCTCTCACATGTTGCTCACAGGGGACTGTGCAAATAGAAAATTGTCTCTATAACCTGTCTCAGTTCTAGAAGCCATGCTGGGCTTCCTATATTTACAGATATATGGGTCATTCTCAGATTACTGGTTGGGTTGAAAACTTAGTATAATCTTATAACCCACTCAGACTATGTAACTTTGAGAATACATATTTAATTATCTAGTTATCAGATAATATATAAGCTAGCCAGGATATAACAGATTTTAAGCCTTTTAAAAGCTAAAATAGATAACTACATGTTCTGTTTGACTGATAAATGTTGGACTGGGTGTTAGGTACATCTTATACTTTTAAATTACAAAATGATAATAGTTGTGCTCAACTTATATTTGAGAAACAAGTTTTGGTTTTGTTTTTAATTAAAAGGGTAAAGTGTAGATTGATGGCATTATTAAGGTGAAGGCAGGTACAGGATAGAACTAGGCCTGTCATTGGATAAGAAGGAAGGATGGGTGGGTGGGTGAAAAGTTTTAGAGAGGCAGAGGAAGCCAGAGTGAGAATGTGAGAGCACAGAGAACATGGCAGTAGATGTTTAGATGCCTCTCTGTACATATTACAGGTTGTTATATTTCAGGTGTGTTATTCTCAAGGGGTGGGTGTGTACAGGATTTTGTGCCATCTAGATTGGCAAATTATATCTTATCAATTGGATGAGAAAATATTGTTTGATGTGTTCTTTCATGTGGCAACTTAATTGAGTTTAAAAGAGTGTATGGTGGCCAGATGCATGGGCCTACCACAGAATTGGGATGTGTATGCCTGGTTTGGTAGAAACCCAACCAAGAGGGCTGTGGATGAGGGAGGAGCAGCCTGACAGGGTGCCATGTTGGAAAGAATAGTGTGTCAGAAAGTAGATGGGGGCAGCATGGAGCCACTGAGATAAATTATTGCTATTTCCAATGGCACCAGAACTATCAAGAAAGTGAGACAGCTAGGGTATACATGGGAACAAGTTCTTTTGGGATTTTTGTTTTGTTTTGTTTTGTTGTTTTTATTTTTACTGAAGCACATATATTGTGTATCGAGTGTCCTGAAGGGAAAACATGCTTAAGTCCTTGAGTATGAAGTGATTTATTGCATCATGGCCACATATAACCATGAGGGGATACTAAAGACAAAGATAGGAGAGTGAGGATTTTTAATTTCTAAGAAATTATAGGAGTTTGGTGTTTCTCAATCATATGATTTTTTGGGTAGGATATCCATCATGTGATCTAGACTAATAGATGAATCACAGAAAGAAAAAAGGTGGAGGAAGAGTTACCATTAAAGGTTTTTGGCGTCTGGGAATCAGATGCAAGGGACAGAGAGACTACAAGGCCACAGAATATGTTGCTTATCAATTATATTGAGGTTACAAAGGGGATGGCAGGTTTGAGGAAAGCAGCCAGTTAGACAGGACTGTGCTCTAACACTTTCCTGCTTATGAAAGAAAATTCAAAAGTCACATCCAGCTGGAAAGACTTATGAATACTATGAAGTACCTATAAATGTGGGGAACCAGGACTGCCCAAGGCTGTCTGAAAGACCTGGACAAAAGAATAACTGGAACACTAGTTCTATGCCCTTACCCAGGATCACACTTGTCAAGGCCTGTCTGATGCTGAAGCCAATGTCTTAAAGGAGTCAAGGTTGAGGGAAGAGACTCTTCCCGAAGGTTGTGGTTATCAGTTCTTAGGCAGCTGTAACTGTGCTATCCCATGTTCTTTTCGTCAGCATTGTCTGACGTAATCATTGGCTAACTTAGTTGTTCCCCATGTACAACCACCAGTACCCCCAGGACTGCAAATTAAAAATATGATTCTACAATTTCTAATAAAGTGCAAATAAATTTCAGGCAATCTTCACAAAAATGTATACTAACAGCAATCACATTTTCAATCAGACAAACAAAAATAACACCATGTGCTCCAGCTGTATATCCTCTGGACATAACCCCAAGACACCAAAGTACTACAGAGGTACTTGTACAGTTGTCCCCATTGTTGCTTAGTTCCCAGCAGGGAGGAAATGCAATTCATATGAATCCTAATGGGGTGACTTCTCTGCTTTTCCTATCAGTTATTTTACTATACTGCCACTATGCCATCCTCATCGTGCAATCCTAGATAGCACAGTGATCTATGACTCCAAGATATAATGTTTGACTATGTAATTGCAAATATTGGAAGAGAAATGAAGTCTTAAACACTGCTATATATTTCTTTAAATGTCCCTGTTTGTTTTATTCCAGAGACTGTGCTGCAAAAGGTACATACACACTTCTCCCTCATTTCCTCTGCTGAAGGCTATGTGGCTCAGTTTTAATTCTCCTGTGATAAAGTATCACATTCTCTATACTATTTCAAGAGATGTATCTCTCTTACTACTTGTCCATTTATAGAGTCCAAACTGTCCTTATATCAAACTATGTTGTTTATAACAGGCAAACCCAGAAATGTTAACTGTGCTTCACAAGGTAAGTACGCAAAATACAGTTTTATAGATTTCTTGTAATGCATCTACCCCTATTTTTATTTTCTGGTCTATTCAGGTGTGTTTTATAATATCCACCTGCTTGTTACCTATGGAAAATTACAAACAAAAGCAAAAACAAAAAACAATTAAGGTCTGTTATCAAATCTTAAGCAAACATTCACCACTCTACGACTGGGAAATTGCTCAGTGGGTAGAAGCACAAGGACCTGGGTGTGAATCTTCAGCATGTATACATAATGCCAGGCATAGGGGATGGCTACACATAACTATTACCTCTGAATCCTGAGGGCTCACTGACCAGTTCTCCAATCCCACACTGAATTTCTAGTTCACCAAGAGACTTTATGTCAAGAACAGTGAACAGCACTAAAGAAGACCCTTGAAATCTTTCTCAGGACTCCAAAAACACATGCACAGATGGGTAAAGCCACGCAGTTACAGACACTCACCACACACTCACATCCACCTACATTCATACAACACACAACCCTACAGATGCATAGAAAACAGTTAAGGGACTGCAGGCTAATTCTTAATTTGCTGTCGTCACCCAGCATGTATCTTAGATACTGATAATAACCAAGAAAAGATTAAGCTGGAAGAGAGTTTATCCATCGTTTTAACTTTTCCTTTATTTTAATTTAATTAAAATGCTTTCGTAATTTTACACAAAATACTATATCCAGATTTATGGAATTCTAGAATCACCCAGGACAACAACTTTTGAGCATGTCTGAGAGAGACATCAGACTGGTTGGGTTCTAGTGCAAAGGCCCTCCAGCCAGAAGCTGGAACCCAGATGCCCTTCAACAGAGGAATGGATACAGAAAATGTGGCATATTTGCACAATGAAGTACTACTCCGCTTTTAAAAACAATGACTTCATGAAATTCCTAGGCAAATGAATGGAACTAGGAAATATCATCCCGAGTGAACTAACCCAGTTCGTAGATACTAGTCCAAAGCTTGGAATACCAAAGATACAATTCATAGACCATATGATGCTCAAGAAGGAGGAAGAACAAAATGTGTACACTTCAGTCCTTCCTAGAAGGGGGAACAAAATAATCAAGAGGGAGGGGAATATAGGGACACAGTGGAGCAGAGGCTTAAGGAAAGGCCATCTAGATGCTGCCCCATCTGGGGATCTATCACATATGCAGCCACCAAACCTAGTTAGTATTGCTGATGCCAAGAAGTCCTTACTGATGGGAACTTGATGTGGATGTCGCCTGAGAGACTCTGCCAGAACCTCACTGATATAGACAATCATGCTTGAAGCTGACCATCAGACTGAGCATGGGGACTCCAACGAAGGAGTGAAGGAAGAGCTGAACGGGTTTGCAAACCCATAGGCAGAACAACAATATCAACCAACTAGACTTACCAGTGCTCCTAGGGATTAAACTACTAATCAAATAGTACCCATGTAAGAGCCTATTGTTTCAGTTGCATATGTTGCAGAGGATGGCATTGTCTGGCATCAATAGGAGGAGAAGCCCTTGGTCCTGTGAATGCTCCTTTCTCCAGTGTAGGGGAATGGCATGGTGTTGAGTTGCGAGTGGGTAGATGGGAGGAAAAGCATCCTCATGGAAGCAGGGGGTGGAGTGTGGGAGAGTGGGTAACTGGGCAAGGGAATAACATTTGCAATGTAAATATATAAAATATCAAGTTAAAAAATGTTACCACTGCTCTTAATAACCCTATATAAGTTTGTAAAATCCATTTGCCAAAATTCTTACTAAGTCTGTTGTGTGTTCACACATGGACTATGATGGATTAATACCATATCTGGGAATATCTTCTCAATATTAGAAAAAACATCTGAATATGGGATTATTTATATCCATTTTTTGTTCAAGAAGAATCCGATGCCAAACAAAATTTCCTGTTTTGATGAGCATGGAAATTCTACTAAAAATAAGCTAATAAAATAAAGGATACACATTCATATACATATCCATGAATATGAATATCTGTGTATATATGTATACCTGATGTAGGCCTCCTTCACAGGGCATCTAGGCCTTAACAGTTCCCTCAGGCCTTCACATTGTATCTAGGCCTTCATGTTTTACCTAGACCTTTAACAGCCAGCGGCTTTGCCCTCTGAGCCACCAGTCCACAGAGGAATTCATAGAGAAACCCTGTCTGAAAAACTAGGGGAGGGAGACAAACAGATTAACAAATTGATATCTCTTTCTCTCTCTCTCTCTCTCTCTCTCTCTCTCTCTCTCTCTCTCTCTCTCTCTCTCTCTCTCTCTTCCCCCCCCCCTTGCGTGTGTTTGTGTGTTCAAACGAGGCGGCAATGGCAGATAAATGTTTGCCCTTCCTCTGTAATCCAGGCCGCCCCATTACTGCCTTTCCTTTTTCTTAGTTTGTTTGGTTTATTCCGAGTTAATTGTATCTGTTTCTTTATTTTCCTCTTCATTTCTTTAGTTGAGTCAGGGGTCTTTGCACATAAGCCCTGGAAATCAGTACCTGGATCAGGTCTGCAGCCTGCTCACAGAGTTCTACCCACCTTCACCTCTCAAGTGATGCAATCAAAGAAATTCAGCACCACACCTGGCTTCTTTTCACATGTACATTTACTTTAGTTCCAATGTTCACTCAGGTCTGAGAGAGGGGGGAGGGAAGGAGGGAAGAGAGACAGAGAGTGACAGAGAAACTGTGAAAGAGAGGGAGAATTGTAGGTTATTGTTCCATCTCTTCAATTACTGTCTATTGGTCGCCATCTTGGCAACCATGTCCCCAACCCTACCTTGGGTAAGATCAAGAATAATGGCAGCAACCATAAAATTCCTGCTTAGTTGCACTGAACACTCCGGTCATCACTACCTGTGGAGAACTGTAAGGGGGCTCCTCTGATCTAGAGAGTAGTACCCTTGAATGAATGAGAATCACAACAAGCATTATTTGTTTTGAAATATAAGACGTGGAAAGAACTATATGTGTGGATTTACAGACAGACAGACAGGACAGGGCAGGACAAGACAGGACAGGACAGGACAGGACAGGACAGGATAGGACAGGAGAAAAAAACAAGAACACAAACAAAAACTCAAAATGGAAGTCCAGTTCCAAATAGTCTCTGTCTGCAGTGTTGATCTAGTGTTGGTGGTCCAGCTTATAAAAGCTTATACATGGGTGGGTGCGGAAAATGCTGCTGGGTGTTCAGTTTAGGTCCAAGGTTATTGCAGGTAACTAGACAACAAAGAAAGCAGTTAGACTAACTTCTACAGTGTTTGGTTTCTGAGTGTGTTATCACACAGAAGAACCTAACAGAATATGTAATGAATTCTGGCAGTAACAGCAGAAACAACCAATGACAAAGTGTCCTTATAATATTAGCAAGTGCAACAAAATGGCAGACTACCCAGGTAACAGTTCCCTAGCCATTAACTCATCTGACATAGGCCTTCTTCACATTGCCTCTAGATAGGTCTTCCTATCTTCCTCTCCAGTGCTGAGACCAAAGTGAGATCAAAGTCATGCATCACCATGGGTGCCTTCCTTTTCATTTGTTTCTTTCATCCTAGGAAGTGTGTGTGTGTGTGTGTGTGTGTGTGTGTGTGTGTGTGTGTGTGTAGGGGGGAGAAAGGAGAGGGAGAGAGAGAGAGCTTTAGAGAGAGAGAGCTTTAGAGAGAGAGAGAGAGAGAGAGAGAGAGAGTGCTTTAGAGAGAAAGAGCTTTAAAATCAGCACTCAAGACTTTTCTCTTCCTATCCCTATCCCAATCCCCCCAAAGCAGCAGCAAAGCCACCAGCACTCGAGAGACAGAGGAAGATAAAATCTCTAGTCTGAGAAACTAGAGGAGGGAGATAAACAGATCTCTCTCTCTCTGTCTCTGTCTCTCTGTCTCTGTCTCTCTGTCTCTGTCTCTCTGTCTCTGTCTCTCTCTGTCTCTCTGTCTCTCTGTCTCTCTGTCTCTCTCTCTCTCTCTCTCTCTCTCTCTCTCTCTCTCTCTCTCTCTCTCTCCCCCTCACAATGTTCCCTTTGTGCTGTGTGGATTCTACTTTATTAAGCAAGTTTCACATCGTACTGGCTCCAAAGAGGAGTCAACAGTCTCTTGGCGTGCAGGCACTTGTTGCCTGCTTTAAATATTTTTTGGTGTGTTTGTTTGTTTGTTTCAAAACCTAGGGCCTGCCTGCATTCAACAGATACAAACCCAGTTCTCAGAGGGGAAAATGGAGTCAAGTCCAAAGTCACTGGCATGTAAGTCATCTCCCATTGACAGTCATAGGAGATGGGAATATCATCCTTTCTCCAATGGAGACTCACCTGGGTATGCATCAACCACATCTAAGGGCAGACCTGGGTTAGTACGGGGTGGTGGATGGGGAGGAAGGATCTGGGAAGAGCTTTGCGATGGGAAACTATGATCAGAATGTTGCACAGAAAACAAAATTTGTACTTTGTTTGTAGATGATAGTTTGCACTTCCATCCCAGTTGGGTTATCGAGGTTAAGAAAAGGGGAACTACCTCTGTGGTTATGTGATCCACCCACAAAATAAAATAAAAGGAGCGGATAAACGTGCCTGGCATTTTAAGATGCTCAATTTCTTTGCACGCTTCATTTTGTTTCATTCTTTTAAAGGTTTATTTATTTTCATTTATATGAGTACACTAAAGCCCTTTTCATATACACACGGCAGTAGAGTACATGGGATATCCCTTTGCAGAGGGTTGTGAGCCACTATATGGTTTCTGTGGAATGGAACTCTCTGGAAGAGCAGAGCAGTGAGTGCTCTTAACCTCGGAGCCATCTCTCCAGCCCTTCACAAGCTTTATTTAACTAAACATTAAACATGAATCAGAAACGCCAAACCCTGTACATATGGTCCAGATCCTCCCTTACTTAAAAATCCCCGAGCTGGCAGGGCGAGGCTGGGAATTGAGAGTGAGCAAAGGGAAGTCTTCCTGTTTCCCTAAGGGTGTGCTATCAACTCCATTACCGCTTCAGAACACCTAGGTGTGAGTCTAACTAAGGTTTCCTTCAGTCAGTCATTTGCCAGGAGCCAGAGCCCTGAAAGGACAGCGAGCATTCAGACATTCACACTGAAATCATCACTCACTGATTTCAGGCAGAAAACTTGACCCCCCTAAAGAGGCTCAGCACTGAAGCGTGCTAGGGCAGCAGCAGTATTTCCCCGACAGACCTTCAGGGACCAGCATATTCTCCAGCCCCGCCCCTCCCCACCCCCTCTCAACTAGCTCCTGTCCACCCCTCCCCCTTCCCCCACATACAGGGAGGAGGCCTTGTGGGGGTGTGGGGGGGTGGGGTGGGTGGGTGGTGGTGTCAGGGGAGTGGGGGTGGGGGTGGGGTGTTGAGATGGAACTCTTGAGAGAGAGTTCGGGTCTCCCAAACAAATACATAACTAGAAACTTCATTTATTTACTTTATTTCACTGAGCATACCATGGAAGAGGGAAAAGGAACAGGAAACTAGGCCAACTGGTCGAGCTCCTTGCATTTCGTTTCAAAAAGGAAAAGCCAAAGAAACAACACCCCCTCTCTTTGGTGAAAGGAACAGAATGGTAAAAGTTGAAACATTGGCTCGCCAATTAATACTTTGGCTTTTAATAAAAGGGACAACAAATCAACCTCCTGTTTGGTAAAAAGGGAATAAAAAACCACAAGAACGTTCTGTCAGCCAGCTTCCCTTTAAACCTCTGTTAAACAGGAAGACTGTTTTTTTTTAAACATCATTATATATATATATATATATATACATATATATATATATATATATGTATGTATGTATTTGTGTGTGTGTGTGTGTGCCTGTCTGTCTGTCTGTCAGTCAGTGTCTTCTGTATGGAGAGGATGTGCTGACTCTGAAGCTATGATCCAGACACTTTCTAGATCACAGTTCAGAAGTTTTTAATAACTTTGTGAAGGAGACAGGTAGGTGTGTGTGTGTGTGTGTGTGTGTGTGTGTGTGTGTGTACGCGTGGATGCATGTGAGGGGGAGGGGAGGCTTTGATATCAGCACTCAAGCTTTTTTGCTTCCTATCCCAATCTCCTCAAACTACCATCAAAGCAGCACTAGGGAGGCAGAGAAAGGTGAATCTGAGAGTTTCACTCCTTCCTGCCCTACAGACGAATACAGAGAAACCCAGTCTGAAAAACTAGGGGGGGGGGAGATCAAATTCTCTTGTGTCTGTCTCTGTATCTTTCTCTATTCTCTCCTCTCTCTCTCTCTCTCTCTCTCTCTCTCTCTCTCTCTGTCTCTGTCTCTCTGTCTCTCTCTCTCTCTCTCATTGTGTGTGTGTGTGTGTGTGTGTGTGTGTGTGTGTGTGTGAGTGTGTGTGTGTGTTTGTTTCAAAACACAGAGCCTGTCTGTAACAGATCTAAACACAGTTCTTGGAGGGGAAAATGGAAAAAATTTCATAGTCTCTGGCAATGAAGTCATCTGCCATTGAAAACCACAGGAGATGGGAATATTGTCCTTTCTTCAATGATGACTCAACTAGGCATATATCAACCAGTATTTCACAGGCAGACCTTCAGGGAGGTACAGATTCACCAGCCCTACCCTCCCTCCCATTTCCCCCTGCATCCCTGCTCATCTCCTGTCTAACATTTGTTGTTGTTGTTCCTGGTGTGAAGAACACTGTGAGGTAGCCTTCCTCTAATAAACCCTCTGGTCTTTAGGGATCCTTCACCCACTCACTCTCTGCCAGTCTGAGTTCACAGCAGAAAAAGCGTTTTTGAGAGAAACATGTTCCTGGTCCTGTGTGCCCATGTTGAGGGAGGCATGAGAAAGGGATAACAGTGAAGGGAGACCCGGCAGTGGTAGGGGGCTGGGATGGGGTCGGGGGTGGGTGTCCTAGCTTGCTGATCCAACTGACCCACTTGCTGTGTAAATAAATATTTTGCATTCTGTGTCCCTTGTTTGATTTCTCACTAAATTCCAGATTGTCAATCTCCCTGTGTCGATTGCACAAGAACCCAAATCGGGATGCTGGGTGGTGAGCTGATTCCTCCCTAGAACACCTGTGCACTCTCTCATAGTCTCTAAGCTCCTTGCTGGACTCTTTTGGGCTTGGACCTGGCTGTCTGTAAGCCAGGAAGGAAGGAAGGAAGGAAGGAAGGAAGGAAGGAAGGGAGGGAGGGAGGGAGGGAGGGAGGGAGGGAGGGAGGGAGGGAACAGGCCTCAGTTGAGAATCCCAATTTTCTAGTTCACTGCATCTGATGGCTGGCTGACCCTTCGAAGAAGGAAGAACACTGGCTGGACAGCAGATGGCAGCATGAGCCTGTGCAGGCAGAGCAGGCAGAGTGGGTCTGGTGTCTTCCAGGTGAATTGTATTTTTTTTTCCTTTTCACTCCTTTATTTGAGTCAGGGGTGTCTGCACATCGACCTGGAAATCAGTACCTAGATCAGGCCTGCCTGCCTGCCTGCCTGCCTGCCTGCCTGCCTGCCTGCCTTCCTCTATCTCACAGAGACACAGTTCTAAACACCTCTGCCTCTTGAATGATGGAAATAAAGACATGCACGAACACCCAGCTTCCTTTCATTGTACATTTAGCCTAATTTCAGTTTTATTCATGTCTGGGAGGGAGACTTGCTTGTGTGCTCTAGTTCAATTTCTTTCACTGTGTGGTTTCCCTGCCACCTTGGCCACCATGCCACGTGTAAGAGAAGAAGAGATGAACCATATTGTTGGCACCCATATAAACAATAAACAATAAACAATAAAACAGATGAGATGGAGAGATGGCTCAGCGGGTAAGAGCGCTGACCACTCTTCTAGAGCGGTCCTGAGTTCAAATCCCAGCAACCACATGGTGGCTCACAACCATCTGTAATGTGATCTGAGGCCCTCTTCTGGTGTGTCTGAAGACAGCTACAGTGTGCTCACATGCATTAAATAAATAAATTTAAAAAAAGGAAAACAATAAAGCAGAAATTAAGACCAGGGACCCAGAAGGACAAGGGAGATAAAACAATTAAATGATAACAGACATAAAGTGGGAACGAGATGAAGGGTAAATATAGATGACTGAAATGAAATGAGGGAATAAATTTATAAAATAATAATAAATATGAGTAAATACGAAGAAATGACAAACTGGACTTTAATAAATGTTTAAATAAAGGTGAATGACAAATACAATTTAGACAAAAAGATTTTGAAAAATGAAACGAAATAGAAAGCATATATGAATCAATAACAAGACTGAAGTCACAATGGCCTTTGAAGTGACATGGACGACAAACGTGAAAAACATAAACGAAATAATTTCGACAGCCACGGACATTCACATGGTGTGTTGGGAAACACCGCAGTCTTTATTTGGCGAGTAAAAATGCCTCAGGGAAATCTGTACATAGGAGACTGGGAGCATGAATCACTCTATCTATCTATCTATCTATCTATCTATCTATCTATCTATCTATCTATTTTTTTTTCATCACCATCTTGGTAAGCTTGAGGCTCATCCATGTAGCTCAGCAAAGAAGCAGTGAGTTTGTATCAGGCACCTGGTTTCGTTTAAAGGTTTCTCAGAGTCACCTCTCTTAACTCACACAAATACACATGGGCTGTTACTGCTCTTTCCCCATTTTATGGAGAGAAATAAGGAGTCAGGATGATGAGTGTCCTGACAAAGAAGTGAGATCTCTCTTACACTCCGGAGTAGCTTAAACCCCACCCTACTCTACCAAAGACATCTCCAATCTCTGAACTGCACAGAGAAGACTCAGCTGCCTCCTCCACTCCTCCTGTATTTAAAGGAGTGTGAGTCTTGAACCTCCAGGATGATGGTGGGATGTAATTAAGGCATAAGGATTCTGGAAGAAAAAGATTAAAACCAGAGCTTCCTTTTACTCCAGCTGCTCCAAACTAAAGAACTGGTGGGGCTTGAGCTCGGTCCCATCTGGTGGACACCTGACCTCAAGCTCCTCTGGAAGGGAACATTTGAGATTAAATGAAGGAGACACAGAGAGAACTGCTTGTACTAATTTCACCCTGGTCGGGGTGGAGGCTAACAAGAGAACTTTCCCCAAACTGCCTGCCAGAGTCCTATTTCATTTAGATGATGCAATGGCTTATGTAGGAAATCCAACAAAGTATCTCCAATCAGCCTGTGACAAAATGTACCTCAGCAAGGCCATTGACTGCACAGGGTTGGCTACATGACTCAGGTAGGAGGGCTCTCTGCAAAGGGCAAGTGCTGAGATGACTAAGAATCCCAGGACACTGAGAGCAGATGATCAGCCAAGAATTAAACTGAATGCTGAGAATAGGAACCTATGGGTGGGTCATAACATCCTGGAAGCTCCCTCTGTAAGCACATATGGGAACAGCAGGGGACCCTGAGAAATATGACTGCAGGTGAAGGCACTATAATATATGACAGAATCTTCAGACAAATTGAAAAGAAAGTCCACGGCTGACAGGGGCACAGGAGAAGTAAAGCAGACTACGCAACATATGGAGAGTATACCAAGAACAAAGGGTTAAAACATGCTCTTTCGTTACACAAACTAATTGTATATAGAAATAGACAAATGCCCTTCTGCTGAAACAAGAAACAAGAGCATGAATTCTATGACAGCACATTCTCCCATTACATTTACATTTAAATAAAAAGAATAGTGTTCTACAGAGACAAGGTCAGAAAAATAAAAGTCAATGTTCGACACTAGTCCTCTCAGAAGGAAACTAGAGTAACAACGAACACATATTAACTCTGTACGCAAAATGCCTAGCACGGAAGTAATGAGCCAAAACACAGTAAGAAAATAAAAACACAATCGTATAACATAAACCAACACAAAAGTAGTATGCATTCTGACAAATCAGGACAAACTGGCAGACTATTAACCACTAAAAAAACAGCAAAAAGGTACTGTGGTCAGCGAAAGGTTAAATTGATTTTTATTACATTTTAAGAAACACTGTTCAGTGTTAGTTATTCAACTTAGTGGTAAAGGGTTTGCCCTGGGTTTCATCCCCAGCCTGCAAACAAAGGAACCAACAAAAAGCCATTATTCTGAGCTGCAAGTGTCTGACTAATTGATTTAATAATCATGCTTCCCTGACTTTGCACAGGCATGTAATAAAAACACATAGTCCTAAACAGAAAACAGTTGGGTGAGCTAGGTGATATTTTCGCAGTACATTAGTTATGAGTTCTTTCAAAGCTTTTAAAAAATAAGTCATTCCTATACTACTTAAATTGCTCTAAGATAAAGTTTTAAGGTACAGCATGCTTTCTTCGAAACGGTATGAATTTTTGGAGCCCCAACTTCATAAAATGACAAAAGCTGAGTAACATTTTACAAGTAAAGAAGAAGAGGAGGGAACCCATCCAACAGAGAAACAGTCAAGATTCTCCCTGGAGTAGAGTGTTTTTATCCGTGTACTTGACTATAAAAAATTAGCAACACAGGTATGGCTCCTTCTACACCAACTGCCACTAAGTACCATTTGGACATTCCATCACAATGTTCTCCAGAAGAAAGATTGCAAACAAACACAAAAAAGAATGAAATTTAATATCAATATCTTTTTTTATCAGGCTGGAGAGCCGGCTTGGCGGTTAAGAGCTCTACTTCTCCTTTGCTCCCAAGTTCAATTCCCAGCAACCACATGGTGACTGACAACTATCTTTAGTGGGATCCAATGCCCTCTTCTGTCTGGTGCTCTCTTCTGACATGCAGGCACACTTGCAAACAGAGTGCTCATGTACATAAATAAATAAATAAATCTTTAAAAACTAAAACCTTCTAATCAAGTTAATGTATCTACATCTAGAAGCTAGAAAAGGGTCACAGCAATATTAAAAATAATTCAGAAATGGTAAAGGGATATAAGGGAGTCATAAAATTCACTGGGCAAGATGGTGTATGCCTGGAATCCCAACACTCACAAGGCTGATGGTGGTGAATTGCCTTGTGTTCAAGGCTAGCCTGGACTACAGTCTGAGACCTTATATTAGAAAACAAAACAATTGGGGAGGAGATGGAGAGAGAGACAGAGAGACAGAGAGACAGAGAGACATAGAGACATAGAGGGAGTGTGAGACACAGAGAGAGACAGAGAAACAGAGAGAGACCTCGATGTCATTTCTTGCACTGATGACAAGCTACTGAAGAATGTGAATGTCTCCTACCAAACACTGAGATAATGCTAATGACAGAATGGGTTTCTTATTAAGATACCATGAAATGTAGATGGAAAAGTAAAGGAATGTATAATGAATAAGAGACAAATCAGACATTGGAAAGCCTAAATTTAGAAGACTATGTATGTTTAAGTCATAGGGGGAGGGATGAGATGATGTGGGGGAAAGAATAATCAGAATAAATTGTATATGTGTATGAAAATGTTAACTAAGAGCAACCAATGAACAGAGAAAAGCAGGTTTAATTTACAATGAAATTGAGTTCCCATATGACACTATGTAACATTTTGTAAATTGATTATATTATCTGCAGTAAAAATCAATTGTTATTAAAGAGTGGTTGTGTTCATATGAATTTCAAATATTTTAGATTCTTTTTATTTATTTGCTTATTTATTGATTGATTTTTTAAGATAGGGTTTCACTATGTAGACCAGGTTGACCTCAAAAAAGAGATCCACCTGCCTATGCCACCCAAGAGCTAGGATCAAAAGTGTATACTCACCCATGAAATTTACATTCTGAAAGTGATAATAAAATTACAGCTATCAACTTGGTACAATTACTGGACAGTGATCAACTGAATAGAAATATCAGAAACACATTTAAGGCATTAGGTTACAGTTGTCAAAAGAATCTTGAACAGCACATATAATTCAAATCATCCAGGAGACATATTTTGAAGAAAAAACAAAACAGTGGGTAAAGATAATTGAAATATTTTTCATCTATTAAACATTTTAAAGTGCATTCGATATGAAGGCCGTAAGTGATATACTTCACATTTTTGCTTATATACCATCTTCAATTTTATGTGCATTCTGCAAATATTGTCCATGTTTATTCAGGCTCTTACTATTTCCCCATGACTGATGACATTCACAGATATCAGATTGAGCAAACTGTATATGTTGAGGTATAATAGAATTGGATTCTAACAGTATAGCATAAAAATATGTATATTAACTTCCCATATATGTGTATATACATATGTAAATGCCTAAAGAAAATGAGTATCACTATATCATTGTGGTAATATTCTTGTCAAAATCCTAAGAACGTTGAAATGGCATCAAATAGTGACCAGATTGGCAAAAAAAGAAAAAAAAATCCATAAAGTAAAACTCTTATAAAAAATCTAACAATACTAGCAAAAGATACAAAAATATTAAAGTCTCAATGAAATACTTTATAGTATTTTTTCAACTCTAGAATATGTATTTTTGTACAACTATCAATAAAAGGCCTGAATTTTGAAGAATTCAAAAGTAGTGCCGTATAATTATGCAGTGGTCATTACTGTTGCATACTACTTTATTTTATATAGAGTTGCATGCACTCTCTTTCTTTTGTTCCGTGGTCTTGCGATGAACTTGGGTAGATTTATGAGGAACCATTGCATTGTAGACTTAAACTGGATTAATTTAGGGGATAGTAAGTCATACTTTGGTAAAGTTGTTTTAAAAATAAACCTTTGGATATTGGTACAGGAAGTAATTCTCCCTGAAGGAAAAACCAGACAGCAGGAACCTAGACCACTGCTGTCCATGAGTAATTTCTAGATGATAGAAATATTCAATATCTGCTGTGCTTCTGGCTATGGATTCTGGCTGGCTGTTTGCTCCTGCTTTGCCTGCTGTGACTAAAGAGGAAGATTTTAGTTCTAAGTTTAGTTCACCTCAAATAGCCATGTGTGAGCAGTGGGTACCATTTGGACAGTGTAGCCACAGAAAACTGAAGCAGTGTAACCAAGGACTCACCTAGGAGTCAGTTGACCTCCTAGAAGTGACTTGGGAAAAGGTTGGCAATGACAGCCTCTTGGGGAGCTTACCTTTACCAAAAGCAAACTGTGAATCCTTTACTCTTCTGCAATAGTCAGAATGTAACTGGTCTCACACCCACCCCAACCCTCACCAAAGACACTTGATAGGGAGCTTAATCCACTGTGTCCTTTAGTATTCAGTTTAGTAAGCACTTCCTTCAAAGTGGAGCAGACTGAGATTGCCAAGTCCAATGAAGAATGAGATTGGACACACATACTTGGGGAAGGCTGGGTCCAAGGGCTGGAGAAAATGCAGTATCCCAGAAGCTCAGCATGTTTATAATATAGTTGGCCAGGAAGCAGGATTGTTGCACACAGCAGCAAGGAGGTGGGCATTACTTGCAGATAAACAAGGAGGGGAGGACTATGTATATGTAAATGACAAGGGGCAGATTTAACTAATCTCAGTAGGAGCAGTCTCTGCAGGGAGCAGTCTTCAGGCTGTAAATATCCAGATGGGGCCAGGGAAAAAGGTAGAGTAGACTTTTCTGCACACACTATCAACACCATCCTGAGAAGGATTTGGCATGTGTCTGAGCCTCAAGGGGCATGGGGGCCTTTGCCTTTTCTCCATGGATAAATGGCTTTGTGTCCTTGGCATGGACATGCTCATGCTTACTGCACACATCCACTCAGGGCTTCACTTCCTTGGGGCTTCCTCTGCTCCCACAGTGAGATCTCAAAAGAAAAACAGAAACCAAAAAAAAAAAAAAAAAAACAAAAAAAAACAAAAAAATAAAAAAAATGCAGTGAAGTGGTTAATTCTCTAAGGTGTACAGATCCAGTGTCCTAAATCTAGGACTTCCTCACAGGCTACAGAAAATCCTGTGGACCTAAAATAAGAAAGAAAAATTAAATAAATAAAATAAAATACAATAACAACAACAACAACAAAATCACCACCTCCAACCACAACAAAAACAAAATACAAACAACAAAAAAATTAAAAAAAGACCCATGCTCCCCCCCAAAAAATGAAAGGGAGAAAAAAATTCTAAAAGTTTTTCATAGAAAATTGTTTAAGCAAAACACACGGGAATTGTACATAAAAGTGTTAGTGTGCTGAGATGTGAGGCCCACTCACAGCATGCAGCAATTGGAAGTCTCAGACAACTTAACAGAAGAAGACTCCTGATTCTTTGTGACCACTCTCCACATACTACTTACAGCTTAATACTAACCTTCATAATTGAGTTGGGGACAGTATTCACCATAGCAGCATATTGAAGCATTAGTGCACAAAGACACACACACACACACACACAAACACACACTCACACACATGCACACACATTCGAACACACACACACTCACATACACAGTCACACACACACACAAAACACACACACACACAAAACACACACACACACACACACACACACTCAGTAGCACACAGGAGAAATGTATATTCTATGAAGTTTCTTGGCATATTTTTATTTGTAAGCCTCAATGCTCGAGTAGACTTGTTATTCCTTAAGGTGGGGGGGGGGGTCAGGCTTCATTTTCCCCTTTTTGAAATGACAGATATCTGTGTGTTTAACTTACTCTGATGGCTGTTAAGGCTGCCTCAGCCGATTTGAAAGCATCCAGGTCACCTTGGTAAGGACAGTGGTTGTTCTTCTTATTGGCAACTGGTTTGCATCAGAAGAGTTTTTCGCATCCTTACCAATATTAGAAGTTTGGTGACACAAGCAGCTTGACAAACAGTAAAATTATTGTTGTTTTGCCTTTCTGGAGGACATTAAAATTTACATGTTTTGGATATCGCTTTTTTTTTCTTGGCATTTAGTCCGGCTTTAGTGCTGTTCAAATGTGGCCATTCAGCCAGCATCCCTTTGCTCCAGGCACTCAGCACCCCATTATAGTCACTGATCTGGTGCATACTTGGTCCCAGAGATGGACAGCAGAGGGACTAGACACACAGCATCCACACTGCTCATTGCTTTGCTTTTTGTAAATTCTTTACAATGGCTATTTCTTGATTTATAATTACTATGACCATGACTTGTCTTGATATTTCGAGATAGGATCTTATTATGTGGCCCAGGCTAATGTTGATTTCCCAATTCTCTAGCCTTAGTCTTCCACCATTCCCTGATTCTCACTTTATTATTAGAGGTAGTTGTAAGGCCCTATTTGTTAATCAAATGTTCTTCTGGCCTTATTACTTTGCCCTTTCCACAGACTTTTATTAATTATGCAAAGTAGATGGTATTTAATATTTAAATACTGGTACATTAACTCATCAGTCCCCAAGACAAGTCTGAATTATAGACTCGTTTTCGTCCTCACCGTGCAGATAAGGGAATTGAGTCAAACACAGGTAAAATAACTTCTCCACAGTTGAACATCTAACCGGTGTGAGAGCCAAGGTTTGAGTCTAGCTACAAAGTAGATTGGCATATAATGGGTTGGTCTGGTCCCGCTGTATATTCAAATGCTAAATTCTGTACCCTAAGGTCTGGTTGCTCCAGGACAAGGAGATCCTCAAGTATACCAGATTTTTGTTTTTTTGTTTTTGTCTCTTGTGTTATCCCTTACTGGTTAATAAAAATCCCTACAACATGGGCTGGGCAGAAGAGAGGGGACAGAGCAAAGTTTTCCAGGGCTTGGGGGCTCAGGCAGGGTCCACAAGGAGAAGAAAAGGACATGGGAGGAGAAGGAAGGAGATACCACCCCATAGGGTAGGTGGATCGTGAGTTTATTTCCATGAGGGCCAGCCTGTTAGAACAGGTGTGGCCCAGGCAGGGCATGGTAAGCCATACCTCAGGGTTATTGACAGGGAAGCAGGAAAAATAGCACAGAGGGTTGATGTCTGCCCAGTTCTAGTACTTTCAGGCTTCTTATAAATCTAAAAGATTTGTGTCTTTTATTTGGGAACTAAATGACCTATGGTGGGGGAGAAACCCCCTAATAATATCTACTGTGGCAATGGCCACTCAATTATTGTGGTTTTAAATATAACACACGTTGAATTTCACAGTTCAGATGAGAGGCTTTTTATACTTCCAATGTGACTGTACACCTGAGGTCATGTCTAGATATAGAGAAGTAACATGGCAGAAATACCTAGAACATGTTAAGGTCACCACACCGACCAAATGAAAGCTACAAGCTATACAGACTCTGATGGATGAGGAGAAGGCTTAGTACTCTCTAGGAGTCCCCTTCCCTAGACTTGGGATAATACTACCAGTAAGCCAAGACTATATTCCTCTTTCATTTCTCATGGAGCCAGTGGTAGACCCACATATATGATTTCTTTGACTGCAGTGATTTTGTTTTCGAAGCGCTGCCCTGTTTGAGGACTTGGAAATGGTAAGCACCATCAGAGGAAGGCCAGCATATGAATTCTGTGTAACTCTGCCCTGACAGCATATAGCACAATCCTATCAAGTACTGGAAGCCTTTCGAGAAAGATTAATAAACCTCTAGGATCAAAAGGCAGCAACCCGAGGGCCACATGGCTATAAATCAAGTCTGAAACCATAGCCCAGTATGGAAGTTCAGCCTTGGATATTATGTCAAACAGCATTAGCATCCAAAAGAAAAACAAAAGTGAAATGGCATGGTGGCGGGTAATGACCTCATAGCAAGGATATCTAAGTCATGTAGAAAAATCCTAGTGCAAAGACATCTAGGAAAGACACATATCCGCAAAGCTTTCACTAAGAATCCCTATTCTGTGTTCTACAACATTATATATACATACACAGAGTGAATCCTCATTTATGGTCAGTTATGGTGATTGATTATCTGGGAACTTAACTTTGAGATAGAGATAGATGTATTTGACCAGTGCTCTTGAGGACCATGGCTGTGACAAAGAGGAGAGAAGAGGATTGGGCAGAGAGCACTCTGCCTCTATTGCAGTCACAAGAGTATGCTGGCAGCACTGTGTGGGGCTCAGGAGAGTGGCCTGACCCTGAAGTCTTAGCCTGAACTGGAACAGCAGGAGGCCCAGCCTTAAATTCCCCATTGGCTAAGGACTAGGAACCTGGTCAGAGGACATAAGCTCAGGAGAGGTGACTGCCCTTGGATCGCATTCCCAGCAGCTGAGAGAACATGTGCCTCAGTCCTGATAACAGAGTGAGTTATACATGATAGTATATTCCACTTCAGCTTTCACAGGCTATGTATGTAGAAGAAACACATGCTGCTCTTAATATAAACCTACAGAGAGAGGTCACTAGGTTATGGAGTTCTTCCCTATAATAAAAAGCATGGTGGAGTTATAAAACCAAGCATGGCCTTGCATGCAACTCAGGAAAAGCCACTTATGACCACATAGAAAAAGCCTTGTCCTTGGAAGCTAGGAGCTCGGGCTTGATCAAGAATGTTTTCCACATTAGAATGTAGAATTTTGATCTGGCATCAACATAGGTACAACCTGCCCCCACATACACATCCACATTCAAACAGATACATAACCCATCCCACATGCATACACACATACAAAAAAATAAGTCTAAAAACAAGGAGGAGTGTGATTGAGGACACCTGACTGACCTCTGACCTTTACACACAGAAGTACATCTACATATGAAGAAGAATGCACGCATACATCATACCACACATATTCATTAAAATAATCTTACAGCTTTTGTTCCCTTGCAGCGGGTTACAGGCTGAGTTCACCAAAAAGATTAAGCTCATTCTCTTCATTGCAATGTGCAAACCTGGGTATGTTGGCTGGCAAAACAAGGTTCTCTTGTAAACTTTCAGAGGGAATGCAGGACTCATAGATGATCTATACTCACCAGTCTAATGTTGGAACCATAGCTGAGCTCACTACTAATCAGCAAACTGAAGAATTTAAATATCCTGATCAAAGCAGGCAAGATGGCTCAGTGTCTAGGGGCTTTCAGCCAAGTCTGGTATCCTTACATCAATCCCTGGACCCACACACAGGAAAGAGTGAACCAACCAACTCTTCTAACCTGCACATTCAGATGACATGTAACACATGTGTACATATGATGTGCACATATATATGTATATATGGGCATATATACATATACAGATAACATGTTACACACACATACACATACTCACATTCAGAGCATATATAACACATATGTAACGTTCAGCTCTATAAAATTTTTGAGGACCAAAACAATTGGATTTAATTCAAGAAAATAAAAAAGAATAAAATAAAATTTAGAGACTTCTAAATCACACCGGAATGTACAAATTACAAAACAAAGTTCACCGTTTGTGGCCAGTGGAATATTTTCATTGACCTTTTTGGTCATGACAAAAAATTGAAACCCCCAGAAAAGTGACAATATGAATAACTACCTAGTGTGTTTTCATGCATATTCTGACCTGGAGTGAGGCAAGCCAACCTCGTTTCCTGCCAGCGGAGGATGTTGTCCACCTGTTCTGAGGTTACTGTAACCCTAGGTCCCCTCTGTAATTTTCACCCAGGTAAAAGTGAGATTGACAACAGTTCGCTGAATCAGAACAGTTCATCGAAGCTAGGTGCTTAACTGAGAAAGTACTGGCAATGAGATTGTTCATGTTCCCTTCAAAAGAGGGTGCTTAGGAGTTGACAGGCAAAGTAATAACTCACCACCTTATTAAAAAACAACTAGCCAGTCACCCCTTGTCAGTAAAGCATTTATAAAGCATAAAACATAGCTTCTCATTCCACTCTTCTGACTCAGGTACCTGCAGAGATCACCTCTAAACACCGTTGCCTTGAAAAGCACAAAAAGCAGGGTGTTGTGGCATAGCTGCCCTCCTGTTTTGTTGGGTTATAAACCACATTTATCTGCATTTTCAATAGTCTTCATTTTGGGAGATGTCTCTGCACACATAAAAGATATGCTATAAATGGACTCACCCTGTGGGTTCCTCTGAATT
This sequence comes from Rattus norvegicus, assembly GCF_021556685.1. Lineage (NCBI taxonomy): Eukaryota > Metazoa > Chordata > Mammalia > Rodentia > Muridae > Rattus > Rattus norvegicus. The sequence goes on from NC_141545.1 coordinate 3,142,652, forward strand.
AAACAGTCTCTCTACAGCTACACATAGAGAAAAAGTTTCAGTACCTTACAGTTTTCTACCAGGAAAATACTTCGTGTTATTGGAGTAAAATAGACCTGTAATCACCTCTATTGAAGAGTCTGCCACTGTAGCTTTATGAGTAAATGTTCATAACACTGTTTCACTTTTGAATATGAAAAGAGAAACAATGTATAAATGTCCATGATTAGAACACCAGTGCCTGACATTAGTAGAAGTCTGTGTCTGTCACTCCAGCTCAAGGCTACCTACCTCCTTCTGAGAAACATTTCTAAACAGTTTTCTACTATGACTCTCCCTGTTTGAAGTTCAATGACAACTTCCTGTTGCTCCCTGCATCTAGGCTCTCAATTATACCTGTCTTCTCTGTGAAGTTGGAACCAATCAGAGCTGAGAATCTTAGCATGCTCTTCATCAATCAAATGAACATCAATCAAACTTCCCTCAAAAGATTACTGAAAGGCTTGGTGGGCTAACTGAGCCAAAGTATTTATCACAGGGCTGGCCTCTTAGGCTGTCTAAACTGGAGAGTTATCACTAAAGTATTAAAACTGTGTTATAAAACCTAAGTTGTGGTGTCTGTGTGTGTGTGTGTGTGTGTGTGTGTGTGTGTGTGTGTGTGACATAGATCATACATATATGCATACGTGAACATTTTAAGGATGAGGTGACACAGTGCCTATAACTGGTTCTTGCTTCCTTGTACTGGGTTTAGACCAGGCATCCAGACAAGTGCTCTACCATGATTACACTTCCAGCATCTGACTTCTAAATGGTTCATAGAAAAATATATATTAAAAAAATCGCAAAATTAATAACTGGTAAATGAGATGAAACTGAAATAGTATTTGATTCTAATTTCTCACTTATTTGAATGTTTAAATACAAAACAGTAGGGAAGAGGTAAACAAGCTTATATGGTTTCCTGCTTAAGTGTTAAACAGAACTTCTTTGTGCACACCCAGATTTTCATCTTTCTTCTGAGGATTAAAACACAGACACACCCAACTTGAGTGAGAACAGGACAGCTTGTCACCATGGTAGCACTCTCACAGGTGGCTTGCAAGGTTTCCCATTTTACTCAGGACTTCCTTCTCTTCAAACTTAAACTCCACCCCCACCCTCTTCAAACCTGCCTCTCCCCTGAACCCCTGCCTCTGGCTCTGGCTTGCCTGGATGCTGTTTTGTGATTATGCTGATGAGAAATATTTGAATGTAGCACTGGAATGCATAGTTTTTGTAAAATACAAATTGTAGTCTGCCTTGAAGCACATGAAGAAAACACAAGTCAAATTTCTCTTCACCTCAGGATCTGCTTTCTCAAGACAGCCCCATTTGATCATTTGATGTCTTTTTTTTTTTTTTTCCGGAGCTGGGGACCGAACCCAGGGCCTTGCGCATGCTAGGCAAGCGCTCTACCACTGAGCTAAATCCCCAACCCCTTGATGTCTTTTAAAAATGGTTTCCCATCCACATTCAACAAGCTTTATTTCTTTTTTGTGCATTTTAAAAGCACATTTTTTTAATCTTTTAAAGATTTATTTTAAGGGCGTGTGTGTGCTTGGTGCATGTGTAAGTGTGTATGCACTCACATGTCCACACGTGCACTCATTGGTAAATCAAGGGTGGTAGATTCCGTGGAACTGGAGTTACAGCCAGTTGTGAGCCACCAAGGTGGGTGCTGGGAATTGAAATCAGGTCCTCTTCCATAACAATACGTGCTCTTCATGACTGAGCCATCTCTGCACTCCATATTCTCTGATCTTGCTACATTGAATGGGACTTCTACAACAATGAAAAAAATTGGTTGAGAAAAATCCTTAAGTTACTCCTGGTTCCCCGTTAAACTTTGTTTCCATTTATTTACTGATTGGTTGATTGATTGATTGTGCAGATACACATCACAGGTCATGGGCAGCCAGATGGTCAATCTTGGCAGCATGTGCTGCCAACAACCACCCCATTTTCTTTTCCCCTTAGAAATCACATTCTCAGAATTAAGTCCTGTGTCTTTGGACAGTCCTTGCCAAGATGAGCTCTCATCCGTTGCATTTTATCCTCAGTTAGATTTTTTTAATTCCTTAAAGTAAGGACTCTCCCTTCTGCTATATTTTTTGATGACTTAGTCACTGCATTTTTACTGTTTGTGCTTATTGGATGAAAGGGTTAATTAAAAATTACCTTTTCCAGGAAATGGATTCAATTTTTCTGCAGATCAGTCTGGGTGTGCTAGAAGTCCTCGTGATTGTTCTGGAATCATTGCTGTTGGAGGCCAATGCAACAAAAGGAATGTTCTTACTCACACAGCTTTGGGAACAGTAGGCTTGCTGTGGCTGATGATTCGGCAAGTGCTTTACTATAGATTTCCCAATTGAAGATGCACCTGAGAAGCAGGCACCATCCCTGTAGGCTTAAATGACTTCTCACCACCTAGGAACAGGTCCCACCTTAAATTCCTACCTGAGCCAAGTGCATATTCATTTATACAGTTGAAGGCCAGAGTTCACATAAGCCATGCCTTTAGGAAAGACCTACTGAGGCCATGCTAGGCCATAATGAATTTTCCTCAGGGACCTGTAAAGTACTGATTGCCGAATAAGTTCATGCAACATTTAATGGTTACTCTGTACCAATCCCTATGGTATTGGTGACAATAAAATCATGAAGGCTACAACCCTTCCTGGCAAAGACTTTATATTCATGGCTTATGTTTGTGAATGATTTTAAAATTTAATTTCAATAACCTCTATTTTTATTGCATATCATTTTACAATGTGCTTACATTTTCAATGTCCTTATATCCTGACAAATCCAACCAGGCCTGAAGATGTAAGTTAAAGGCACATCTAATCCAGATGCTGATCAGCGTAGCCTGTCTTTCCTTCTTCAGGGGTTCTTCTTTTTCCTACTCATTAATCCCTGTTTCAACCCCTAACACTAGAAAGGAGAGAAACACGGAGAGAGGAGAGAGAGAAATTAGGAAAATCTCTGCATCTAAATTGTTTCTTCTTGACCATGCTACTAAAAAACTTCAACCAACCTCATTAAATGAACAACAGCCACCCTCCCCGCCTAAAGGAGCTCTAGCATTTCTATACCCTCTGAAAACTTCCTAGAATTCCAAACATTACACAATTGTAGAAACTATCTACAGCAGGTAAAACCTTGCCTCTGCTAGAGCATGAGGCAAATCATAGTCAGCTGCTGTGGACAGTCCAAAGAGGTTCCACATCCCCACAACTGGAATTAAAATACAAACATAGTCTTATAATATTCCTGTTTTTAAAAAAGAAAACAAAACTGTCACTACAGATCACCATAGCTTATACAACAGTCTACTGTAGAATATCAGTTGCTTATCCTGGTGGTGCCACGGGTGACTGTGAGCTGCCCTACCAACTGCCCAGCACTGGGAGAGAAGAGAGAAGAGCTCTGGGAGAGAAGATTTCATGTTATGAGTCAGAGAAAGTATCATCAGGAATCAAAGTTCAAAGCACAAGATGTATGGAGATCATTTCATTTCTGCTTTGTCTTGTTGAAATGATATTCCATGAACTATCTGAGGTTGTTGTCAAGTGTTCACAACTGAAAGGCACGAAGCAACAGTAAATTTTACCTTTGCTAAAATGCATTGAATCAGTCATAATGGAAGTGAGTCTTTCTAAAGAGCTTCCACAGTATGTCTATTCTGTTTCCTTTATTCCTACAAAAGATAAATGCTGTGACTTTATTAAATAGAGTGTGCTCAGTGTAAGATAAGTAATCCGTAACCCTTGGCTCACTGTGATTCACACAATCCAATGAATTAGGCAGCGGCAGCCATGAAAACTGAATGCATAGCCCCCAGGTTACTGTGAATGGAACCAAGTAATATAACCTGAGTAAACTGATGGTTGCAAATTTCATAAGGACGTGAAGGCCCACTCCCACTTCTTTATAACAGTCTTGTGAAATGCTCTCACCTAAACATCAAAAGGTCAGGATCCACTGGGCTGAAGAAAATGCAACCTGGTTTGTTTATCCAATGCTTCAGGAACAAAACTCTACAAGATTCCCAAGGTGGGTTTGGTGTCCATTAACTGGCTGCTCTTAGCCACCTTGTTCTCCAAAGGCCATGTGGTTTAGGATGCGGTAGGGTAGACCATGAGCTGCATGTTACTTAAACATTATCTCAGAGGTTGTGGAGTTGACAACTGGAAATCTGTAGGGCAAACCATCAGGCTGATTTCTTCTCCAGGAAGGCGTGGTTTGGCTGTTAGTGTTAGCTGAGGACCAGCCAGATTTCAAGATGATTTTTCAACACTTAAAGTGACCTGATGTGTACATCTAGGAAAGACCCTCACAGCAAGACTTAGATGAATATCTGGGTATTATAGCCTACCCAAGTCAACAGATAAAATATACTGGATACAGCTACTTCAGGAACTGTGAGCTAAAACAAACCCTTCCTCCTCTAAGCTGCTTTCGCCAGTCTATTTTATAATAGAACAGGTATAAAACTAAAGCAATGAGTTTTAACCAGCTTACATCTTATTTAATTTAATCAGGTTAAAATCTTACATATGATGTCAAAGGACATCATAAAGAAAGTAAAAAGAAAATTGAAGGATAATATGCCTAAATTAAACATCTGGTAAGAAAATTGCATTCAGAATGTGTAAAGAATACATACCCCTTGATTTGACAAGATAACCCTGTTTTAAAATAGAAACTACCGTATGAAAATATGATCAACATTATTATTCATCAAGGAGAGGTAAATCAAAATCACAGTGAGATACGATCTCATCCCTGCCAAGGTGGCTGAGATAGAAACACAGACAATAACCGGTATTGGCAAGGATGTGGAGAAATAAAGTCCCATGAATTACTCAGAGATCCGTAAAGCGAAACAGTGATTTTGGAAAATGGTTTTTCCAATTTCCAAAACATCGAAATATAAGTTCACCCTGCAAATCACTTCCCCAAATCAAAACCACACACACACACACACACACACACACACACACACACACACACACACACACACACACAACTTATAAAAGTTTTTACTTACCATACTTCATAATAGCTAACCAGTGGAAACAGCCCAAAGGTTCGAAAGATGAATGGTAAAATGTGGTATACATGCAGTGTGGTAATAAGCAATGAAGTATAAACTAAACCATGGATGGACATTAACATGTCTGTGCTAAGATGCCGTCACAGTATATGATTGCATTTACATGAGAAATCCATGATGAAAACATCTTTAAAGACCAGAAGTGGGTTGGTATATCAGGGGCTGTAGGGATGTGGACTGATACTGCTAAGAGGTATGGGCTTTCTTTGGGAAAGATGAAAGTCTTTGAAATCAGTATTGAGCACATGGCTGTGAAAGAACTAATACCCACTGAATGGCTTATAAGAACAAATTTTGTAGACATGAATTATGACTCAAATCTGTTTGGGAAAAAATGAAGTCTGCATCCTGCTGCAGCTTTATTTTTGTGATGGTTTTCAAAAACGTCAGAAATCCACAAAATTTGAGATTTAAAGTTATTTATCTTTTCTTGAGACACATCTGCTCCTAACAGTTACCCTTTGGTTGGATGAACGAAGACTTTGAACATCTCTACCTTCAGGCGAGGCAATACTTTGTGGCTAGGCAGACACTGGACAAAACTGCCTGTTTCATCTCCAGACTGATACTGTCCAGAAAAGGACAAATTATGCAGAGGGGTTGACTGATAAGCCCTGCTGACAAGATGGGGTGATCAGCCCTTTCGAATCTGCATTTCAACAGTTGGTCAGTTGATTTTGGGCCAGAAGGCTGAAGACTTGAGCTCACATGTTGCGAACAGGGGCCTGTGCTAGTGGAGATTTGTCTCTACAACCTCTCAGTTGTGGAAGCCGTGTGAGGCTTCCTATGTGTATAGCTATTTGGTCGTTCTGAGATTTCTGACAGGGTTGAAGACTGACTATAGACTCATAGCCTGTCAGGCTGTTTAACTCTGAATGTGCATACTTTATTGGATGGTTATCAGATAGTATACAAGCTATCCAAGATATAATATAGATTGTAAGCCTTTCTGAAGCTGGAATGGAAAACCAAAAGTTCTGTTAAACTGATAGAGTGTATATGTATATTTGTGTGTGTGCATATGTGTGTGTCTGTATGTGTGTGTGTGTCTATATATATATATATATATATATATATATATATATATATATATATATTGCAACCAAAAGTAGATAAGATTTATGAGGCTAAGGAGTGCATGAGGACAGGAGCCTGCTATAGAGATCTACTGGGAGGCACACACAAATCATGTCAATTACAGAGGCGAATGCTAGCAATAAATCTTTGAGGTGAGAACTGGACCCAATATGGAGGAATTAGAGAAAGGGTTAAAAGAGCTGAAGGGACTTGCAACCCCATAAGAACAACAATGCCAACCAACCAGAGCTCCCAGGGATTTAACCACTACCCAAGGACTATACATGTACCAACCCATGATACAAATGCTTATGTAGTAAAGCATGGTCTTATTGTGCACAAATAGGAGAAATGATTGGTCTTGTTTAGGTTGAACCCCCAGTGTAGGGGAATGTCAGAGGTAGGGAAAGGGGGTCAATGGGAAGGGAACACGTTATAGAAGAAGGGGAGTGCCTGGTATAAGGGGACTTATTTCTGGGAAAACAGGAAAGTGAATGAAATTGAATAACATTTCAAATGGAAATGAAAAAATATCCAAGAACAAAACAAAACAAAAAAATAAAACAAAAAACAAAAATCGCATTTACAGCTTTAAAAAAAAAAGCCACAATCAGGAAACATAGAATTCTATGACTTTGGATTTCTTCAAATAATTTCGGGATCCAGTTCAGATCTGGGTCCAGGCTGGACCAATTAGGTTCCTGCCTATGTATCCGGAGGCACTGTCCAGTTTCCTCTTGGGCCAGGAATGTGGGCAGAGGTGGGCAGAAGTGGCGTTCTGTCCTGTGGTAAGGATCGTCCAAACTTCTGGGTGTTCTGCTCTCTCCAAAACAAAATTTGGGTGCTGGATTCCTGATTGCTTTTAATCTCCCTTATCCCATGTTTTTATTTCCTGGGAAATATTACAGAAAACCTGATGTATATCCCATTAATTTATTCAACACTGTCATCCACAAAAGAGCATAATTAAGTGGTACCTAAATATTTGACAACAAGGATTGCATGATGAACATGGTATTCACAGAGTTGGCAACACAGTCTACAGAGAAAGAATAATTGCCTTTGTATCTCAGTCTGACTGAGAAGTAATTATGATGCCCAGTTCCCATGAGAATGCAGAGATCCATCCCTCTCTGACAGCTGTGGGACTTCAGATGGTGACACCACACCTCAATAAAGGAGGTTCTTAAGAGTGAAGAGTTTGAGATCACTGTTTTATTTAAGAGAATACATCCAATATACTCAATTGTAACCAGATGCACATAGGAAATGTATACAGTTTATATCCTTATCAAAATAGTGAATCAACTGCAAGAATAAAACAAAAACAAATAAATAACAAACTTTCAAATGAATACAAGAAAAACCAAAGAACCAAAATAATCAAAACTCCAACCAAAATCTAAACAGAGGAATTGTGCTAAACATTCTTTTGCTGCTCATTTTGCAGAACAGACTTATAGCCTGTGGTTGACCTTGGAACGTAGTAGACAAGCAGTTACTGATGGTAATAATCTTTTCAAGTGGAATGTAAGGAGGTCTCTTCTGTTGGAGTGGGGTATGAAGGACAAGGCCATCCAATACCGAGTATAAAATACATTACAGTCTTGGTCTCAACGTATTTCCAAGGTTCTGGACTGATCTCCTTGAAATTCTTCTGGATGACCTATCAGGACAAGTACAAAATTGGATAGGTAGACTCTTCCTAGATGCCCACCATCTCTTAATTGATGTGCATCAGGTCTTCTCAGAGTCCCTCCAAATGTGCACTCTTTCTGGGGAGAGGTGAGATGAAAGGACAGTCTATTCAATCCAAAGAAATCAAACTAAAGGAGGAAAATGCAGGCCACTATTGCGATGGATAGTAGGGATGAGATGCAATAGTGGTGTATTTGCTGTGGACATTTAGTACTACTCCTATAGCACTTCTCTCCAAGGGAGAACTTGTCCTGGTCTGTACCATGTTTGACTTTCTGCTGGAGAATTTCAGACCTAGCAGAGCAAGGGAAAAGGGGGTTACTGAGGGATTGTCTATTCAGCTCTCCCTAAAACAGCAGCTCTATTCAGTTGGACAATCCAGCATGACCTGTCAGCTGAGGTCATTCCCTGCATCCCCAAGTGTCATAGAGTACCTGGGCTTGGATTTATATCTCAGCTTTTAAAAACTGCTAGAAACTGGACTGTGAACTATACACTGTACTAGTATTAAAAGAAAAATTAGCATATTTTTCAAAGGTCCAGGTATATTATGTTGAATAATAACACTGTAACTATGTCTGAACCTGAGTTCAAGAGAGATATGACCAACCTAGAATACAGTTTGCATGCATTAGAGAGAACCTGACTAGAATTGAAGTGAAGATTACGATTATTTTGGCAGTGAAGGAACCTGCGTACATCCCATTTGTAACCGCTCTATCTGCAAATACACAGGAAAACCATCTCACATCAAATCCATGGGCACTGCATAGATCCTGTTATCACTGAGAATGTTCTCCATGCATATCTTCCAAGCATACACATGGAACATTAAAGGTGATTGTGATGAAGAAACATAACAGCACACCTGTAAGACTATCATTATTGTAATGCAATTTGTCAGAGGACAGAGGAGAAAATATCCCCAGATCTTATCAGAGAGTTCACAGGAAGAAAGAAGTACAAAATACGAAGAAATCCTGAGGATCATACATATTGTTCCATGAACAAAATTCACATAAACTGTTCCAGAATAATACTCTGAGTAGTTCTTTAGCTGCCTGAGGGTGAAAACCATGTCAGTGGTCAGCCACCCAAAAAGGATAGTTGTATAGGGACAGGAAATCCAATTGGCTACTTTCTGCCAGCCTGTGTTCCTACCTGATCTCAAAGATATCTGAATGCTTCTGCATTGTTTCTCCCAAGTCACTTTCCTGGGTGATCAGTTCTTTCTGCTTCAGAGTGTCCTGCATTCTTTCCTCTAATCCTTCCTTATTCTGGTCATCAGATGAGTGTACTGTCAATGGAACCATGCATGCATGTGTGCACACACAAACACATGCACAGACACACTAATACCAACTCTCAAACACACAAGACAGTTGTGTTCACACAATATAAGCATAGTACAATGCAGTCAAGTGTTTACTGTCCCAGTTAATCTTTAATGTAATGATTCCCCAGGATACTCTGGAAGCATAAAAACAAATATTGAGTGGGATATGTACATAGCGGCCGTAGCCTATACACAGCTCAGTCAGTGATGTATTGTCATCTCGTAAAATGACATAGAATTCAGGTTCTTGCATATTGCCCAATCTGGCTTATCAAGTTCCCAAGGCTGTGTAGAGCAGGTTGTTTCCCAGCAAAGAATCATATATTCGTGGTGGACTAGACTTTTGTTTTTGTTCACTGTTTCAGACTTTCCCCAAAGTGTGCAGCTTCTTTTAATAGGAGCTCTCATTACCACAGCCTGACTGACTTCATGCCCAAAGCTATGCCCCCAGAATCATAGGAAATCTCCATATCCAGAATCCAAATGAACAATTTTTCTCCCTATAATGTGATTGTGTCACAGATATTTGGGTTAAGTAAGTAAATGCTTACATGGATTTTCTTACACTGAATCATAATCCATTGAAGGGCTCCAACCTATGTTGCATTTTCCCTCCGTGGCTGACGGACATCTGGAGAGTTTCTCCTTCAGGGCTACACTAGGGATCACTACAACCCTGATGTGCCCTAGTTGCAATGGCAACACCTCCTCCTTGACGTGGAATCTCTGTGTCAACTAAAACTTCTGTTCCACTTTATGAACATGGCTTCTCATAGGCCTACCTGTTCTTACACTCCCAGACCCATCTGAAGGTCCTCATTTCTCCTAACCCCATTGAGGCTGAACTTTACTCAGAAAAAATGATTTTGATTAACAGCACTTGCAGAATGCTACACAGATAACATAGGGGAGTGCTTTAGATTATTTGTGCACCTAAAGGGGCTCCTGAAACTGCCCTGTTCTTGTACCATAGCATAGCTATGGAACTTTTGCTGGATGACGATACAACTCCAAGCAACTCAAATTCTCAATGAATAAAGTCCAAGCCAAACTCCCAGCTGAAGTTGTAACTGTGCCAAGATAGCTGGAAAGAAATGGTAACAGGCAATTTGGAAACCAACCTTGGAGAAGACACAGTGAGTGACATAAACTTCCAGTCACCTTTCACAATTAGTGAAGAAAAGAGAAGCAACGTAAACTCATGGACTTTAAAGAGAAGTCTTGCCCTTACCTCCCTGTATTCCATTCCTTTGATGTGCTCCAAAGGATTTCAATACAGATCAGTAGTTTTGCCCCTAATCACTTGAAAATCTAAATTTACAGGTGTTTTTGTGCCATTTCGGGGGGGTTGCTTTCTAAAGGACTTTATTGTCCTACTTCTATACCATAATAAAAAGGGACCTGCAAGTTCCAGGACTGTACCATTTGTTAACACTGTGAAACACGACTCACTTGAACATATTTTCCACCCTCCCCCAGACTTCACAAGATAAACATGTTACAATTTTTTGAAAACTGAATAAATTGCTAACTTAAGAGTCCTTTTGCTGTACAGAGCTAGATGGAGATGTCAAATGATTAGGTAGCTGCATTTCATGTTTCATGGATGTAAAGTGAACACTTAGAGTACTTTTCTCATTAAACGTGGAAATAGAGGGAAACACACGTTCACTACTGCACAAACACACAAACATGAACAAGCATTCACACACTTACACACGCACACACAAACACACAAACACAAACACACACACATCCACACACACTGACAAATGAAAACTTTGCTTTTATGCAGCATATTTCTGTTGAGTGAGGAATTAGTGGGAGCTACGCTGTGTACAAGTCTTTTAGACTCAAGCAGGCTGTGCTGCCCTGGCCTGTACTCATTTCCACTTCAGGAGACCTTTCTATGCAGATACTTGACTGGTCCTACAAGTAAGTTACATGTTCTGCGCAGATAGCCTAAACAACACAACATCAACTTCCCAAGAGAGAGATTTCTAGGAAAAGACTCCATCAAGCTCTATGTTGACTCTTCGTAGGCCCCTCACTAACACTACCCTGTTTCCTTCATAGAAGACTTTGAAAACATCAGAAGAAAACAGTGACTTATAGTCACTTACCAGGAACTTTTCATCACATTAGAGTTCAGGTGATATTAAAACAACCTCAATGGCAGTCAGAAAAAGGCTAGAGAAATAACCTACACTGACTTTTCTTAAATGCAGCACTGTGTAAAATATGTGAGGGAATCTATTCCTAAAAGAATGCCATGCCCATGACATAGTCAGCAAAGCAATGTCAGCTGAGGGATGCACTACAGGATTCCATGCATGATTGTCAGCGCCAGCACCAACACAGTACCGAAAATTGGGCGAAAGCCTACGGGATGAAAGAAACACACATACACACACACAGGTTATCGTGTCAAGCCAGGAGAGGAAGAGAGAGGAAGAGAGATAGAGATAGAGAGAGAGACAGAGACAGAGGAAGAGTGGAAGAGCGAGAGTGAGGAAGAAGAGTGAGAATCTCCTGTAGCTTTATTCACCACTTATATACCCAAGTCTCCAGGTAGAAAATAACTGGGAAGCACAGTGGGAAACCCTGGCTCATGACTACCTGGCTCGTGACTTCGGTAACAAAAGACTGACTAGGAGACCTGAATTAATTAGGGAGAAATCCAAGAAGATCAGCCTAAATCTCAAGGATAAAGGCTGAGGAAGCAAAAGGCAGAAGTAAATTGACCACCACCCAGGTGTGGTCCAGGTGTGTCAGTTCCACATGCATCAGCCGGGCTCAGCAGAGGTCATGCAGTGGAGACACCGGGTGTTTACTACTTGGTCTTTTCTTCCTGTGTCATAAACACATGGGAGAGGCCTCTGTCCAACAATCCCATGACTTTTACTGTGGCCATGCAGTTACAAAGCAGCCAGGCCCAAATCCAATATGGCTCACTGCATCTCCCCCGTTACTCTTTTATAAAAGACCATTAGGTGGAAGTAGTGGTCTGAGAGAGATCAGACATGCCTCACAGAGTGCCCAGCTCGGCCATGGCGAGCCACTCTTGCAGTTAGGACTGCAACCCAATGGCTATGAATGAACTTATGCTGTAACACACCGTTCTGGGCTATACGTGTGTGTTTATTGGGGGAGAAACTGGGCAGAGGAGCATTTGACTGGCCCGTACATTTAAACGGGATGTAGCCACCTCTGTCTTAGGATCGACCTCTCAAACCCCAGCCTTATCCGTCATAGGATCACCTTGTCACCCCCAAGGTTCCTGTCTTAGATTGGTCAAGGGTCAGAGGAAGTTGCCCGTCCCTGAGGATAGCTACAGTGGATCATCCTCTCATTCCTCTTACTTTACCCCAGGGGCGAAAGAGCAGGGGCCAGATGGCATTAATTTAAGAGATTGTGGAAGTTGAGCCTCTCCCGATGAGTAGTGGGCACCTCATCTGGTTCTCCTCAGCTGCTACCACCAAGGGCCGTAGTCAAGCTGCTCCTATAATAAAATTTAGAATTCCCAATTGTTAGCAACTACTCCAGAAAGTTCACCCACTGTGCTTGCCTAACAATAGATTGGGGGAGGGTAACTCCAGACACTGCAGACACAATGGCTGCAGCAGTAATGGCTGCTACAATAGCAGCGAAAATGCCAAGGTCTTTCCCAGGACAGTTCAGGATCGGTCATTCTTCTCTGGAACAACCAGCAGACAATGGAACCATTTCTGAGATCTGCACAACCAGGGTAGAGTTCCCCAGTCCACAGCAGCTTCACACAGATGGCATTCCTGTGAAGCTACAGACTGCAAGATAACAACACCAGTCAAGGCAGCAAGAGTCACCAGGGGAATGAGGGGGGCAGGGGTAACAGCTGGAGTCCAGTCTTCTCCAGCAATCAGCAGTGCACAGAGGGTTGGAGCGCAGGCCGCAGTGGGATGGGACACAATGACTGCAGCAACGCCAGAATTTCTGTGATGACAAAAGATGAGGGGGAATCCTCCGTCTTCCTCTAAGGGCACAGGAATGACTCCAGGAACCCGAACCATGAGAGCTGAATCTTCATGCTCCCAGGATCAGCATGTCTCACCAGCCACTCAGGCAGCTGGCACACTCCTGTAGCATCCTGTAGAAAAAACACAAAGATTCCCTCTTCCCCATATAAAATACCTGGACAGGATCATGCCAATATGTGGATCTTTCTATTTCACCTAGGCAGAAGTATGCCTAGTTGTAGGGTGCCATAAACCTTGGCATTCAAATTTTAAAATTGAAATAAAAAGAGTATTATTTAGCATACAGGGATAACTCCCCCTTTTTATTTATTGAAATTTTGTTAAAATATTATTTATTAAGATAAGTCCTCGAGGATTAAATTGAGGACGCTGAGTATTTATAACTTGACTTGTTTACCAAATTATTGTTTTGGTGATATAAAGAATGAGATTTTTTGACTAATTGTTTCTATGTAAGGCCTATAATCTGCCTGGTATCATTGTCCTCCCTTGCTAAGGGGTCCAGGCAATCCAGTTTGAGTTCTTAAATGGCCTATAAAGGAACAGTACTTAGTGCTCTTAACCACTTAGCCATCTCTCCAGCCCCTCACCAGCTTTATTTGCCTAAACATAAGCATTAATTAGAAATGTCAAATCCTGTAAACAAGGTCCAGATTTAGCCTTATTTAGAAATCCCTGAGTTGGCAGGGTGAGGCTGGGCATTGAAAGTAAGCAAATGGAGTCTTCCTCTTTTCGTGAGGGTGTGTTATCAACTCCATTACCATTTTCAAAGAGCTGGGTCTATGGTTTTGTTTAGTTCTCTGAGCCAGAGCACTGAAAGGACAGTGAGTTGTCAGACAATTTACACTGAAATCATCACTCACTGATTTCATGTAGAAAACTTGCCTCTAGCAAAGTATTAAGTAATTGAAATCAATTGTAAACCACAAGCCACACATTGGCTATCTGTATATGAATTGAAAGCTTGATTTTTTAACATTTAAAAACAGTGGCTACAGGACATAATCTAATAATCTGTGCTGAAGCAGCAGAAACTCAAGAGAATAAGCAAGTGATCCAATCATAAATGTAGCCTTTTCATTAGATGAAACACCTATAAATACAGTAAGCGCATTTTCTATGGGTTGCATGAACAATTTACAGTAAATCCAAAAGCATGCAAAGAGTAAAATTATCAATTTTGCCTGAAAAATTTGTATAAGTGATTGGTTAGGCCAAATATCAGTATTTTGTAATAACCAATTTGATTGATGTTTGGAATAAGGTATGTTTCACCAGGTTTCTTTTTAAAATACTTCCATGACTCTAGCCTACAATTCTGTATTAACACAACTGAAGCTATATCTCCAATGAGGAAAACAAAGTTAAGTCCTCTGGTAAGGTGAGGTACTTTGGCAATTAACATATCCTTAGAAGCTTAAAATTAGTTTTAAATATTCTTTTTTTTTTTTATTAACTTGAGTATTTCTTATATACATTTCGAGTGTTATTCCCTTTCCCGGTTTCCGGGCAAACATCCCCCTCCCCCCTCCCCTTCCTTATGGGTGTTCCCCTCCCAACCCTCCCCCCATTGCCGCCCTCCCCCCATAGACTAGTTCACTGGGGGTTCAGTCTTAGCAGGACCCAGGGCTTCCCCTTCCACTGGTGCTCTTACTAGGATATTCATTGCTACCTATGGGGTCAGAGTCCAGGGTCAGTCCATGTATACTCTTTAGGTAGTGGCTTAGTCCCTGGAAGCTCTGGTTGCTTGGCATTGTTGTACTTTTGGGGTCTTGAGCCCCTTCAAGCTCTTCCAGTTCTTTCTCTGATTCCTTCAATAGGGGACCTATTCTCAGTTCAGTGGTTTGCTGCTGGCATTCGCCTCTGTATTTGCTGTATTCTGGCTGTGTCTCTCAGGAGCGATCTACATCCGGCTCCTGTCGGTCTGCACTTCTTTGCTTCATCCATCTTGTCTAATTGGGTGGCTATATATGTATGGGCCACATGTGCGGCAGGCTCTAAATGGGTGTTCCTTAAGTCTCTGTTTTAATCTTTGCCTCTCCCTTCCCTGACAAGGGTATTCTTTTTCCTCATTTAAAGAAGGAGTGAAGCATTCACATTTTGATCATCCGTCTTGAGTTTCGTTTGTTCTAGGGATCTAGGGTAATTCAAGCATTTGGGCTAATAGCCACTTATCAATGAGTGCATATCATGTATGTCTTTCTGTGATTGGGTTAGCTCACTCAGGATGATATTTTCCAGTTCCAACCATTTGCCTACGAATTTCATAAAGTCGTTGTTTTTGATAGCTGAGTAATATTCCATTGTGTAGATGTACCACATTTTCTGTATCCATTCCTCTGTTGAAGGGCATCTGGGTTCTTTCCAGCTTCTGGCTATTATAAATAAGGCTGCGATGAACATAGTAGAGCACGTGTCTCTTTTATATGTTGAGGCATCTTTTGGGTATATGCCCAAGAGAGGTATAGCTGGATCCTCAGGCAGTTCAATGTCCAATTTTCTGAGGAACCTCCAGACTGATTTCCAGAATGGTTTTACCAGTCCGCAATCCCACCAACAATGGAGGAGTGTTCCTCTTTCTCCACATCCTCGCCAGCATCTGCTGTCACCTGAGTTTTTGATCTTAGCCAATCGCACTGGTGTGAGGTGAAATCTCAGGGTTGTTTTGATTTGCATTTCCCTTATGACTAAAGATGTTGAACATTTCTTTAGGTGTTTCTCAGCCATTCGGCATTCCTCAGCTGTGAATTCTTTGTTTAGCTCTGAACCCCATTTTTTAATAGGGTTATTTGT
Organism: Rattus norvegicus; assembly: GCF_021556685.1. Classification (NCBI taxonomy): domain Eukaryota; kingdom Metazoa; phylum Chordata; class Mammalia; order Rodentia; family Muridae; genus Rattus; species Rattus norvegicus. The sequence goes on from NC_141545.1 coordinate 3,158,712, forward strand.
CTCCCTGCGGTCTAACTTCTTGAGTTCTTTGTATATTTTGGATATAAGGCCTCTATCTGTTGTAGGATTGGTAAAGATCTTTTCCCAATCTGTTGGTTGCCGTTTTGTCCTAACCACAGTGTCCTTTGCCTTACAGAAGCTTTGCAGTTTTATGAGATCCCATTTGTCGATTCTTGATCTTAGAGCATAAGCCATTGGTGTTTTGTTCAGGAAATTTTTTCCAGTGCCCATGTGTTCCAGATGTTTCCCTAGTTTTTCTTCTATTAGTTTGAGTGTGTCTGGTTTGATGTGGAGGTCCTTGATGCACTTGGACTTAAGCTTTGTACAGGGTGATAAGCATGGATCGATCTGCATTCTTCTACATGTTGCCCTCCAGTTGAACCAGCACCATTTGCTGAAAATGCTATCTTTTTTCCATTGGATGGTTTTGGCTCTTTTGTCAAAAATCAAGTGACCATAGGTGTGTGGGTTCATTTCTGCGTCTTCAATTCTATTCCATTGGTCTATCTGTCTGTCCCTGTACCAATACCATGCAGTTTTTATCACTATTGCTCTGTAATACTGCTTGAGTTCAGGGATAGTGATTCCCCCTGAAGTCCTTTTATTGTTGAGGATAGCTTTAGCTATCCTGGGTTTTTTGTTATTCCAGATGAATTTGCAAATTTTTCTGTCTAAATCTTTGAAGAATTGGATTGGTATTTTGATGGGGATTGCATTGAATCTGTAGATTGCTTTTGGTAAAATGGCCATTTTTACTATATTAATCCTGCCAATCCATGAGCATGGGAGATATTTCCATCTTCTGAGGTCTTCTTCAATTTCTTTCCTCAGTGTCTTGAAGTTCTTATTGTACAGATCTTTTACTTGCTTGGTTAAAGTCACACCGAGGTACTTTATATTATTTGGGTCTATTATGAAGGGTGTCGTTTCCCTAATTTCTTTCTCGGCTTGTTTCTCTTTTGTATAGAGGAAGGCTACTGATTTATTTGAGTTAATTTTATACCCAGCCACTTTGCTGAAGTTGTTTATCAGCTTTAGTAGTTCTCTGCTGGAACTTTTGGGATCACTTAAATATACTATCATGTCATCTGCAAATAGTGATATTTTGACCTCTTCTTTTCCAATCTGTATCCCTTTGATCTCCTTTTGTTGTCTGATTTCTCTGGCTAGAACTTCAAGAACTATATTGAATAAGTAGGGAGAGAGTGGGCAGCATTGTCTAGTCCCTGATTTTAGTGGGATTGCTTCAAGTTTCTCTCCATTTAGTTTAATGTTAGCAACTGGTTTGCTGTATATGGCTTTTACTATGTTTAGGTATGGGCCTTGAATTCCTATTCTTTCCAGGACTTTTATCATGAAGGGGTGTTGAATTTTGTCAAATGCTTTCTCAGCATCTATTGAAATGATCATGTGGTTCTGTTCTTTCAGTTTGTTTATATAATGGATCACGTTGATGGTTTTACGTATATTAAACCATCCCTGCATGACTGGGATGAAGCCTACTTGATCATGGTGGATGATTGTTTTGATGTGCTCTTGAATTCGGTTTGCCAGAATTTTATTGAGTATTTTTGCGTCGATATTCATAAGGGAAATTGGTCTGAAGTTCTCTTTCTTTGTTGTGTCTTTGTGTGGTTTAGGTATAAGAGTAATTGTGGCTTCGTAGAAGGAATTCAGTATGGCTCCATCTGTTTCAATTTTGTGGAATAGTTTGGATAATATTGGTATGAGGTCTTCTATGAAGTTTTGATAGAATTCTGCACTAAACCCGTCTGGACCTGGGCTCTTTTTGGTTGGGAGACCTTTAATGACTGCTTCTATTTCCTTAGGAGTTAAGGGGTTGTTTAACTGGTTTATCTGTTCCTGATTTAACTTCGATACCTGGTATCTGTCTAGGAAATTGTCGATTTCCTGAAGATTTTCAAATTTTGTTGAATATAGGTTTTTTAGTAAGATCTGATGATTTTTTGAATTTCCTCTGAATCTGTAGTTATGTCTCCCTTTTCATTTCTGATTTTGTTAATTTGGACGCACTCTCTGTGTCCTCTCGCTAGTCTGGCTAAAGGTTTATCTATCTTGTTGATTTTCTCAAAGAACCAACTTTTGGTTCTGTTGATTCTTTCTATGGTCCTTTTTGTTTCTACTTGGTTGATTTCAGCTCTGAGTTTAATTATTTCCTGCCTTCTACTCCTCCTGGGTGTATTTGCATCTTTTTGTTCTAGAGCTTTTAGGTGTGCTGTCAAGCTGCTGACATATGCTCTTTCCTGTTTCTTTCTGCAGGCACTCAGCGCTATGAGTTTTCCTCTTAGCACAGCTTTGATTGTGTCCCATAAGTTTGGGTATGTTGTATCTTCATTTTCATTAAATTCTAAAAAGTTTTTAATTTCTTTCTTTATTTCTTCCTTGACCAGGTTATCATTGAGTAGAGCATTGTTCAATTTCCACGTATATGTGGGCATTCTTCCCTTATTGTTATTGAAGACCAGTTTTAGGCCGTGGTGGTCCGATAGCACGCATGGGATTATTTCTATCTTTCTGTACGTGTTGAGGCCCGTTTTTTGACCAATTATATGGTCAATTTTGGAGAAAGTGCCATGAGGAGCTGAGAAGAAGGTATATCCTTTTGCTTTAGGATAGAATGTTCTATAAATATCCGTTAAGTCCATTTGGCTCATGACTTCTCTTAGTCTGTCGACATCACTGTTTAATTTCTGTTTCCATGATCTGTCCATTGATGAGAGTGGGGTGTTGAAATCTCCCACTATTATTGAGTGAGGTGCAATGTGTGTTTTGAGCTTTAGTAAGGTTTCTTTTATGTATGTAGGTGCCCTTGTATTTGGGGCATAGATATTTAGGATTGAGAGTTCATCTTGGTGGATTTTTCCTTTGATGAATATGAAGTGTCCTTCCTTATCTTTTTTGATGACTTTTAGTTGGAAATTGATTTTATTTGATATTAGAATGGCTACTCCAGCTTGCTTCTTCTGACCATTTGCTTGGAAAATTGTTTTCCAGCCTTTCACTCTGAGGTAGTGTCTGTCTTTGTCTCTGAGGTGTGTTTCCTGTAGGCAGCAGAATGCAGGGTCCTCGTTGCGTATCCAGTTTGTTAATCTATGTCTTTTTATTGGGGAGTTGAGGCCATTGATATTGAGAGATATTAAGGAATAGTGATTATTGTTTCCCTTTATATTCATATTTGGATGTGAGGTTATGTTTGTGTGCTTTCATTCTCTTTGTTTTGTTGCCAAGACGATTAGTTTCTTGCTTCTTCTAGGGTATAGCTTGCCTCCTTATGTTGGGCTTTACCATTTATTATCCTTTGTAGTGCTGGATTTGTAGAAAGATATTGTGTAAATTTGGTTTTGTCATGGAATATCTTGGTTTCTCCATCAATGTTAATTGAGAGTTTTGCTGGATACAGTAACCTGGGCTGGCATTTGTGTTCTCTTAAGGTCTGTATGACATCAGTCCAGGATCTTCTGGCCTTCATAGTTTCTGGCGAGAAGTCTGGTGTGATTCTGATAGGTCTCCCTTTATATGTTACTTGACCTTTTTCCCTTACTGCTTTTAATATTCTTTCTTTATTTTGTGCGTTTGGTGTTTTGACAATTATGTGACGGGAGGTGTTTCTTTTCTGGTCCAATCTATTTGGAGTTCTGTAGGCTTCTTGTATGTCTATGGGTATCTCTTTTTTTAAGTTAGGGAAGTTTTCTTCTATGATTTTGTTGAAGATATTTACTGGTCCTTTGAGCTGGGAGTCTTCACTCTCTTCTATACCTATTATCCTTAGGTTTGATCTTCTCATTGAGTCCTGGATTTCCTGTATGTTTTGGACCAGTAGCTTTTTCTGCTTTACATTATCTTTGACAGTTGAGTCGATGATTTCTATGGAATCTTCTGCTCCTGAGATTCTCTCTTCCATCTCTTGTATTCTGTTGGTGAAGCTTGTATCTACAGCTCCTTGTCTCTTCTTTTGGTTTTCTATATCCAGGGTTGTTTCCATGTGTTCTTTCTTGATTGCTTCTATTTCCATTTTTAATTCCTTCAACTGTTTGATTGTGTTTTCCTGGAATTCTTTCAGGGATTTTTGCGATTCCTCTCTGTAGGCTTCTACTTGTTTATTAATGTTTTCCTGTGTTTCCCTAAGTGTGTTCATGTCTTTCTTGAAGTCCTCCAGCATCATGATCAAATATGATTTTGAAACTAGATCTTGCTTTTCTGGTGTGTTTGAATATTCCATGTTTGTTTTGCTGGGAGAATTGGGCTCCGATGATGGCATGTAGTCTTGGTTTCTGTTGCTTGGGTTCCTGCGCTTGCCTCTCGCCATCAGATTATCTCTAGTGTTACTTTGTTCTGCTATTTCTGACAGTGGCTAGACTGTCCTATAAGCCTGTGTGTCAGGAGTGCTGTAGACCTGTTTTCCTCTCTTTCAGTCAGTTATGGGGACAGAGTGTTCTGCTTTCTGGCGTGTAGTTTTTCCTCTCTACAGGTCTTCAGCTGTTCCTGTGGGCCTGTGTCTTGAGTTCACCAGGCAGCTTTCTTGCAGCAGAAAATTTGGTCTTCCCTGTGGTCCTGAGGCTCAGGTTCGCTCGTGGGGTGCTGCCCAGGGGCTCTCTGCAGCGGCAGCAACCAGGAAGACCTGTGCCGCCCCTTCTGGGAGCTTCAGTGCACCAGATTTCCAGATGGTCTTTGGCTTTTTCCTCTGGCGTCCGAGATGTGTGTGCAGGGAGCATTCTCTTCTGGTTTCCCAGGCTTGTCTGCCTCTCTGAAGGTTTAGCTCTCCCTCCCACGGGATTTGGGTGCAGAACACTGTTTATCCGGTCTGTTTCTTTCCGGTTTCGGTGGTGTCTCAGGCAGGTGTCCTGCTGCTCCTGGGCCCTCCTCCACGGGAGCCCAGAGGCCTTATACAGTTTCCTCTTGGGCCAGGGATGTGGGCAGGGGTGAGCAGTGTTGTTGGTCTCTTCCGCTCTGCAGCCTCAGGAGTGCCCACCTCTGTTTTAAATATTCTTTTCTGGAGTAGTGTAACAGGTATTCCCCAAATATTAAAGCTCATTTTGAGAGCAAAGATTTGTAGTAAAAATTTCCATATACACTGAAAGATTTAAAGTTCTAACTTTTTACATTGAAGAAGCGACAAAATTACATAATACAAGGCTGTTAGCAATCCTCTAAATCTATCTTGAAATAGCGGTTGAAGTAAGCAAACAGGCTGTAATGCTCTCACAAGTTCTAAAACCTCATCAATCCTTCGTAAATCCTGTAACAATCTCTACCTGTTTGATTTTTTTCTCAATTATAAATAAGTTTGAGTTAGTCAATGTAACACTGGCAATCCTTAATCACAATCCTTAAATTCTCCTTGAAACACCAGAGCACAACCACAACTTAGGGAAGTCACCAGAGTTCTGAGTATGTGACTAGGCAGCTGTCCTTGGGGCAGTGGAATTAGCATTAAAATACAGATAACTTCAGGGCAAACCACAACTTTAGAAAGCAAAACTCAACCTCTAACAATCTAGTCTCCAAAATCCAGTCTCCAAAACACCGAGTCTATCCTTCATGCTACAAAGTTTGACTGCCAATTCCTACATATGAATGCACGATGGTGTGGTCTCCAATACCTCAACAAAGAGACATTGTCCTAAATTCTTTTAGAAGCCTGGTTTCTAGAATAAGCGTTCCATAAAAATATTTTCTCAATTTAGACCTATTTCCCTAGGTTGGCTCAGGCTGCATGTTGTGTAGAATGACTTTATCCAAATTACCAGCTTTATGTCAACTTTTTGGTACTGACATTATACCTTTTTAACCATATCCTATAACTTAAAAACCAATAGTCCATAACCAAGGCATGTAGAGCATATTTATACATTTAAAACCAATAAGAAACAAAATTGAAGTGGCTACACATATCTTTAATATTTAGACCAAGCACCATTTTTACTTTTTCTAGCTGTACTATTAAGAGATGCACCTTGTCACCTGCTAAGAATAAGTCAGGGATTTTTCTAAGAGAAACAACCATCCGCTCCCTTAACATAGAAGCTGAGGAGCTGCTGGCGCCTTTAAGATCAGCTCATGTAGACGCTCACCCCCGGGCAGCTTCTCCAGCTGACCTATGCTCCTAGCTACAGGTGCAAGGATCTAAAGGCCGATTGAAACTGCTCTTTATTCATTTTTTCCTTTTTGAAACGAGTTAAAACCAAATCAAGATGTGAACGATTGACAGATAAAGTTTTTACCATTTTTTCTTTTGAACATGAAACATAAAACATTTAAACAAGAGAAACAAAAACCACAGACATAAACTGACAGACATGGACAGCTTGGTACACCAAGGACAGAAAATAGACATAAAGGGAAAAAACTAGATGGTGTCCCACCAAAGGGACACACATATCCTACCTATGGAACCCAGAACCAGAAATAAGCATTTCTCCAATAGGAGCCAGCAGAGAGGTAGGACGTCTCCTGCTTTCCCTCTGTTCCTAGGAGTGCTCTGAAAAGGTTTTTCTCCTTCTCCAAAGCAACCTCGGAGAGTCCGGGAGGACTGTTTTTCCCAAACCCATTCTCTCTCATGTCTAGGGTGTAAACTATCTCTAGTCAGGGTCCAAAGACTAAAATATAACTCTAACAGAACGCATATGCAAAAACACTTTACCGTTACCTTGTCCCTTTTTTATGACAAGATTTACTGAGGCTAGCCCAAATCATCCAGGCCTTTTCTGGCCCATCTTACCCCAATCCGTCCCTTCTCCTATGCCGGCCGTGCTCCAGGAACGTCCCGTAGGTGGTACCCCCTTTCTTCTCCGATCTCGGTGGGACCTCCATTTGTCGGCGCCAGCACTGACACTGTACCGAGAATCGCGCGAAAGCCTACGGGATGAAAGAAACACACATACACACACACAGGTTATCGTGTCAAGCCAGGAGAGGAAGAGAGAGGAAGATATATATATATATATATATATATATATATATATATATATATATATATATATATATATATATATATATAAATATTAGAGACAGAGACAGAGACAGAGGAAGAGTTGAAGAGTGAGAGTGAGGAAGAAGAGTGAGAGTCTCCTGTAGCTTTATTCACCACTTATATACCCAAGTCTCCAGGTAGAAAATAACTGGGAAGCACAGTGGGAAACCCTGGCTCATGACTACCTGGCTCATGACTTCGGTAACAAAAGACCAACTAGGAGACCTGAATTAATTAGGGAGAAATCCGAGAAGACCAGCCTAAATCTCCAGGATAAAGGCTGAGGAAGCAAAAGGCAGAAGTAAATTGACCACCACCCAGGTGTGGTCCAGGTGTGTTAGTTCCACATGCATCAGCCGGGCTCAGCAGAGGTCATGCAGTGGAGACACCGGGTTTACTACTTGGTCTTTTCTTCCTGTGTCGTAAATACATGGGAGAGGCCTCTGTCCAACAATCCCATGACTTTTACTGTGGCAGTTACAAAGCAGCCAGGCCCAAATCCAATATGGCTCACTACACATGATCATGGTGAAGCCAATGAGACACACCAGAATCTTCCAGGGGGATACCTCTATTCAGGTAAAGTGAAGGAATCTAATCCATATTTTTAAAATAGCTGGATGGTTTAAGGGTTTGTTGAGACAAATAAGAGAAGGGGCTCCTCCTGGAACAGGACAAGTGATGCAAAGATTGCTTTCCGGCACAAAACAGAAAGCTTCATGTTTGTGGAGAGATCTAACTCAAATGACTAAGGTAGAGAATGACTGGACAAAATCACATGTCATTAACTGGCCTCCCCACATGCCCCTGAAGATGCAGGTCCTCACAGCAATGCACCTTTCTTAGTGAGAATTGGGGGTATATATGAATAACTTTTTTCTTGATGTCACAACTCTAATGCCAACCCTCAGCCTTTGAGAAACCTTTTCCACATCCCTGCTCTTCTAACCAGCTTCAGGTTGTAAGGCCCAGATATGAACTCTCCAGGAGCCCTCAAATGAGATAGAAATGACAGGCTGCTCCTCAGACTCTGTCAGTTATCCAAGATCTATGAAGCATGAAGGCACCATCTTCATATACGGGGAAAAAGGGGGAGGAAGAACAAAATCACAATAAACACCATCTATTTGGCATTTCCACCATTCTCTCCTCCTTACAAACTACTTAATTCCTGGATTCTCACACGATCTCTGTTAAGAAAATGAGCTCTGGGCTTTTTCTTCATCCCTCAAAGCCCTGTGCAAGTCTAAAGAGAAGCTCCCACATAGCACCCTCCACACGTAATGACATGTAGTGTTGTGATGTGTGATCAACCTATCTTCCTAATAAACTGCAGATTCTCGAAGAGCAGGAGCATTTGCTTTACAAACATGCAGTTTCTTGAAAAAGGGCTATCTCCACAGAAAGCCTTGTAAATTTTCATATAAATGAACACTTGGATGCGACCTAGGTCAGTCAATAGACAGTTATAATGGTTTGTCAATGTTTATGGTGAACACGAGGACAACCTGACCCTGAGACCTAACCCTACCTGCTGTTGCTTGGCACTGTGGACACAGATGTTCATTCTGGACTCTTCACAGAACCCCTTTGCCTCCAAATAGGATGCTGGCAGTTCAGACTGCTCCACCAGCAGTTCTCTGTTCTCATTCAGCAAAATCTGTATATGGTTCTTCAATTGAGTTTGTTCACACAGGAGCTGGGAGTGCCTGATGCTGAACCAGAAACAAAAAATGGTAAATCCCAGCCAGCTTCTATGTACCTATCACTCTTGCCAGTACAATCATTACTTCAAGGATCCTCATCCCCAGATATCCCCAGAATAACAGTATACAAGTTAGCACCAATTACAGGAGGTCAAGTCCAGAATCCACATTCCACATGAATCAAAGTACTTCTGAAAATCCTGACACTAAGAGAGTTTATATGAATCAAGGAAGAAGAAATGGTCCATATGGGTGCTTATATGTCCATGGTATGCTAAAACCATCTTCACATAGTGGGGAAATCACCTCTGAGGGGTAATTGAAGACCCAATAGCTATACAATCTTTCCATGTGTTTCTCATGGATCACAGATCTTTAAATCTCCTGTCAGAGACCTAGAGGTTCACAGTTGATTGATATTCCCATCATGGTGCGAACCTCTTCTATGTAGAGGATCATTAATGTGGAAAACAATTGGAGGGTCTTAAACACTCTTCACAGGTAGGACAACTGAGTCCAAGAGCTACAAATCTAAGACCCTTGCCAGGAGGCAGGTTTCTTGTTAAGAGTCAGACACTACAGAACCAGAGCCCTGACTTTTGTTCAAAGTCATACAGGACAGAAGCATTCCCTGCCTAGTGCTGGGTTCTCATCTCTGTCAGTGACTCACCGGTAGGAACTGTTCACTCATATGAGCTCCTTGTACCTCTCCATAGCATCACTTATTGAGTTGGTTATCATTTGCAAAGCCATCATTCTCATCGCATGTTCAGATTGAAGTATTGGCAATTCAACATCCAGACTGTGTTAGGGCATGGCCCAAGGAACAAATAACCATTTGAACCCATGATTTCAGAATTAGGTGAAATGTAAAAAAAAAAAAAAATCCAATAAAAAATTCAAATTTAAGAAATGAGAGGAGAGAGAAGAATGCGAAAAACACAAAGACTGGAGTAAAAACACAACAGTGAGACTCCAACAACAATTCTTTCAAGGAAATATTTCTGCGCAAATCAGCAAACATTTATTTTGAAATAAGGACTCCTAAAAAGGCTATGGAGATGTGGTTCTGCAAAGACCCTCTGTACTGGAATGGGTGGAACCTGTGAAATGCCTGTTTGGGAACAACAAATGTTCAGAATTTGTTACCACAATCACCATTTCTAGGTCTGTTGATAGCTTAAAAAAAAAAAAAAAAAAAGAACAATAGAGTCAAAAAAATAATGAAGTTCAAATCAGTCAAAAAAGATTACGTGAAATCAGACTATTGACTGGATTACTTAAACCCAGTTTATACCACATACTTGCTCCTTTGAACCGGGTCCTATTTGTGCTGATTAAACTTATTCTCCTGAGCACAGGACAACAGAGCCAGGTTACCAATTCCAAGGAACTGACTTTCAAGAGTTGGCCAGGTAAGCATGAAGGCATTGATTGAAGAATTACTGTAAGAAGTTTCCTCCAGTCTGTGTCACAGCCTTGGGTCCAACAGATAATTATGATGAGATTTCTTTTGTTTGAAAACAGGGATTCTCAAACCTTGTTTCCTATTCTTACCTGAATTCCCAGAGGGCATAACTACTTTGACAGGGAAGAGGATTTGTAACCCCTCCTTCCCTCAGGAGAGTCCTATCTACCACCAAAGTAAATAGAAGATGCAAAGAGTTCTGTTGATCCATGTGGGCTTCCACACTATCATGACCTGCAAACTGTCCATCAGACAGATCCTTAGATCCCATCAAACTCCCCACACTCCCTGACCGTAAGCATAAAACCCACAAATACTTTCACATACATATATACCATCCCATATACAAACACAATTAGGATGCCAATTACATCAATGGAGGTGCCATAGAATCTGTGTATAATGAACAAAATCAGAGTAAAAGAGTGATGGCATACAGGAATCTCATTCCCTCACTTAGATGCATCAAGTGTGACCAGGTCCTTCCGTCTGTTGACAGAATCTACCTTAATACAAGCTCAGGGACAAGTGCAAAGGAGGTTGACCCAAAACACAGCACCTAGGTTATCTCACAAGCCAATGCCTGCCAAAGCTCCTTAAGATCCAGGATGAGAGGTGAAACTCTCTCGTGATATGAGGTAATGTGGTGTTAGCAGAGAGAGAGAGAGAGAGCACAAGACAGTGAACAGGTTACTGGGCATAATGACTACCTGTAGTCCCAATCATCATAGATATAAAGGTCCAGGATTTGATAAAGTTCATGCCTCTCGAATTTACATTTCTGGATTTCAAATTTGAGTTCCTCCAGTTCTGATGACATTTTGGGATGATGCCTTCCTACCAAAACCTGTAGATAGATAAACCCAAGTGAATTTGCATACTTGATGGCCCATAGGAGGAAAAGACAAATGTAAATCCCAAAAGGCAGTTGAGGAAGAGGAAATGGTAGAGACTGGGTGAATCCCTCCAGCTAGGCAAGTCCCGGGCAGTGGCTGCTCAGTGTGTGGAAGTCAGATCCACAAAGGCATAAAGCAAAGAAAGAAATAAGCATGGTTTCCTATAACCCAATTCCACTTTGGGGTTGTTGTCTGGAACACAGTGTGACTGTTGATCTTACTTGGAACTGGAAGAGATTGCAATATGACACTAACCTCAAAAGAGACATTTGTGCTTTGGGTCCCTTAATTCACAAACTCAGTTCCACAGAAGGCTAAGGTTTTTGCCAGGGGCTGATCATATTTAGCAGGAGAAAAAAAGGCTACTCCTCAATTTCTTAAGTACCAAACATACACACACACGCACACAGGCACACAGGCATGCATGCACGCACAAACCCAAATCCCATGGTTGCTATTCGTTTCATCAGATAATCTATCCCCAAGTAGCCTGATGTTCCCAAGAACATTCCATGCTGCAACATCTCAACAGGTGTTTTCTTTAATCTTTTACCTTCTACTCCAAAGTTCTGCTCAGTTTGAGAAAGTTCTGTGGATCGCTGCTCAGAAACTTTCTTCTTCAATGTTTGAATCACCATTAAAACAGCAAGAAGCAGCTGGTGGAATTAAATTCAGTAATGTCATTTACTTAAACCAATTTATCCTAAACATTAGTTCAACATGGAGCCATAAAACTATTTCGGTATTCATTTCTTCTGTTGTGCTAAATACTTTGAATATAAGACATATTTTATTCTTCCAGCATAGCTCACTCTGAACTAGCCACATTGCAAGTACTGGGTAGCCACAGGGCTGGTGGCCATGGGGTTGGTAGTGAAGCCCCAGCGTTTGTGGTTCATTAATGTGGTTCATTTTACTACCACAAGTGTGAGATCTCCTTGAATAGTTTGTTTTAATTTTTAAAGATTTTGTGTATAATTTAGTGTAAAATGATTTTGCTTCAATTCCTACTGTATTATTTCCTTCTCTAGAAAATTAGTTATTACTGTATTACTTGTTTGGAAAAAGAATGATGTTAGCCCCATGGCTCTGATTATTGCTAGTATATTATCTTGAACTCAAGAAGAACTGAGCCAGGACCTGGAAATTTCTGTTTAAACTTGAGGAGAGTAGATGAGTTAGAAACCTGTAAGTTATGTGTCTTAGTGATCTTCATTTCCAGAGATGAGTCTCTCCCCAATTTTCCTTTGAAAACTCTGAGTTCTAAAACTCCTGTTAGGATGAGTTTTCCTTTGGGGGGGGGGAGGTTGCGCTGAATTTTATTATTGTTGATTTTTATATGTGTGTGGGGGTGTAGTGAGCACACACACACACATGCACACATTTGTGTGCACATGCATTTGCCAGAGCACACAATGTAGATGTTAGAAGAATGTTGAAGAAGTCATTCTCACCTTCTGCCATAGAGAATCTGGGAATGGAACTCAGGCTGTCAGGCCTGATGACAAGTGCCTTTACTTCCTGAGCCATCTCACTAGCCCCACCAGTGTGATATGCTAAGAAAACATAGCCTTTTGTGTTGTTGCCTGTCAAGTAATCTGCCAAGTATTTGGAGCCACTGTTTCCAGGGCAGAGAATAGATCTTCTCTGTCCCACACCCTGCCCCCATGGCTGGCCATCTAAACTCCCTGTGCTAGTTTTGCCAACTTGATACAAACTAGAGTCATCTGGAAGCAGGAACATCAGTTGAGGAAATGTTTCCATCTTACTGGCCTGTAGGAATGTCTCGGTAGATTGTCTTGATTGCTGACTGGTGTGAGAGGCCCCCTGTCCGCTCTGGGCAGTGAAGTGCCTGGGCATGTGTTTCTGGGAGGTATAAGGAAGGCAGCTGAATGTGATCCTGGAGAGAAGCCAGCAAGCAGCACTCCTCTACAGTCCCCAACTCTGCTCCTGCCTGAGTGCCTGCTTGGCTTCCCTCAATGATCAGACCTGTAAGTCAAATAAATCCCTCCTCCCAGAGTTTACATGGTGTTTAACATAGCACTACAAAGCAAACTAGGCCCGCCATCATGACTGAACAGCAACTAGCAGATGTTCGCTGGTTGAGCTGCTCAGTGGACTCTAAGACACCCATGGCATGTGTGCTAATAAAGGGTTGTCTGAGTTTTAGAGATCCAAAGTCAAGAACTTGTTGGCCATGGCTGTTTGTGAAAAGGATTCTGAGAGATTCCCTCTTTGCGATTCATGTTGGAATCTCACTGTTTACCTCAAAGCAGGAATAAAGTCTAGAGCTCACCATCTGTGAGTGAGTGGTAGGGTCCTTCAGAGTCCAGAGTAATTATTTGAACACGAGAAGGGGAGGGGAGAGGAAATGTCTCGCTTTTATCCAGTGCTCAGTGAAGTCAGCCCTGGACAAATGTATATATAAAAAGCACTAAGTGAGATCAGCAGGTTGGGTGTGTGTGTGTCGGGGTGTGTGCTCACGTGCATGTGTGTGTGCCCGTGAGTGTGTGTACATATATACTTGTACAGGAGGTTATGAGTTTGAGAGGAGTGTTAATGGAGACATGGGAGGGGTTGGAGGAAGAGAGGGAGTGGAAGAAATGATGCAAATACAATGTGAAATTTTCAAAAATTAAAAAAGTATTTGAAATTAAAATTTTAAATGGCGGAGAAATACATATTTAAAAATATTTAAATTAGACAAGAATATTATATGGCTAGCAAAATTCCTGAATTTTCCAGCTACCCCAGCATTTATAGAAAGAATCATTTCTCAATCAAAATAGTGTGGTCTAGAAAGAAGAGTCATAAAATATCAACAACTTCAAATGTGTAGCCATATATACCCTTGTGAAAAATTTTACGTGTTTTATATAATGAAAATAATATAAACCCATTAAATACACTAAGAAAAGCAGAGATAGTTTTAGAGACATGTTTAGCAAGGAAACTGATTAAAGTGAATGAATATGTATCAAGAATAGTTATTCTACTGGGATGACACCATAATATCTAGGCAATATGAAAACGTTTACACTTTACATAAATGTATATAGTGATGTTATTTTTAATTTTGGGAAGTTATTTTTGAGGTTTTATTTTTTTCTTATTTCATTTTAATGTAGCTATTTTGTGTGGGCGAGGGGAGCACATAGGCACAAGGAGGACAGAAGATAACTTGTTAGAATCAGCTCTGGTCTCCTACCATGTGGATCTTAGGGAATTAAACTCAAGTTGTCATATGCCTGTGGCCAACCCTGGCCTTCACCTACTAAATCATTTTAGCAGACTTGTTTTTGAGATAAGTTTTAAGTGAGAGGATTTCAAAGGTTCCTAAATATAATGAAAACCAAACAAACACTTAAAATAATTGATGCAATTACTTAATTTGAATTCACTTGCATCTCTTTTCATACTTAAAGCCATAAATTATGGAGTCTCTCTGAGTTTATCTCCAACCTGGAAGCAGGGCCCCAATGCCCGTAACACAGTGAAGGACAGAGGTTGCCCGTTCTGCCTCTGTGAGAAGCAAGAGAGGGCTGTACTCCCTTACTGTCTTCTTTGGCATCTCCTAGAAGTGACTTATGAGGCTTTCTAAATTGAAATGCACCATGTGCCACCATGATGTCTGAAGTACCTAACCCTACAGGGTAACCCTGTGATGGATGAAGAAACAGGCTCAGCTGAAGCAAAGTTTCTGGAAACCGTCAGTTCTAAAGCAGGAGAACTTTTTTTGTTAACCAGCATTATGTTTTCCTTTGCCGTCCTGCTCTGACCATCAGATTTCTACAAGCACTTAGGGTCACTCAAGTATTTGGTCAGTTGCTCTCTTGTTCTGAGTCGGTGCCTTTGTTGATGGGGCTGGAGAAGATGCTTCAGTGCCCAGATTCCAAGTGGAAAGAGCCGAGCCGGTGTAGCATAGGGAACTCTGAAAACAACTTTGAGCTCTGTGGTTGGGTGAGCCATTGGCTAAGCCTTGCTGTTTGGTTGAAGGTGAATAGAATTCTGGGAAGAGCAGTATTGGAAATTTCTGATGTTGTACTGATAGACAGGTTAAAAAAAAAAAAAAAACCTTTACAAATGGAGCAGGGTTTGCGGGGCACTGCCTCAGGAGTTGAGAGTTCTTGCTGATTTTACAGAGGACCTGAGTTCAGTTCCTAGCATACAAATCAGGTGGATCAAAACCATTCCATTTCCAGAAGACCCAGTACCATCTTCTGTCCTGTATGGGCACATGCATATATGTCATATATGCTCAAAAAGGAGCACTTGAACCAGTGCATATGTATGTACTGGTGCACATTTTGAGAATACACATGCACACACAAACACACACACACACACACACACACATACACAAACACATGTACACACACATGCCCAAACATATACATACACATACACAAACACATGTACACACACATGCCCAAACATATACACACACATACACAAAACTGTACACACACACACAGAGAGAGCTTTAAAAAGAATATAGCATGTGTTTGTATATTTCATATAATTATTTTAAGTACCAAATTAAAGTGTTTAAAAATATATCAGCACTTCTCACAATAGACACTCTTTTAAGTAGATGTTATGGTGTTTCCTACCCACTTCACTCACTCCTGGGGAGAGCCACTCTCAAATTTCCTTCCTGGGAGTGGTTTCGTTATAAAAGTCCCTAGCAACAGAGCCTGTGTTTTTCTCACACAGGATTTTAGGAGTTAGCAAAGGTCTTCTGGTTTTATGGAACAAAATAACCTCAAATTGCTTAAAATTTTATTTGTTTTTTGTTTGCTTTTTTAGTTAATGAGTGCTCTGCGGCATGTACACCGGCATGCCAGAAGAGGGCCCCAGATCCCCTCATAGACAGATGGTCCTGAGCCACCAAGTGCTTGCTGAGAGTTGAACTCAGGACCTCGGGAAGAGCAGCCAGTGCTCTTAACCATCTCTCCAGCCCCCAGAGAATATTATTATTCTAGAAAAAATGAACTTGGTAGAAATTGAAGTTTTTCCCATTTACTTACATATTTAATAATATTTGAAATTTTAAACTTCTTTATGATCGCCCGGGAGGGCCTGAGCATTTTTGTTCAATCCTTTGTAGGAAGCAAGGAGGAAATTATAGTTGTTTTCTTGGCTATTTTCAGTTCACGGAGTTTATGCCTCCAGCAGAGCACAGGGAAAGCACCTTGCTTGGACCAAACCAGCTACCAGGTTCCTCTCTTCTTCCTGCAGAGGAGAAAGTTCAACCTCAGAATGTACTATTTTGCTGCTGAATTTATGTGGTTTGAAGGTTGGGGTCTCAGAGAGCTGATTAAAAGTAGGGTATTAGCTCTTAGAAGTTTATCTCCATGTAAAACACATGCAATCTTTTGTTTCTGCAACACCCACTGCTCAGTCTGTGAGGTCATTTTCAGAGGATTTGCTGACATAGGAGGGTCCACCTGAGTGTGAGCAGCAGCATCCCATAGGCTGGGGTCTCATCAGAGTAAGGGGGAGCAAGGACAGCATGCCTAATCCCCTTTTTATTCTGTTCCTGTGTGCTGACACGGGCTGAGCTGTTGAAAAAATGCCTGCAGCTAGATCCTTCCCAGTTGAGAGCCACCTGACATTAGTGCTAAGAATCAAACATGGGTCACCTGGAAGAGTCACAAACGCTCTGAACTGCTGAGCCATCTCCCCATCACCCAAGACTCCAGCTTTTATACTAAGGCAAATGACATTACAAGGAACACTCTCTGACTGACATCTTACAGGAGCTACTTTGACTGTTGTAATCGACTACTATGGAACAACGCAAGGAGCAGGGAGATACTCAGGAAGCCATCACAGCTGAGGTCAGCTAATGAGGACCTGGTGGGGCTGAGCAAGAGCAGAGAGGGTGAAAAGTGGACGGAGGTTCAGCACACTTGGATCACAAACACTGTGGACCGTGGTGCATTGCCTGGGACATGAGAGAAAGAAGGAGGGGGAGTCAGGTAAGACATTGACCTAGTAAACAAGAGGCTGGACTTGTCATAGACTCAGAAATAGAAGACAGAGTCGTTCAAGTTTCAGGAATGTCCCTGGCTAGTTTGGGACAAGCTAAGTTTTGAGAGATCTACCAGACACTGGAATTCCCAGGGGAAATGAGCAACTGGCTATGAGTCTGGGGACACTGCCTTTGGATTACACAGGGCAGCATGCCAGCATGTAGCTAAAGCCATGAAAATGCATGGGAATGGGAGAAGAGAAGAGATGACGAACAAGAGTCTGTGTGGCTCTTCAATCCAGGGGAGAACAGTGGGGAAACTGAGGATTCCTCAGCAAAGCAGGGTTCCTGAAGACCAAATGGAGAGCAGATACAAGACAATGGAGCGGCCAGTATCAAAACAGAAAACAGGACTAAGAGCCACTGGATTTCTGGATGTAGCAGTCACTGCTAATTTGAACAAAAGCAGTTTGTTACACAGTGAGTCAACTGAGAATTGCAAAAGGGGATAGGACACAGAAAGGGATCTCCAGGGAGTTCTGCTCTAGAAGATAGGAGAAGAAGGGTTATTAGCTGTGGCAGTGGGGTTGACAGAGGTGTTTGTTTGTATAAGAAGGTAAGTAGCACATAGTGTTTAAAATGGGAATTGTGATGACTGCTCTTGCTTATGGAATTGATGGTATTAAGCACCTAGGAGATTAGTAAAGCATGCCTCTGAGTGGCTGGGATGCGGTCTTAGAATGGAACAGCTCACCATGGATGTGGGTGGCTCTCCAGAGGCTGTGGGTTCCAATTCAGATAAAGGATGTTGGGAGATAGGTCAAGATTACACTCTGGTTCCTGGCCCCCATGTCAATTGGCTGTTCCTCGATTGGAGCTTTCCTCCCACCCTAGTTTCCTCCCAGGATATTCTGCCTCTCCACAGGAACCAGCTGACCTGGACTGAAACCACAAGCAAGGAAACAAAAGCAAAAGATTTCCCTCCTTTACATGATTTCTAACAGACAGTTTGTCCCACCAGTAAGTCTGACAAACACAAGACTAACCCTGGCACTCATGGGCTGGGAGTTTAACAGAAGAGAAAGAAATAGCTTCAGATAAAGGCAGTACTGTTCACAGATGGGGACACGGGGTCCATGGGACACTTGTCCGAAGGAGTTTGGAAAGCTTCTTTTCTTTTCTAGCCATTTCTGTTTTCTCTGAGAAATAGGCCAATGGCTGAAGGCACAGATGGGAAAGGAGAGTGAGGAAGATGGAGAGCAGCCACTGTCATGTAGGAAAGTGTAGGATAGAGTCAGAATGTCTAGACTAGGGAACAACATATATACACTCGAAAGACAACTTAAAGGTCGTATGTATTGGTAAGTTTCCTCTGGCCATCTCTCCAGTAGCATGTGTGCAGGTTTAGAGAACACTCAGGGAGTCAGCTTTTGAAAAAGTATATCTTATGCATGTGTTAGTTCAGGGAGTAACCAGGTCAAGGGCATGGCCCTGAGGCTTGGATAGAGTAGTCACCTACATTGTTGGAAGAACATATCTTTCAGAGCTGTGGTAACTGAGCACTGTTTACATTTCCTCACGTGATCCCCATTCCGCATGCTCTTCAAATTATTGTGGAAATGAAATGCAAGATAGAAACAAGGACGGAGTCTACTCTTCATTAATGTGAAATTATGAAGTGCTGGGCTCCCCTACAGGTAAAGGAGAGCCTGATGGGTGGGCTGGATTCCTTGTTGCTATGAACTACAGTGATGACTTAGTATGTTCACAGTTTTAGCAAGAGCTGAGTGAAATGAAGGCTATGGATATCATCTGTGCCCCTTCACAGAACCATAATGAGAGGCTGGCATGTGGGTGGAAGTGTTTGTGCTGCAAAATTAGAGTCCCAATCCCCCTCTCACACTTCCATTTTTAATACGCTCAATAATTTAATGAATGACGTGGAATTCAGTTTTGCTTTGTGATTTGAATCCACCTAGTCTTTTGTGTGTGTACAGCATTGATGTGTACAAGAAGCAGTGCTGGCAAGAGATGCTCTTAAATGATCTTTCATCTATTTTAAGAATATCTGGGATCTTGGTGTGGGAAGGGAAGTGATATGGCACATGCGGCCTGTCCCTGGGACCACATAAACTTTTAGCGTCTTGGGTCTGCTGTTGCCAAGTAGTGTTCTTGGAACCTCACTTTCTGCATCTGGGAAATGGGGTGATGACAGCCTTAGGGGTTGTGCCCATGAGAATGATGATGACCATGCTTGCAGAGGAGCATGGGTATTATTTATTGTCATTGCTGTGGTTGGCAGTGAAGAGAAGAAAAGAGACGGGGATCTGCCCTGCCTTGTTTCAGAGTACTGACCATCTTGGTTTAATTAAAAGCTTTATGTCTGCTGATAATTTTATTCTCAACCAGTTATTTCTTCTGTAAAACCTTCACATATTAGAGATTGGAGGTGATTTTAACCGGTATCCTTGCACTTAAATAAGAAGGAGATTGTCGGCCAGTTTGGTAACAAAACAGCTTATATACAGTATTTAAGGATGGAGTTGCTCTCTCCCATATATAAGCCATTAGTCATGCAGCCATTGAAATGAAAACCCATCACAGTGAAATAATATAAAAAATTTCTCCTTCTCACTTGCACGAGCTACATGGTGTATTCGAGTATTTGGTCACCACACATTGCCTGGTGGCTGCAGCACTCAACAATGAGGACAAAGAACACATCTGTCACTTTTCTGTTGCCCTCAGGCTAATGCCCTAAATAAAATTCCTTAAACATACAGCAGAAAACCAAAGACATCAGGGCACCTTGTCAAGAAAGACAAATTTTCCCACAAGATTGAATAAAATTGGCCATAAGTTTTTTATGGAAGGTGTGGGGAAAAAAATAAATATTTTAAAACTATTTTAGAAGTTTTAACAGTATACTTCATTTTTCATAGCAGAAATTCATGCAGTCAATAAATATTCATCAGGTTTATACCATGTACTATCCTCTAAGTGAGGGAATGGGTGTGGATAGATGAGAGAGGAGTGTTCAGGGACATGTGGGGGAAAGTAGCCTGGATAACACTGGGAATATAGAGAAGGAAGTAGACTTAGGAGAGCAGAATTAAGCAGGTCCCCTTAGATAGGAGTTTCGAGCAAAACATGATGAGTGGTCACAGTGGGTCTCTCTGAGGAAGAGTGTCTTCAGAGGGTATTATGTCCCTGAAACTGGAGTTAAGGTATTTGGAAGTCACCATGTTAGTTCTGGGTACCAAACCTGTGTTATTATATAAAATAAAAATGGTTTCTTTTATTCCCCACTAGTATCAACACACGTGTCATCTGTGGATTATTTTCATTTCAGTCAGCAAATATGTCACCTGCTAAGCTCCCTCCCATCTCACACTGCTGATGGCTACTCTCTGAAACCGGCAGCAATCTATCTACCCATTAAATCCCCAAGGCAGGTTGTTTCCAAACCAAGCATACACACCCCAATTTCGTGGCAGGCTTGGTGCTTCCTGCCATCACACCTTCTCTTGAACTCAATTAAGTCACCACATGAAAGAACACATCACATAATAACCTCTGATCCAATTGATAAGATAATTTGCCCATCTAGACAACACAAAGTCCTGTACATACCCATCCCTTGGAAATATTCACTATTACCTGTATCTATACACAGAAAAGAATCTTAACATCTGCTGCCATGTTCTCCCAGGTCCTTTCCCTCCCTCTGACTCCTTCTCTCCTGATTCTCCTTCACTTCTAAAGAGAGTTCCCACTTCCCTTCCTTTTTGTCCAATGACAGGCCTTGTTTTTTCTGGCCTACCTTCACCTGCATAATACCATCAACCTACAGACCTGCATGCTCTGTAATTGTACCAAGCATTCTTAACTACTTAGCCAACTCTCCTGTCCTGACTTGTGCAGTTTCGTGCTCAGTCTTAAGGAAGAGTGGTCTGTCATAGAGAAATAGCATTGGAGGCCAACTTTTAGAGTTGAGAGCTAAATTACCTAAACTGTTGTTCATAAATTACATAATCTATGGCTTTTTAGTACAAGGAAGAGATTAAGATTAAAAGAGTAGAGTGCTCTTGTCATCTGAGTACAGGAAAGTCGCCTCTTAAAATGAGGGTCATATTATCTGGAATGGGGAAGGAAAATGGGAAATCTAGGAAAATTTTCCTAGATGTTATAGTTTGTGATAGGAAGAAGGGAAGGTGAGAATTACTTTTCTTATGCTGCTGTTTTTACTAATACTAAGGGGTCCTGTGTTGGATAGTATGTCCTGAACCAACCCAAGAAGGCTGATGTGAAACAAAAACAGACATTTAAAGTTCATAAACTTACAAGAGCTTTGCAAGGTAAAACTATCAAGACTGGGAGTGATGGCATCCACCTACAATCCCAGCACATGAGAGCATGAGAGGCTTAGATAGGGAGTACAAGGTCAGCCTGGGCTATGGAAGGAAGGAAGGAAAAGCAGAGCAAGTCTTTCTTTGATTATATATATGTATATATATGTATATGTATATATATATATATATCCATATATATATGGATATATATATATATGGATATGGATATATATTAGTATTGGCTTTATTATATGGGGTGCACCTTCGCCTGGAGTTGTATAGATGGTTGGATACAAATGTATAGAGATCACTTCAAAAATAAGACATTTAAAATAGAATAGCATAAAAACTAGCAGACTAGCCTGGCCTGGTGGCACATGCATGCCCTGTAATACTAAAAGCACATTACAATACTTGCAAGCATGTAGAAGTTGGGCAGAAGCAGAAGTAGAAAGATCAGGAGTTCAAATCCAGCCATGGATTCCCCATGTCTTCTCTTAGAAAAATTAAAAGAAAAACAAATAATATGAAAGACTAGTAAGTAGTATTTATATAAACCCTACAGACAGATAAATCACCCACTAAATTCTAAACACTGCTTTCAAACATAGGAATAATTCAGATCAGGCTGCAAATTATCACCACCATCGTAGCATCAGATGTTCTAAGGAGAGACATCCTTGTGCCTTTTGCCCCTGGGAATAGAGGTTCCAAGGAATTGTATTTTTCCAAGGAGTCTCCTTGGGGAAAAAAGAAGTAGAAGAAGAAAAGAAAGGAACTTGTTCCCTAGAAAGAGATTTCACAAGGAGAGAGTGCCACTGAGACAGTGCCAGGATCAACAATGGGTGGAATGGACCACATCCTGACCACTTTGTATTCAAGCCTAATCCTGTGCAGGAGCCTGAAGATGGACTTGGCTGGATGAGTCAGTGGGTCTCATTATTTGGTTTCCTCCTAATGTGGCTAGTTGTATATGTACATACACACACACACACACACACACACACACACACACACACACACACACACACACAGGCACAGACACACACACATTTGGTGGTCATTTATCCAAACTTGTTAGAGCGCCCAGGGCCCAGACATTGACTGTAGGACTTGGGTTAAGGGATGACTCTGTACTTAAGGTGTTTGCTATTTACTTGAGCAAAAGCTGAAGTAATGTGGAATTACATGTCATGCTCCTAGAAATCCTGGATCTTATTCTTAAGAGCTGAGTAAAGCAATGTGTTGGAACTCAGAAAACACAAATACTTCAAAGTGAAGCCTGATGTTTTTGTTTGTTTGTCTGTTTTTTGTTTGTTTTTTAAATTAACAAACCAGCTTTAGGAGTTCTGGCTTGCAATCAGTCCTCCTTTGCACCTGAAATAAAAGCTAGGCATCATTTCTGAAGCTCCTTTATCTGTGTAAAGGTCCTAAGGATGAACTTCCTGAAGGATAACAAGCAGGAGACAAGAAGAGAACTCACGCCCATAGACCCCAGGCAGACTGTGTTCCCAGATGCTGTCACTTCTATGTGCCTGGCCCATGTCCCCTATAAAGCACTGACTCCTCCTCTGAAATTGGTGTGGCCTCACTTCTGTCCTCCTCATAAAGAATCCTTAAGCCACAATCGTCAGGGCTTGTCTCTGAGTTTAATGCTCAGTGTGACAGCTGTCTACTTGCACATTAATAATTCTGTTCCTTTATTTCTGCCAATCGTTGATTTGTTTCTGCAAACTCAATTACCAAAGCCCCAAAGAGTGGATGGAAGGAAGGTCAGTTTCTGGAGATGCACACCTGCAAGTACCTTAATCGGCATCTGTTTCTGTTCTGTCTCAGCACAACAGGAGCCACTGTAGAGCATAAGCCACATCTGAGTTAAAGATCACAGTCTGATTAGAATGTGGAAATTGTTAAGCAATGAAATGTTCTAGATCTTGTCCTATATTTACTTCCTTCATAGCTACTTATTATCAATGCCTATATGTTCCCTGATATCACTGTTGAGAAAGGTAGGCTGATTCCACAACAGGCTTCAACTTGACAGTTAAGGAGACTAGGTCTAAACATCTGTTTCCATGAACTGGGCAATTCCAGGCCTCAGCAGTTAGCCTGAGGCAAGGACTAAGGGTCACCAGCAGTTTTCAGACCTGCCTGACAAATTTCCAGTCCTGACACTCCCATATAGTTGAGATGGACCTGACATTATCATAGAGGTCACTCTCTTAGTCAGATTCCTATTCCTCCACAAACATCAAGACCAAGAAGCAAGTTGGGGAGGAAAGAGTTTATTCGGCTTAAACTTCCACATTGCTGTTCATCACCAAAGGAAGCCAGGACTGAAACTCAAGCAGGTCAAGAAACAGGAGCTAGTGCAGAGGTCATGGAGGGATGTTACTTACTGCCTTCCCTCCCCTTGCTTGCTCAGCTTGCTCTCTTATAGAACCCAAGAACTCCTGCTGAGGGACGGCACCACCCACAAAGGGCTGGATCCTCCCATCTTGAGAGGGATTAGTTGAGATCACTGCCCTGCATATTGGTCTCATGGAGACATTTCCTCAACTGATTCTCCTTTCTCTGTGATAACTTCAGCTTGTGTCAAGTTGACACACAAACCAGCCAGTACAGTCACCTACCCCAGGATTCCCTAATGTACTTTAAATCATGCCTGCAAACTCATTGGTAGTCTCTCTGACTTGCTAATGGGGGACTCCAGCATGCTGGATTTCTGCAGAATAACACACTCAATGAGTCCGGGTATCATTCTTTGGCAAGCCATGGGCCCTCATTCTTGTGACTATTATGTAAAATGTTTGAGATGTTGTAACTTAGACCACAACAACCCTAAAGGTGCAAATGTCATCTGACAGCATCTGAAACCTATACCAGAGATTTCCCTTCTGGGGTATTAGCCAACTTATCCTATATTTCCCTATTAATTCACTTAGTAAATTGATTCTAGACTGTCTTTTGTTTTATTATTATAAAAGATCATGTTACTATCCCCCTGGTGTCAGGTCCATAGGAAACTTCAGTTCCCCGAATCCCAAGGGGAAGTCCAATGAGCTCAGCCTGTGGCAGTTAGGTAAGAGTCAGCATTCCTCTGGAACTTGTGAAACTACCTTCTGTTCCTCTTACCCAGGAGAAGGGACACATGGGTACCTGTAGTTCTCATTACCCTGTGAGAGATCCAGGCTTCTTCAATGTTACAGGTAACCAGGTATTATTGCACATTTCAGAGTCCATGCCAGCATACCAGCCTCCTGCGTTCACAGGCTCCCTGCCCCCAGCCAGTCAAATTCCTTACAACCCTGCTATTCTCCCTCTTTTCTCTGTTCTCTATGCTCCTGCAGAGAGTCTGGCCCTGTCCAGTCTGTTGGCAATGTTCAGTTTACAGCTTTCTTTTTCTGCTCTGGATTCTTCTAGATTCCTCTGTCTGCGCTCTTGCGCTCTCTCTCTCTCTCTCTCTCTCTCTCTCTCTCTCTCTCTCTCTCTCTCTCATCTTATATCCAGCAAGTTGAATCCACCTTTCCGGTCACATTTATTTGACTCTTAGCCCCTTGGATGCAAGACCTTTGCTTTGTGCCAACATGTGTAAAATGCATATCTGAATACAGAGCTTAATACGAAATACATCAGTGTTAATGACGTCATTGGTAATGTCTATACTGATCATATGTTAAATGATAATGCATTGACTAGAACCATGATGTATTCCTCAAATTTCGCTCATTTCTTTTGACCTATTATTTTTAAAATATAGGACTAATAGAAAATTTGAAATCACAAATGTGATTTGTATTTTATTTCCATTATGCGTTGCTGGTCTAATTTTTTCTTTTGCTTAACCTTTAAAAAAAATGCCTTTTCATAGAAGAAAGTTATGTTTCTCCCCAGTGTCTTTCTGTTGTGGAGGAAAGGGATCCATGAAGCACTGGTGACATGGTTCCTTCCTCCAGTAGGCTTCTCTGCTTTAACAAGTGGCTCTCAAGCTGGTCCTGTTGCAGAGCCCTACTCATAAGGTTTTTGACTGGAGACTTACCCTAAAGCCACCAGCTAGCTAGCACACTGAATTAATGTCTCCATCTCCTGGCTCAGTGTTGCTGATGCATGCCATTTCTGCTGACTCTGGAGAGCAGAGCTGTCGGCGCCAGCACCGACACGGTACCGAGAATCGGGCGAAAGCCTACAGGATGAAAGAAACACACATACACACACACAAGTTATCGTGTCAAGCCAGGAGAGGAAGAGAGGAAAAGAGAGAGAGAGAGAGTGGAAGAGCGGAAGGAAGAGTCAGACAATTCACACTGAAATCATCACTCACTGATTTAATGTAGAAAACCTGCCTTTAATAAAGCATTAAGTGATTGTAAAATTTGAGGACTAGTAGTATCTAAAAAAAAAAACGAAAACTTTTAATCAATTGTAAAACCACAAGCCACACATTGGCTATCAGTATATTAATTGAAAGCTTGATTTTTAACATTTAAAAACAATGGCAACAACACGTAATTTAATAGTCTGTGTTGAAGCTTGGGGAACTGAAGAGAATAAACAAGTGATCCAATCGTACATGTAGCCTTTTCATTAGATGAACCACCTATAAATACACTAAGCGCATTTTCTATGGGTTGCATGCACAAATGTACAGGAAATACAAAAGAATGCAAGGAGTAAAATTATCAATTTTGCCTGAAATTTGTATATGTAATAGGCCAAATATTAGTATTTTGTAATAACCAATTTGATTGCTGTTTGGAATAAGGTATGTTTCACCAGGTTTCTTTTTAAAATACTTCCATGACTCTAGCCTACAATTTTGTACTAATGACAAAAGCTTTATCTTCAATGAGGATAACAAAGGTAAGTCCTCTGGTAAGGTGAGGTACTTTGGCAATTAACATATCCTTAGAAGCTTAAAATTAGTTTCAAATATTCTTTTCTGGAGTAGTGTAACAGCTACTCCCCAAATATTAAAGCTCATTTTGAGAGCAAAGATTTGTAGTAAAAATTTCCATATACACTGAAAGATTCAAAGTTCTAACTTCTTACATTGAAGAAGCAAAAAAATTACATAATAAGGCTATTAGCCATTCTTTTGTAAAAATTTTTAATGATATCACTTTATGGGCTCTCTAAAATTATAAGCAAGCTCACAAAATAAAAACAATCGCCAGGATGTAAACAAACTGCATAAAAACAATCCTCTAAATCTGTCTTGAAATGGCGGTTGAAGTAAGCAAACAAGCTCTAATGCTCTCACAAGTTCTAAAACCTCATCAATCCTTCGTAAATCTTGTAACAATCTCTACCTGTTTGATTTTTTCTCAATTATAAATAAGTTTGAGTTAGTCAATGAAACACTGGCAATCCTTAATCACAATCCTTAAATTCTCCTTGTAACACCAGAGCACAACCACAAGGTCACCTGAGTTCTGAGTAGTGACTAGGCAGCTGTCCTTGGGGCAGTGGAATTAGCATTAAAATACAGATAACTTCAGGGCAAACCACAACTTTGGAAAGCAAAACTTAACCTCTAACAAACTAGTCTCCAAAATTCAGTCTCCAAAACACCGAGTCTATCCTTCATGCTACAAAGTTTGACTGCCAATTCCTACATATGAACGCACGATCATGCGGTCTCCAATACCTCAACAAAGAGACATTGTCCTAAATTCTTTTAGAAGCCTGGTTTCTAGAGTACGGATTCTATAAAAATATTATCTCAATTTAGACCTGTTTCCCTAGGTTGGCTCATGCCACATGTTGTCCAGAATGACTCCATCCAAATTACCAGCTTTATGTCAACTTTCTGTCACCAATATTATACCTTTTTAATCATATCCAATAACTTAAAAGCCAATAGTCCATAACCAAGGCATGTAGAGCACATTTATACATTTAAAACCAATCAGAAACAAAATTGAAGTTGCTACACCTATCTTTAATATTTAGACCAATCACCATTTTTACTTTTCTAGCTATGATTTTAAGAGAAGCACCTTGTCACCTGCTAAGTCTCATAATAAGTCAGGGATTTTTCTAAAAGAAACAACCATCCGCTCCCTTAACATAGAAGCTGAGGAGCTGTTGGTGCCTTTAAGATCAGCTCGTGGAGACGCTTAGCCCCCGGGCAGCTTCTCCAGCTGACCTATGCTCCAAGCTACAGGTGCAGGGCTCTAAAGGTCGATTGAAACTGCTTTTCACTCATTTGTTCCTTCTCGAAAGGAGTTAAAACCAAAACAAGGTGTGAACGATTGACAGATAAAGTCTTTACCATTTTTCCTTTTGAACATGAAACATAAAACATCTAAACAACGAGAAACAAAAACCACAGACATAAACTGACAGACATGGACAGCTTGGTGCACCAAGGACAGACAATAGACATAAAGGGAAAAAACTAGATGGTGTCCCACCGAAGGGACACACATATCCTACCTATGGAACCCAGAACCAGAAATAAGCATTTCTCCAATAGGAGCCAGCAGAGAGGCAGGACGTCTCCTGCTGTCCCTCTGTTCGTAGGAGAGCTCTGAAAAGATTTTTCTCTTTCTCCAAAGCATCTGCGGAGAGTCCGGGAGGACTGTTTTTCCCAAACCCATTCTCTCTCATGTCTAGGGTGTAAACTATCTCTAGTCAGGGTCCAAAGACTAAAATATAACTCTAACAGAACGCATATGCAAAAACACTTTACCATGACCTTGTCCCTTTTTTATGACAAGTTTTACTCAGGCTAGCCCAAATCATCCAGGCCTTTTCTGGCCCATCTTACCTCCAATCCGTCCCTTCTCCTATGCCGGCCAGGCTCCAGGGACGTCCCGTAGGTGGTACCCCCTTTCTTCTCCGATCTCAGTGGGACCTCCATTTGTCGGCGCCAGCACCGACACGGTACCGAGAATCGGGCGAAAGCCTACAGGATGAAAGAAACACACATACACACACACAGGTTATCGTGTCAAACCAGGAGAGGAAGAGAGGAAGAGAGAGAGAGAGAGAGAGAGAGAGAGAGAGAGGGGGGGGGGGGGGGAGAGGAAGAGCGGAAGGAAGAGTGAGAGTGAGGAAAAAGAGTGAGAGACTCCTGTAGCTTTATTCACCACTTATATACCCAAGTCTCCAGGTAGAAAATAACTGGGAAGCACAGTGGGAAACCCTGGCTCGTGACTACCTGGCTCATGACTTCGGTAACAAAAGACCAACTAGGAGACCTGAATTAATTAGGGAGAAATCCCAGAAGACCAGCCTAAATCTCAAGGATAAAGGCTGAGGAAGTAAAAGGCAGAAGTAAATTGACCACCACCCAGGTGTGGTCCAGGTGTGTCAGTTCCACATGCATCAGCCGGGCTCAGCAGAGGTCATGCAGTGGAGACACCGGGTGTTACTACTTGGTCTTTTCTTCCCGTGCCGTAAATACAAGGGAGAGGCCTTGAAAGACCCCAGCTTAGCAGCAGTAATGCCATTTTGCAAGGCTGTACTTAAGATGACTGGTTCAGAGAAAGGTTAGAACACTGAGTACACAGCGGCTGCCAAGCAGGATGTGTTTGGTTGAAGGCCTGGCAACAGGACGACTGCGGTTGAGCACCTGACAATGAGAAAAGCCCCGGGAGAGGTCCCACACCCTGGTGGGGGGGCCGAGTCAGCCGTTATGTTTCAGGAAGGTAGCTAAGAAACTTGCCCCTGGGCTGAACCCTTGCCACATTAGAATCCACCAATTATATCCCTGTAACCATGCATCTGCTTCTGTATGCTTGCTTCTGCTCCCCAAAATCCTATAAAAAGCCCATCCTTGGTTCCGTGGGGCACGCCAGTCCCCCGAGTGACTGAAGCGCCCTCAGGTGCCTGTGCCTGTGTATCCCGACAATAAACCAAATAATCTTGCTGATTGCATCCTGTGGTGTCTCGGTCTGGTCATTAGAGTTGGAGGGTCTCCATCCCGAGGGAAAGTTCTCCCTGAGAGCTATTCATTTGGTGCGTTGGCCAGGAAAGGAGATCCTCCACGCAGGGACCACCGACCACCCACTGGGAGGTAAGCCGGCCGGCGTCTGTCTGATTCTGTCTCGTTCTGCCTTATTCTGACTGTTCTGTGAGCACTCAGCCAGGTCTGTTCTGTGAGCGCTCAGCCAGGTTGTTTGGAATTTGGGCGGGACGAAGAAGGAGCTGACGAGCTCGGACTTCTCGCCCCGCAGCCCTGGAAGACGTTCCAAGGGTGTTAGGGGCCCGACTTTTCGGGGCCCAATCTGGGACTCTGGTTAGAGGAGGAGGATCCGGACTTACGGCACCTCTGTCTGTATTTTTGGCTTTCAGAGGGCCCCGGACCTTTGCCACCTCCATCTGACTTTTTGCTTTCAGTTTGGTACCAAAGCCGTGCAGCACGCCTGTCTGTTGTTTGTTTGACTGTTGGTGTTGTTTGTTTTCTCTGTGTCCTAATCTTCCTTAGAACTAACATGGGACAGTCTCTACCTTTGTGAAATCAGAGCCTTCTAAGAAACCTGTCCTCCCGGCAGACCCAAACTCCCCTCTCATAGATCTTCTCTCTGACAGGCCCGGCTGAAACGGAGGAGGCAGAGCCGCTGGCGGGCCACAGTCTGATAAGGGTTTCTCCCCTGTTGCAGGGAGATTGCGCAATAAGCGCTAGGTGATGCCAGATTCAACCTCCCAGACTTTCCCACTTAGACAGGGAACCGGTGGCCAGACCCAATACTGGCCGTTTTCAGCAGCTGACATTTACAATTGGAAACAACACAACCCTTCTTTCTCCAAAGATCCGGTGGCACTCACCGACCTAATAGAATCTGTTTTACTTACCCACCAGCCTACTTGGGATGACTGCCAACAGCTCTTACAGGCCCTCTTAACCTCAGAAGAAAAACAAAGAGTGTTCCTAGAGGCCAGAAAGCATGTTCTGGGAGATGATGGGCGTCCCACCCAGCTGCCTGAGGAAATTGATGCTACATTCCCACTTAAGAGACCAAACTGGGATTTTAATACAGCTGAAGGTAAGGGACACCTACGCCTTTATCGCCAGTTGCTTCTAGCGGGTCTCCGAGGGGCTATACGACGCCCTACTAATTTGGCTCAGGTAAAACAGGTATTACAGGAAGACTAAGTTACAGAGGTTAAAAAATTTACAGGGCTATACATTACAGGATTTACTTAAAGAAGCTGAAAGAAAAAGAAGATAGAGTTCGCAGAGAGAGGGAAGAGAGAGAATTGAGTCGAATCTTGGCCGCCGTAGTTCAGGGCCAAGAAAGGAAGGGAGATGGGGGGAGCTCGAAAGGGGCTGAAGCTGGATAAAGATCAATGTGCCTATTGCAAAGAGAAAGGGCACTGGGCCAGAGAGTGCCCCAAGAAGCCTGGCGGACCCCGAAAGCCTCGACCACGAACCTCCCTCTTGGCTCTAGATAAAGATTAGGGAGGTCAGGACCAGGAGCACCCCCCTGAGCCCAGGGTAACGCTTAAAGTTGGGGGGCAGCCAGTTACTTTCCTGGTAGACACAGGATCCCAGCATTCAGTCCTCACCCAAGCTTCAGTACAACTCAGCGACCGGACGGCCTGGGTACAAGGAGCTACTGGTGAGAAACAATACCGATGGACTACGGACCGCCGGGTTCAGCTGGCTAACGGTAAGGTGACCCATTCCTTCTTACATGTTCCGGACTGCCCGTACCCTCTGCTGGGCCGTGACCTGCTCACCAAACTAAAAGCACAAATTCATTTTGAGGAAGGAGGGGCCCAAATAACTGGCCCCCACAGAACTACCCTTCAAGTTCTAACCCTACAATTAGAGGATGAATATAGACTATATGAACCGGGACAGGACAAGCCACAATCCCTAGAAATAGACACTTGGGTCACGAATTTTCCACTGGCTTGGGCAGAGACTGGTGGGATGGGGTTGGCGCTCCAACAGCCCCCCTTAATTCCAGTCTCCATAAAACAATACCCCCTGTCACATGAAGCTTATCAAGGTATAAGGCCTCACATTACGAGGCTTCTGGATCAAGGCATCCTAGTCCCCTGCCGGTCGCCTTGGAATACGCCTCTTCTGCCTGTTAAGAAACCCGGCACTGGAGATTATAGGCCAGTACAAGACTTGAGAGAGGTCAACAAGAGGGTAGAAGATATTCATCCGACTGTTCCAAACCCTTACAATTTGCTCAGTAACTGTTCATCGATGAGAAACAGGGGTATGCTAAAGGGGTCCTAACACAAAGGTTGGGACCCTGGAAACACCCTGTGGCCTACCTGTCTAAGAAATTAGACCCTGTGGCCTCCGGCTGGCCACCGTGCCTAAAGATGGTGGCTGCTATTGCTGTCCTGATCAAGGACACTAGAAAATTGACTTTGGGACAGCCACTCACCATCCTAACACCCCACACAGTGGAGGCCTTGGTAAAGCAGCCCCCAGACCGCTGGCTCTCTAATTCTCACATGACCCACTACCAAGCCTTGTTACTGGATGCAGAACGGGTTCAGTTTGGGCCCGTAGTCGCCCTCAATCCTGCCACCTTGCTTCCTCTACCAGAGGAGGCAGAACAGCATGACTGCCTACAAATCCTCGCAGAAGTACATGGAACCAGGCCGGACCTATCGGACCAGCCTCTTCAGAATGCTGACCACACATGGTACATGGATGGCAACAGCTTCTTGGCAGAGGGAGAGCAAAAGGCTGGAGCTGCGGTCACTACGGAGGACAAAGTGATTTGGGCGAAAGCCCTGCCTGCTGGTACCTCCGCACAACGGGCTGAACTCATCGCCTTGACTCAGGCGCTCAAGACGGCAAAAGGTAAGAGGCTAAATATATATACAGACAGCCGTTATGCCTTTGCCACGGCACACATCCACGGGGAGATCTACCGGAGGCGGGGGCTGCTCACATCTGAGGATAAAGATATTAAAAATAAGGCTGAAATTCTGGCCCTCTTAGAAGCCCTATTCTTGCCCAAAAGACTGAGTATTATGCATTGTCCAGGACACCAGAAAGGGCATAACCCAGAGGCACGAGGAAACCGGCTGGCCGATGCCACGGCGCGAGAAGCGGCCATGAGCAAACAAATCTTGCCCTTAAATAGCCCAGACCAACCCACGCCCCCACCAGTGGGACAAACCAGTTGGGTTTATGCCCATGAGGACATAGAGCTCCTAAAAAAAAAATGGGGGCCATCTACCACCCTCAACTAAAACAGTGGGTCTACAAAGAAAAGACAGTTATGCCAATAAAAATGACTTTTGAATTGATCTCTTTTCTACATAAATTAACCCATTTGGGGTTTAAGAAGATGAAAACCTTACTAGATCGAGAAGAGATAAATCTGTGTTTTTTAAATCGGGACAAAGAGATACAAAAGGTGACTGAGAGTTGCAAAGCGTGCGCTCAGGGTAACCCGAGAAGGACCATGATTGGACAAGGAGTTCGTCCTAGGGGACACCGTCCCGACATCCATTGAGAAATTGATTTTACTGAAATTAAACCAGGTATATATGGATACAAGTATCTCCTAGTGTTTGTAGACACCTTCTCAGGATGGGTCGAAGCCTTCCCTACAAAGCACGAGACTGCAAAAATGGTCACCAAGAAGCTCCTCGAGGAAATCTTTCTCAGGTATGGCATGCCTCAAGCGTTGGGGTCGGACAATGGGCCCGCTTTCGTCTCCCAAGTAAGTCAGTTGGTGGCCAAATTGCTGGGGATTGAATGGAAATTACATTGTGCCTATAGACCCCAGAGTTCAGGTCAGGTAGAAACATGAATAAAACAATTAAGGAGACTTTATCCAAACTTACGCTTGCAACTGGCTCAAAGGATTGGGTGGCCCTCCTTCCCCTAGTTCTATATCGGGCCCGGAATACCCCGGGCCCCCATGGTCTAACTCCTTTTGAAATAATGTATGGAGCACCACCCCCATTTGTCCATTTCTTTGATTCAAACATTGCTGATTTTGCTGACAGCCCTTCTCTGAGGGCCCATTTACAGGCCCTACAGATTGTGCAGAGAGACGTCTGGAGACCTTTGGCCGCTGCTTACCAGGACAAGCTTGAGCATCCGGTGGTGCCACACCCGTTCCAGATTGGAGACACCGTGTGGGTGCGCAGACACCAGACCCTCTACAACACCACTCAGAAGATTCCCATCGGGAACTACTTCCTGCCAGCCCCAAAAGGCACATACTGGGCCTACAATACCGGACTAACACCCTGCATCTCAGCCACAGTCCTCAACCAATCCTCTGACTATTGTGTATTAATAGAAATTTGGCCCAAAGTCACCTACCATGAATCCGAGTATATATACTCGTTTTTCGAGAGACAGACTCGTTTCCGACAAGAGCCTGCCACCCTGACTTTAGCTTTACTCCTAGGAGGAATCACCTTGGGGGGAGTGGCCGCGGGTATAGGGACCGGGACCACTGCACTCATTGAAACTGGCCATTTCTGTCAGTTACAAGCAGCCATGAATGCAGATCTTTTTTTTTTTTTTTTTATTTTTGTGGTTCTTTTTTTTTCGGAGCTGGGAACCGAACCCAGGGCCTTGCGCTTCCTAGGTAAGCGCTCTACCACTGAGCTAAATCCCCAGCCCCATGAATGCAGATCTTAAAGCTATAGAAGAGTCTGTGAGTACATTAGAAAAGTCCTTAACATCGTTGTCTGAAGTGGTCCTCCAAAATAGACGAGGGCTAGATATGTTGTTCCTCCGCGAGGGTAGATTATGTGCTGCTCTAAAAGAAGAGTGCTGTTTCTATACAGACCATACTAAAATAGTAAGAGATAATATGGCTAAGCTTCGAGAACGCCTGGCCCAAAGACAAAAACTGTTTGATTCCCAACAGGGATGGTTCGAGGGGTGGTTTAACCGATCCCCTTGGTTTCCTACCCTCCTGTCTACCCTGATGGGACCCCTACTTATTCTTCTCCTAATTCTTCTTTTTGGACCCTGCATCCTTAATAGGCTGGTACAGTTCATGAGGGATAGACTTTCAATCATTCAGACCCTCGTACTGACGCAGCAATACCATAGGCTGAGACAACAAGAGACAGAAATTTCTTGACCAAGTCGAGTGAAAGATTTCACTCAAAGTTAACAAAAAAAAATGGGGGAATGAAAGACCCCAGCTTAGCAGCAGTAACGCCATTTTGCAAGGCTGTACTTAAGATGACTGGTTCAGAGAAAGGTTAGAACACTGAGTACACAGCAGCTGCCAAGCAGGATGTGTTTGGTTGAAGGCCTGGCAACAGGACGACTGCGGTTGAGCACCTGACAATGAGAAAAGCCCCGGGAGAGGTCCCACACCCTGGTGGGGGGGCCGAGTCAGCCGTTATGTTTCAGGAAGGTAGCTAAGAAACTTGCCCCTGGGCTGAACCCTTGCCACATTACAATCCACCAATTATATCCCTGTAACCATGCATCTGCTTCTGTATGCTTGCTTCTGCTCCCCAAAATCCTATAAAAAGCCCATCCTTGGTTCCGTGGGGCGCGCCAGTCCCCCGAGTGACTGAAGCGCCCTCAGGTGCCTGTGCCTGTGTATCCCGACAATAAACCAAATCCTCTGGCTGATTGCATCCTGTGGTGTCTCAGTCTGGTCATTAGAGTTGGAGGGTCTCCATCCCGAGGGAAAGTTCTCCCTGAGAGCTTTTCAGCCTCTGTCCAACAATCCCATGACTTCTTAACTGTGGCCATGCAGTTACAAAGCGGCCAGACCCAAATCCAATATGGCACTACATGTTCCCACACCTCGGTACATTTTGCTCTCTTTTACAAACCCATATTTGTAATCTCCCGTGTATCTTACTTTCTTCTGAGCATGTCTCTTTCTCTTAAGCTTCATGATTATGTCTATAATAAAAAATATCTTTAATAAAAGGCTCCAACTCTTCTGATAAACTGTTTAATCCCAAAATTCTTTTCAATATTGAAGCTGGGAATCCTGGATTGTCCTTAGTCAAAGTTCCTAAAATTCCCAGGGAACTCATCAAGTTGCCAAGGTCAGCAGAATGGAGTTGTGTCTCTTTTCCCTCAATGCTGAGGTGTGCTGGCATTTGAGAAGCGGCTTTCGTTGAGAAGTTAGTTCCCTTAGTATACCTGAGGAAAAGGACCAACCTCATCCTGTCAGACACAGGGACACAGAGGAGAAAACTACTTACTAAATTTGATACAATCCTTCCTAAATTCCCCATTGGATCCCACTTATTCCTTTATCATCTGATGTAAGCTGACCTCATGCCTGTCCACTCTTTATCAAAATGGTGTCTACAAAACAATACAAGCAAAACAAAACAAAAAAAAAAAAGCAACAACAACACATTTGCTGGGGCCTCCTGCATTAGCCCTTATTCAAGAAAATTCCTCCACAGACTTCTGTATAGCCACGTTTAAGGGGAGAATTTTTCAACAGAAGTTCCTTCTTACCTGTTGATCCTGGTTTTTGCCAAGGTGACCAAAAAGAAAAAATAAATCTAACCGGACAATCTGTAAGCAGCTGCATCAAGGGAGGGGTTCCTGGAATGTATAAGTACATCAATTCATCGAAGGGATAGTTATCTCTTGTATCCTTTTAAGGTCTTTAGATGACTTATGTTTCAAGGTTATAGTTTTCTAAGTTTGTTTTCTGTCCATTTGATTGACAAATCCATCTGAATTAATTTGATGGGAGGAGCCTATGCTATGTATCTATATTATAGGCCTTGAATAATTCAGACTGTCATGTTTCCACTCAGAGACAGAAATATAATTCATATCTTATTCTTTTGACCAAAAACCATGTAAGGGACTGGAGCGATAGCTTGGTGATTAAGAGGCCCAGTTGCTCATCCACAGCACCCAAGTTCAAGTCTCAGCACCCACTTCATGACTCATAACCATTTGCAGGGTATAAAAACACCTAAATGAAATGTAAAAAACAATGTTATTGATCTTGGTGACACACATACCTTAATCTCAGCATTTGGAAGGCAGAAGCCCAAAGATCTCTGTGAGATTTAGGTCAGCCTAGTCTACAGAGTGAGTCCCTGGATAGCCAGGGCTGCACAGTAAAACCTTGTTCCAAATATATACCTTTAAAAAGCAATGATATTGAAGCTGTAGTAAAAAAAAAAAGTGTCCAACTTCTCCAACAAGGATAAGATGGGACAGATGCACTGCTGAATTATACCAGATATTTTAAGACTTTACACGTGTGTGTGTGTGTGTGTGTGTGTGTGTGTGTGTGATGTACTTGTTATGGAGAGAGTCAATTTATACCTTCGGGAGAGTGAGGTCAAGTGTGTGGGTGCGTGTAGAGTAACGTTTTGTAATTTGTGGATTGCAACCACTTTGTAAGGTTATAGTTAGGGGTCACCAAAGCACAAGGACTCTATTAAAGGGCTACAGCTTTAGGAAGAGTGAGAAGCACTGATATACAGGCTAGAGATCAATATTAAAGGACTTTTTTTTATTGTTAAAAAAGATTCTTTTGAATAGCCAGAGGAATCCTGATCAAAACCACAAATGCTCCCAGTATCACATTACCTAATTTCAAAATTAGACTGAGTCAGGATAATAAAAGGCAGGATTTTATTTAAACGCGTGCATTATGTGTCAATGGAATAGAAGAGAGGACTGAGAAATAACTCATGTAGTTACAGCCATCTGATCCTTACTTAATAAAGGTGTGTTGGAGAACAGGTATTCTTAAACAGGTGATGTCAGGCAAATTGAGTAGCTACACATTGAAGAGTAACACTAGATCCCCGTCTCTCCTGCTCTATGCAAATCAACTCAAAATGGATCAAACTGAGTAACTTAAGACCCCAAAGTATTCTGGAGAGGATATCTTTGCTCAATCATTCATCTAACCCAGATTAATCTCCATCCTATAAAGAAGTAAAGTAGGGAAGGACAGTGTGGCACATTCCAATCCTAACCAGTGTCTGCATAAACAGGCAAACTCTGTGAAGTCTAGGCCATCCCCTTTACATAGCTTGTTTTAGACCATATAGGGCTTTACAGTAAGATCTTATCTAAAAACAAAACCAAAATAAAACAATGATAGCTAATAAACAATATAATTAGATGGGCAAATGATCTGAATAAAAATTTCTGTCTCTCTATCAGTTTCTGTTTCTCTGTGTCTTTGTGACTCTGTCTCTCATATGTGTGCATGTGTGTGTTTCTGTGTGTGTGTGTGTTTCTGTGTGTGTGTGTGTGTGTGTGATTGTGTGTGTGTGTGTGTGTGAGGGTGTGTGTATGAATCGGGCCTGCAGCCAGAACTGGATGCTGGGTAAATATTCTACCACTAAGCCACAATTCCAGCCTTAAACTCCTAAACAGATGTACAGAAAACCAATAAATATGATTTTAGCCACCAAGGGAATACAAACAGAAACTCCACTGAAATTCCATGTCACCTCATGCAAAAGGATGACTCTGTATGTAAAGAAATTTAGATCCTGGCCTGTTGACCCAGGTTCAATTCTTCGAACCAATGTAAAGGTGGAAGAAGGAACCGATTCCATACAGACTCTCTCCAACCCTCAGCTCTGCCCTGTGGTACACATATCCCCTGACATATATATCAGTCACACATCCAAATAGTATTTGTGGTTTTAGTTTTTAATACAGAAATAAATGACTTTACATAGCTTACATAGTTTACATAGCTGGTAGGAATGTGAATTATCATAATGGCTGTAGAGACTAATATGGAGGCTACTGAAGGAATTAAAAACAAAACCACTATCATAATCCATATATACCACTCCTGGTGGATACTCAAGGAAAAATATGGGGTCAGCCTCAGAGTTTATCAGCACATGAACCGATGAAAAATTATTTTTTTTTCAGAAATGCCTGATGTCTAGAGTGTGCCTGT
Source organism: Rattus norvegicus (assembly GCF_021556685.1). NCBI lineage: Eukaryota > Metazoa > Chordata > Mammalia > Rodentia > Muridae > Rattus > Rattus norvegicus. The sequence goes on from NC_141545.1 coordinate 3,196,940, forward strand.
GACTGAGCCTCCAGCTTATGTGGGACTTTGTCCGGGATCCAGACTTCCAATTCCTACAGTACCAGAGAGTACCTTGCAACCACATTTCCAGACCAGGTCAGTACAGGGCCTGAGGTTTGGTTCCAGTTTGCTCAGGTTTCCCTCGAAATACTGCAATTTTGCTTCCAGTGGTATCTGACATCAACATGGGTATGAAATCCTGAAGTCTGAGGTGCCAAAGGTTACTGTCAGGCCTCAAGTCTTCCTTTCTATGTTTCTAGAGGTTACTTTGGGCCTGTAGCTCTGTGTTTAGTCACCTGATTGTAGACAGGCTATCTGGTCTGCAATTGGGTATCCAGTCTCCAACAGGTTTGTAGAATCTGGGGGTGACCAAACTTTTGACTCCATCTGGTCACCTTGGTGCTTAAGGTGTTGCCCCATGCTTGATCCTGTTGGCACATAGCGAGGACTAGATTGCCTCAGTCACTCATCTGAAATCAAAGTCAAATTCCCCCAGTCATCATAGCTGGACTGAATGCAGATCTAAGTTACAGAAACCAAAGTATCCAATACAGAAATAATTGAAATGTCCAAGAAAGAATTTACAGCCTTACTATTCAAAAGAATTGATGATCATAAGGAGTCAAATACATTCATGAATTAAGGAAATATATCTAAAACCTTGTCCAGATAGCCTCAAAAGTAAACGTAATAGTTAACAGAACAGTAGTAGAATTTCAAAATATAGAGGAAAAACTTTGGAAGGAGATTGAATCTTTGAAAACTAAACTAATAAAAATATTTGAAGAGGATGGTCAAACTGGTAGAAACCACAACAAACACTGTCATTAAGAGATAAGATTACTGGATTCAGTCCCCACCTACAAAATAAAAGAAAGGAAAAGAAAAAAAAAAGAGAGATAAGATCATGCACAAGAACAAATCTCAGGCATAGAGGACAAGAGGGAAAATAAGAAGCATAAACAATATTCCAAAGATCCTGGGACACATTAAAGAGTCTAAACCTAAGAATTCATGGGGTATAGCAGGGAACAGCCGAAGTAACATTGATTGGATGAGACAGACTTATATTTCAGTGAAATTCTAGCAGAAATCATCACAAATTTATAGAAATAATTAAGCTTGCAAGTATAACATCCATGTAGAAATACAAACAGACAGAACCAGAGAAGAAATTCTCTGTGACATACAATCAGGATGTCAAAAATACAAAATAAATAAATAATTCTAGCCAGGCAGTGATGGTGTATGCCTTGTGTTTAATCCTACCATTTGTGGGACAGAGGCAGGCAGATCCCTATGAGTTCAAGGCCATACTGGTCAAAAGATCGAGTTCCAGGAAAACTAGAGCTCCACAGTAAAACCCTGTCTTAAAAAAGAAAGGAAGGAAGGAAGGAAGGGAGAAAAGAGAAGGAAAGAAAACTAAAAGAAATAATCCTAAAAGCAGCATACAAGAAAACAACAGCTAACAAAGAACTGAACCTTGAAGCTGTGTTATGCTCTGGGAGCTAGAGATCTGAGATTAATGTCCTAACTTCCATCTCATCTCCAGCCAGGAGTGGGTGGGAGCAAAGTCCTTCACTTCAAAGCTCAAGCTTGCTCCTCTGGTTAGGCAGCTGCCTTGTTCCTGAGATTCATGCTAGGGGCTTCTGTATTTAATATTCCTGTAACTCTCCCTCCTTGGTATTTCTGCAGCTGGGTTTGAATACGCAAAGGCCGTCAAACCTTGTATTCCTCTTGAAGTATTCCTGGATTAGAAGTTAACTCAGAGCACACCAAGCAATTAGTAGTAATCAGCTGAGCTATTTACAGGTATACATGTAGAGTCTTTCCTGAATTATGAAGTGCATATGGGCTCTCAAATGTTGAATAGAGAAGTGGCCATCTGTCTATCCACCCTGTCTTCCCCATTGGTTATCAGGATCATATGCAATCTGAGTGCCCTGGCTTCTTAGATGTTTTCCTGACTCTAGAGTCTCCATTGTCTGGTGTTATTCCCATATGCTGGGAAGAACTCAACTGTGTTCTGAAGGATACACAGGGTTTGTGGAAGGAGATGAATATGAATGAGCCTTCTAGATATAGAACAAGGGGGCACCTGGGAAGAAGCAGATCTGGCTGAAGAAAAGTGTTCTTCAGGCATCCGTCATGTCAGTGACATAAGGTGGTGGAAATTAAGAAGGTAGCCTGAGCAAGGTTTCCCTGTAGAGACAGTGGGTTATCTAGAAGACAGCTAGAATTTTTAACCCAGAGGCCAGGGAGTTGTTCTAAGTATATCCTCTCCAAACTCACTCTATGGTGCCTGCATTAGGTTTAAAATGGACCTAACTCATCCACTAGACAGCAACAATGATGCATATAAAAGGCCTAGTCTACTTGAGTTCTGAAACTCAAAACGAGCCAACACAATTCCAGATCCAACCCAGGTCACCTAAAAAGCAATTTTAAAAAGGAATGAATGCTGCCATTTATCAAGAGCTTAAAAGCAGGACAATTCCACTTATTACCCCTAGAAATTCATTTTTTGGGTTCGATGGCAACTCTCTATGTAACTGACGAGACCAGCGGCAACTACACTGCCTCAACCCAGAGACCCGATCGGACAAGGCACAAGCAGCGGAGGGTCAAAGAAGGATACGTGCTCCAAGAATCCCAGCCTATGAAAACAAGTATGTGAAGTTTTTCAAGAATAAACCAGAACTTCCCCCAGGGCAGTGCCCTGATGCCACCACACAGGTCACCCCATCCAGACCTGACAGTGGTGAAGCAGGCCTCTCCAAGACAGACAAATGCAACCTGAAGGAGAAGAGGAGCCAGCCACAGGAGAAAGATGCAGAGGCCTTGAGCAGGACCCTTGATAAGGTGTCTGTGGGACACTCAGCCCAGACACCCAGTGCTCACCATGGCCCCCAAGCCACATCTCTAGCTGCCTTCCATGCACCCGATTCTGCTGCTACCACAGAGAAAGCCAAGAAGATCAAGCACCTAAGGAAGAATCTGATAGGTGGAGGAGCTGCAGTAGCACTTCCAGGCCGGGAAGTTCAGCAGAGAACAGCTGAAGAAGCTGACATGGCACAGAGTTCTGGAGGAGGAGCTGGAGGACTTGGAGTTGGGCCTCAGGCTTCAGGAATAGTGGAGTGGACTGAAGAACAAACCATGGGGTGCTCTGGGGTCCAGGGAGCATGGGCCACAACAGTCAGGAGGGGCACTCCCATACTGGCTCACTTTCCCCTCCTGTGGCCTGACTCTGTCCGCTAGAGGCTAGGATCTCTCTTCTTCATCCCTTCTCCTTCTCAGCTCCCATTTTTGAACTTTTCCCTTCTATCCCATTGTTCACAATCTCAGTGATGACCCCAGATACCTCTGCTGCTGATATAGGTGTCTTGTTGAAAAGGAACCCTGAGAGGGTGGGAGTCTGTCAGGGATCTGAGACTGAGGGTACAAGGAGTACCCAAGATTTGGAGTCTTAGTTCCTGTTCAGTGTTTATGAATAACTTCTGTGGCCACCAAAACCACCACCATCTCCACCAACTCCTCCTCCTCCTCCTCCTCCTCCTCCTCCTCCTCCTCCTCCTCTTCTTTCTCCTCCTCCTCCTTTTCATCTTTTATTTAAGAATGTAAGAATAAATTCAAGTAGATGACAAAAAAAAGTTCACTTACTGTTTGTAGCAAACCTATGTCCTGTTGAGATATAGTGGTTTCCATAGATTTATTTATTCGCTTGTATTTGTTTGTTTCTTTGTTATTATGGCCACAGGTGTTTTGCTTGCATGTATATCTGTGCAATAGTGTGTGTGCCTGGTGTGTAGAAAGATCAGAAGAGGGCATGAGATCCCTGGGACTAGAGTTATGGAGTGTTGAGAGCTGCCATGTGGGTACTAGGGATCCAAACCAGGTCTTCTGAAAGAGCAGCCACTGTGCTTAACTGCTGATTCATTTCTCCAGCTCATTTCCATATTTCAAATACAGAAAAGAGGAACTCTTTTGATTAACCATCCAGGTAGACAAGGCCAAACAACGACCACACCCAGATTCCTTTTTCCAGTGTATAGGCTCTGAACTTTTGTTTTGTTTTGTTTTGTTCTGTCTCCAATGACATGTGAAGGGACAGCCTGTATCTCTTAAGCTGAGAAGGGCCTGAATACATAGCCCTATTTTTATTGAAGCAGGGAATTTTGGGCGCTCCTACCCTAGAAATCTGTCAATCTGAGCTTCTTCAAGATCTGATCAACTTGTGAGGAATTAACCCAGCACCATTGGTCACAAATTCATTTTTTCAGTATTTTTTTCATTTATTGAATATTTTTACTTACATTTCAAGTGTTATTTCCTGTCCTGGTTCCTGGACATAAGCCCTCTATCCCATCCCCCTTCTTCTATAATGGCGTTCTCCACCCAATCCCCCCCCCCCAATACACCTACACTGGGGAATCCAGCCTTGGCAGGACCAAGGGCCTCTCCTTCCATTGGTGCCCAACAAGGCCATCCTTTGGTACATATGCAGCTGGAGCCATGGATCAGTCCATGTATAGTCCTTGGGTAATGGTTTAGTCCCTGGGAGCTCTAGTTGGTTGGCATTGTTATTCTTATGGGGTTGCAAACCCCTTCAGCTCTTCCAATACTTTCACTATTTCCTCCAATGGGAAGGCCAGTCTCAGTTCAATGTTTGCTGCTAGCATTCACCTCTCAAGAGGCAGGACCACCGAAATGCAGATGTTTCATTCCTTGTTAAAAGGGAGAACAAATATATTCATAGGTGGGGATATGGAAGCAAAAGGTTGGAACAGACACTGAACAAATGATCATTCAGAGACTGCCCCACATGGGTATATATGTGTGTGTGTGTGTGTGTGTGTGTGTGTGTGTACACACACACACACACACACACACACACACATATATATATACATATATATATATATATATATATATATATATATATATATATACACACATATATATTGCAACCAAAAGTAGATAAGATTGATGAAGCTAAGGAGTGCATGAAGACAGGAGCCTGCTATAGTGATCTACTGGGAGGCACAGATGAACCATGTCAATTATAGAGGTGAATGCTAGACACACAGACACACACACACAAACACACACATACACACATACACACAAACTCACACAAATGAACACACACTCATATAAACACATAAACACACACACATACTCACACATATACCCACACACCCTCTCAGACACCAACACAAACACACATGCACACTCACACAGACAGAGACACACATATACACTGACACACACACACATACACAAACACTCACTCACACACTCATACACTCATTCACACACAGACACACAGACACACACACACACATACACACATACACATGCACAGACACTCTCACACATACAAACACACACACACTCACACATACATAAACAGACATAGACACACAAACACACACACTCGCATACATCCACAAAAACACACACACACAAACTCACACACTCACTCACACACACATAGACACACACACAAACGAACACACACACATACACACACATAAACACACACACATACACACATACATATACACATGTAAACACACACACATACTAACACACAAACTCTCTCACACACCCACACATTAACCCTTACACACAGATTCACACACACACATATACTGACACACTCGCACACAAATACAAACACACACACGCATACACACACACCCCCTCACACACAAAGGAAACTAAGTTTTTATCCAGCAGGTTTCCTGTTCAGTGAGGAATTAGTGGGAGCTATGATGTGTACAAGTCTCTTAGACTCCAGCAGGCTGTGCTGTCCTGGCCTGTACTTATTTCCACTTCAGAAAATCTTTCTAAGCAGATACTTGCTGGTCCTACCTGAGTTACAAACTTTGCACAGATAACCTAAACAACACAACACCAAATTCCCCAGAGAGAGGATTTGAAGAAAAGCCTTCAGTAAGCTTTATGTTGACTCATCATAGGCCCCTCACTAAAACTACCCTGCTGCCTTCATAGAAGACCTTGGAAGCATCAGAGGAAGACAGTGACTCAATGCCAGTTTTCAGGAACTTTTCGTAACATTATAGTTCACGTGATATTAAAACAACCTCAATATCAGTCAGAAGGAGAATAATGAAATAAACGACAGTGACTTTTCTGAACTACAACTTTCTGTACAGGACTGAGAGGGAATCTATCCTGAAAGAATGCCAGGCCAACGATATAGTCAGGAAAACAATGTCAGCAGAGGGATGCACACTATAAGATTCCATGTAAGATCATGGTGAAGCCAATAAGACAAACCAGGATCTTCAAGGGGGATACCTCTACTCAGGTAAAGTGAAGAAATCTAAGCCTTATTTTTAAAATAGTTGAATGGCTAAAGAATGTGTTGAGACAAATAAGAGAGGGGGCTCTACCTGGAACTGGACAAGTAATGCAAAGACTGCTGGCCAGCACAAAATAGGAAGCTGAAGGTTTGCTGAGAGACCTAGGCTAAAAGGTCTAAGTTAGTGAATGACTGGACAAAATTAGATGTCATTATCTGGCGTCCCCAAATACCCACAAATTATAGGTCACCACAGCAATGTACACACACACAAACACACACACACACACACACACACACACACACACAAACACACACACACACACACACACCAAAAATCAGAAGTTGGCAGAAAACAATGAAGTTTGCATCATGCTGGAGGAACAACATAAAATAGACTACTCAAAGCAGGTATTTTAAGAATATCTACTCAGCTCTTTTTCCCTAGAGGAATAAAAGGGCCTAGATAGCACTCTTCTTGATGAGAATGGGGGTATATATGGATAACTTTGTTCTTGAAGTCTCAAATCTCTCATGCCAATTCTCTGCGTTTGAGAACCCCTTTCCACATCCCTGCTCTTCCAACCAGCTTCAGAGTATAAGGACAAGATATGAACTCTCTAGCAACACCCAAACAAAACAGGACTGACATGCTGCTACTCAGGCACTGTCTGGTACCCAAGATTTAGGAAGCATGAAGAGATGGTCTTGATATACAGGGAAAACGGGGGAGAAAGTACAAATCCACCAAAAGAGGACAATGAGAACCATTTCTTTAGCATTTCCACCAGGCTCTCCTCCTCGCAAACTACTATCTTCCTGGAATCTCACAGGATCCCTGTAAAGAAAATGAGCTCCAGGCTTTTGCTTCATCCCTCAAAGCCCTGTGCAAGTCTAAAGAGGGGCTCCCACATAGCACCCTCCACACATAATGGCATGTAGTGCTGTGATGTGTGATCAACCTATCTCCCTTAATAAATTGCAGATTTTCAAAGAGCAGGAGCATTTGCTTTCCAAACATGAAGTTTCTTGAAAAAGGGCTATCTCCACAGAAAGCCTTGTAAATGATTACATAAATGAACACTTGGATGGGACACAGATCAGTACATGTAACAGTAATGGACAGTTACATTGGTTTGTCTATGTTTATGATAAGACATGAGGACAACCTGTCCCTGAGGCCTAACCCTACCTGCTGTTGCTTGGCTCTGGGGACACAGATGTAATTGCTGGCCTCCTCACTGAACTTCTTTGCTTTCTCATAGGATGCTGGCAGTTTAGTCTGCTCCACCAGCAGTTGTCTGTTCTCATTCAGCAAAATCCTTATATTGTTCTTCAATTGAGTCCATTCACGCAGGAGCTGGAAGTGCGTGTTGCTGAACCACAAACAATAAACGTCAAATTCCAGGAAGCTTCTATTTGCCTGTCACTCCTGCAAGTACAATCATCCCTTCAAGGGCCCTCATCTACAGACATCAACAGGCTAGAGCCACAGTATACAAGTTAGCACCAATTAGAGGAGCCAAATCCAGAGGCCACATTCACTGTGAATCAAAGTACTCCTGAAAATCCTGATACTAAGATGTTTTATATACATCAAGGTAGAAGAATTGGACCATATGGGTGCTCATATGTCCATAGTATGCTAAAACCATCTGCAAGTAGAGGGAGGGCAAATCCCCTCTGATGGATGATAGAAGACCTAATAGCTATACAATCTTTGCATGTGTATCTCATGGACCACAGAGAACCTGTCAGTGTCCTAGAAGTTCAGAGTTGATTGATATTCCCATCATGGTGCAAATCTTTTCTATGTAGAGGAGCGAACGTTAATGGGGAAAATAACAATTGGAGGGTCTTCTAAACTCTTCACATGTAGGACCACTGAGTCCTAAAGTTACAAATCCAAGACCCTGTGCCAGGAGGCAGGCTTTCCTGTTAAGAGTCAGACACTATAGAGCCAGAGCCCTGATTTTGTTCAAAGTCATATAGGACAGAAGCACTCCCTGCCTAGTGCTGGGTTCTCATCTCTCTCAGGGACTCACCGGTAGGAACTATTCACTTGTATGAGCTCCTTGTACCTCTCCATGGCATAACTTATTGAGTTGGTCACCATTTGCATAGCCATCATTCTCATCTCATGTTCAGATTGAAGTATTAGCAATTCGAGATCCAGCCTGTCTTAGGGCATGGCCCAAGGAACAAATAACTGTGTGAATTCATGATTTCAGAATTAGGTGAAATGTAAATAAGAAATATCCATTAAAAATTCAAATTTAAGAGTGGGGAGGGAAGAATGTGGCAAACACAAAGACCAGAGCAAAACCACAACAGTGAGACAACATCAATTCTTTCAAGGAAATATTTCTACGTGAATCAGCAAACATTTCTTTTGAAATAAGGACTCTTTAAAAGGCTGTGGAGATATGGTTCTGCAAAGACTCCTCTGTACTAGAGTGGGTGGAGCCTGTAAAATGCCTGTTTAGGAATAACAAATGTCCAGAATTTATTACCACAATCACCATTTCTAGGTCACAATAAACGGTCCCTGATAGCTAAAAAAAAAAAGTAAAGTCAAAAAATAAATGAAGTTCAAATCAGGCAAAAAAAGATTACCTGAAATCAGACTATTGACTTGATTACTTAAAACCAATTTATGGCACATACTTGCTCCTTTGAACTGTGTCCTATTTGTGCTGATTAAACTTATTATCCTGAGCACAGGACAACAGAGCCAGGTTACCAGGTCCAAGGAGCTGACTGTCAAGAGTTGGCCAGGTAAGCATGAAGGCATTGACTAATTCTGTAAGAAGTTTCCTCCAGTCTGTGCCACAGCCTTGGGTCCAACAGATAGTTATGATGACATTTCTTTTGTTTTGAAAGCAGGGATTCTCAAACCTTGCTTGCTATTGTTACATGAATTCCCAGAGGGCATAACTACTTAGACAGGGAAGACTACTTTGTAACCCCTCCTTCCCTCAGGAGAGTCCTATCTACCACCAAAGTAAATAGAAGGTGCAAAGAGTTCTGTTGGTCCATGTGGGCTTCCACGCTATCATGACCTGCAAACTGTCCATCAGACAGATCCTCAGATCCCATCAAAGGTCCCAGTCTCCAGGTCCTGAGCAAAACACCCAGAAATACGTTCATATAAATACATACCAACCCATATACAAACACAATTAGAATGCCAACTACTTCCATGGAGATGCCATAGAATCAGTGTATAGTGAACAAAATCAGAGTAAATGAGTGATGGCATGCAGGAATTTCATTCCCTCACTTAGATGCATCAAGTCTAACCAGGTCCTTCCAGCTATTGACAGAACTTCTGCTTATCCAAGGAGCTCAGGGTCAAGTAAAAAGGAGGTTGACCCTAAACACACAGCACCTAGCTTATCTCACAAGCCAATGCCTGCCAAGTCTCCTCAAAATCCAGGATGAGAGGTGAAACTCTCTCGTGATATGAGGAAATCTTGGGTTAGCAGAGACAGAGCACAAGACAGCGAACAGGTTACTGGGCATAATGACTACCTGTAGTCCCAATCATCATAGATATAAAGGTCCAGGATTTGATAAAGTTCATGCCTCTCGAATTTACATTTCTGGATTTCAAATTTGAGTTCCTACAGTTCCTTTAGATGCTTCTCTTGCTTACTGATGACATTTGGGGATGATGCCCTCCTACCAAAACCTGTAGATAGATAAACCCAAGTGAATTTGCATATTTGATGGCCCATGGGAGGAAAAGAGCATTCTGAATCCCAAAAGGAGGTTGAGGAAGAGGAAATGGTAGAGACTAGGTGAATGCCTGAAACAGCAGAAAAGCTTTCTTCGAGCTGGATTCCTTTTTTTTAAGATTTATTTATTTATTTTGTATATGAGTACACTGTTGCTGTCTTCAGACACACCAGAAGAAGGCATCAGATCCCTTTACAGATGGTTGTGAGTCACCATGTGGTTGCTGGGATTTGAATTCAGGACCTCTGGAAGAGCAGTTGGTGCTCTTAACCACTGAGCCATCTCTCCAGCCCTCGAGCTGGATTCTTAAGCTACGTCCCTCTTTCCAACCTCTAATGCCATACATGTGCCAAGCTCACTATTATAGAATCCCTCGCCCTGAAACGTATAACCTGACTCAGACATAAACATGTGGGACATTGTTATCTCATATCAGATGTGGTGCAGGTAAATCCTGGAGTTCATAATGTTTAGCACCATCAAACTCTAGTCATATGTGTTCCAGCCCAAAGTGTCTAAGACCTAAACTCATGACTAGGGGTGCATCTTTCCTTGTTCTTGTCATCAGAGACTTATGTAACCTACAGTAATCTAGAGGATGAAGTGCTTTAACTCCCAACCATGGATGGTCACATTGTTAATCTCACAGTGCCTTCCTCTGCCATTCATTGACACAATTAAAAAGCTTCTAGAAAAGAAACTGAAGGCTTACCAATTTCTGACTTTCTCTCAAATTAATAATCAGGAACTCCTGACTCTTGGTTTGCCTTTGAGAAATCCTAAGGCTCATGCTTGTAAGGCCTAGTCTTAGAAGGCACATCTCAAACCTACCTCCTCAAGGAAGTTCCCCAACTCTGCCCAGGACTCAGCAAGCCTTCCCCAGAATGATTTCATCCTTCCTGTTTTACTAGACAGGAAGTCAGCTTCCTTCTTCCTTGGTGTGGTCTCTCCTTGATCTCCACTCTCCTTCCAAAATAGCCTGAGCAGCTGGCAAAACATGCCTGTTTGTGAGCCCAAAGGGAACTGAAGGAATTTCCCAAAGGCAGTTGGTGTCACCACAACACAATCACAGAAGATTCTAGGGATCTCTTAGATACAATAGATTGTCCAATGAAGGGCTTACTGATGATGTCACTGGGAAGTTCTATGGCCTACCTGCTAACTAGCTTTCCCCAAATTGATCAATTTCTGTGGGGGCCCTTTCCTGCAGTCTCTAATGTGTCACCGGAAATACCGTTTGGCAACAACTATTCCAAAGCTAGATATTTCTCTTTCTTTCAAAAGTCATCAATGCTTTTGCTGGGGAGAATGGCTTACATCCCTGAATTGGATAAGAGATTTTTTCTTAGCACCCAAATCTCTAGGGACCATGGATGAGGGAGATTTTTCTACCACCTTAGACAATGGATGTGATATACATTTCTATTCCCAAGGGTTTCCCTTTTTCTGGAGGCCAATATCTTTCTTCTATACTTTGATTGTGTAAAACCTGGAAATATTTGCTTACTGTGCAGTCCTTCACACCTTGACATTGTTTCATTTAGACATCCATGTATTCCACAAAATCAATGGTCTATAATCCTATTTTTTTGTAATAAAACTCCCTTTTCTTGGGAATATAGGGATCAACTACAGGGCATATATAAAATTATAAATTTCTGTGCCTTTTATTTACTAAGTTGGACATCCTCACTTTTTGAAACACAACAAGACAATTAAATTGGACATCAGTGAGCAAACGTCAACCTGGACCTTGTGTTACTACATTGTAACGACATAGCCATCACTTCTCCAATACCATTCTTCCTGAATTTCCAAGTCCTATCATAAGGATATTGGGGGCTGCACTGTGATCTTTTACTCATATCACACATAAAAATCAGGAGGATGGGCACGGAATGGAAATGCCTAAGGTCAGGTTAAACCTCAATTTTAATGGGTCCATAAGTTCAGGAGGGAGTCCATTTGGCATTGTCATATATGGATTCTGTGTTCTTATCCTAGGTGTTGTAATGCCACCTGAATGTGTGCTATAATGCCACCTAACCTCACTAATGTCAGAGTGAAGCTCATGTATGACTTTTGTGGGAAGAGCAATGCCTTTTACTACCATCTCCATTTGTACAACATCACTATGCAAAGCTAAAAACAGAGGGGTGGAGATTGTGGAGTCCTTAGAAGTTGAGGGTCTTTTCTTTTGATTAAGGCACATATTTTTCCTATGTAATTTTTTCCCTTGCTTTTTCACTAGTGATGGGTGACATCTTTCCTGGCCTGAGATATACTGGGGTCCAATTTTTGGATTACCAGAGCTTCTATTTTAGATATGACAGGCCCACCAAGGATCCTACTGCATACAGAAGGTATGAATAAGTCCCAGTTGCTAGAGTAAGTTCAAAAAGTCTGTGACAACAAAGACCTGATTGAGAAAACAAGGGACAAGCTGTTCATCAAGATCATAGTTGTATGATAGTAAAAAAATGTGAATAAGGCATCAGGTGAAAAGATCAATTAGGAGGTCATAGGCCTAGAAGGGGTAGCCTTTGCTCTCAGCGGAGCTGCCATTCTTTCACCCATTCCTTGACCCCTGCCACAAGACCAGAGATTTCCCCAAACAACTGGCTGGCCTTACTCAAAGACCTGGCAGGGCTTCTCCCTGTAGAATAGGAACTGCAGAGTCCTTGAGGATCCACAAAGAGGTCTCCTCCACACAAGTTCCTTGTTGGAAGGAAAATATTCCTGCAGAATCCTGCCATGGCAGTAGGAATTTCAACTAGGCTGCTCTTACGTCCAGCTCACTGGATGCAGGCCTGAGGCCCAGAGGTATCTGGGGAAAGAAGCAGCACACACTACCTCACAGCTCTCTCTTTGTTGGATGCAACTGCTAGAACTGTAATAGGATTTTTGTTTCTTCGTTTGTTTAATAGAAATACCTACAAAGCTGGTTAAAGTTGCAACATGCCTTTAATACCAGCGTACAGAATTTTTTTAAATCACTGTTTTATGTCTGGATATTGTTTTTACTCCCCTCAGCAAATATCTCTGTGCTTAGAATGTTAAGCACATGCTCTGGAGAGACCTATTATTCAAGTTAGGCAAAGCTTTTGTTCTTACCAACCAGTCCACAGATGATGCCATTACTTACTTTCAAATAAGAAAACAATAATAGAGAGGTGAGTTAATCTGTAAGCTATCACAGAAGAAACACATCATGACTGTGGAATGGCACCCCAATCTTTTGCATTTTCTAAGTTCTTTTATTTCTTCTTTTTGTTTTTGACATTTTTATTGGATTTTTTGGGGTATATTTCATTTTTTTTTCAATCCTCACAGGTATCCTTTATTCCTCTCCTCCCATTTACAAGTAGGAATTTCACCTGTAATTGTTAGTCCAGATAGTTCGGTCTCTGGCTTAGATGTCCCCTTGGCCTGTTGCCTTAGCATAAGCTGTGTTAGAGGCAGGCTCAATGGTTCAGGACTGAACAAATAATAAATTCCACTACATCTGGATTCCTAGCCTTACAGTCAGAAAGGGACTATATTTCTATTCACTATGGAAAAAAAAAAACAAAAAAACAAAAAGCAGACCCAGTTCATTAACAAGTAAAAAAAATTTCTCAAGTATATTAAAGGGTTTACCATGGTCATACAGTTTTTCAAATACCTGGCATTCATCGTTTTTCAAATCCAAAAATTTCTTTCTTGTTCACATTTTCTTTTTTTGATTATTTCTTAGTTTTTTTAAATTTGATTTTTAATTGATATATTTCTTTATTTACATTTCAAATGTTATTCCCTTTCCAGGTTTCCAGTCCATAAGTCCCCCTCCAGCGCCCCCCCCCCGACCCCATGTGAGTCTTTCACTTGTTTTGTTAAAGTAACTGAAAGATAATTTATATTATTTGGGCCTATTGTGAGGGGTATCATTTCCCTAATTTCTTTCTCAGCCTGTTTACCCATTGAATAGAGGAAGGATACTTAATTCTTTGAGTTAATTTTATACTCCAACAGTTTGCTGAATTTGTTGATCAGATTAAGTAATGCTCTGGTGGAAGTTTCGTGTCACGTAAGTATACTATCGTATCATCTTCAAATATTAGTATTTTCACTTCTTCCCTTCTAATTTGTATCCCTTTGACCTACTTTCATTGTCTGATTGCTATAGCTAGGACTTCAAGTGCCATATTGAAAAAGTAGGGAGAGAGTGGGCAGCCTTGTCTAGTCCCTGATTTTAGAAAACCTGATTTTCCTTCAAGTTTTCTCAATTTAGTTTGATGTGAGTTACTGGATTGCTGTATTTTGCTTTTACTATGTTAAGATATAGGCCTTGAATTCCTGATCTATCCAGGACTTTATTCATGAAAGGGTATTGAATTTTGTCAAATGATTTCTCAGCATCTAATGAAATGATCATGGGTTTTTTTCCATTGAGTTTGTTTACATGGTGTATTTCGTTGATGGATTTCCGTATATTAAAACATTCCTGCATCCCTGTGATGAGGCCTACTTGATCAAGATGGATGATTGTTTTGATGTGTACTTGGATTCAGTTTGCAAGAAATTTATTGAGCATTTTTGCATCAATATTCATAAAGGAAATTGGTCTGAAGTTCTCTATCTTTGTTGTATCTTTGTGTGGTTTAGGTGTAAGAGTAGTTGTGGCTTCATAGAAGGGACTTGGTAGTACTCTGTCTGTTTCTGTTTTGTGGAATAGTTTGCACAGTATTGGTATGAAGTCTTCCATGAAGGTCTAATAGAATTCTGCACTAAACCCATCAGGTCCTGGGCTCTTTTTGGATGGGAGACTTTTAATAACTGCTTCTATTTCTTTAGGAGTTATGGGGTTTTTCCATGGTTTATTTGTTCCTGATTTAACTTTGGTATCTGATATCGGTCTAGAAAATTGTCCATCTCTTACACAATTTCGAGTTGTGTTGAATATAGGTTTTTGTAGTACAATCTGATGAGTTTATTTAATTTCTTCAGATTCTGTTATTGTGACTCCCTCTTCAGACCTCATTTTATTAATTGGCATACACTCTCTGTGATCTCAGGTTAGTCTGCCAAAGGGTTTATCTATCTTATTGATTTTCTCAAAGAACCAGCTCCTGGTTTTGTTGACTCTTTGTAGAGACCTTTTTGTTTCTTCTTGGTTGATTTCATCCCTGAGTTTGATTATTTCCTGCCTTCTACTGCTCTTGGGTTTATTTAATGCTTGTTCTAGAGCTTTTAGGTGTGCTGTCAAGCTGCTGACATATGCTCTTTCCTGTTTCTTTTTGCAGGCACTCAGAGCTATGAGTGTTCCTCTCAGTGCTGCTTTCATTGTGTCCCATAAGTTTGGGTATGTTGTATCTTCATTTTCACTAAATTCTAAGAAGTCTTTAATTTCTTTCTTATTTCTTCCATGACTAAGTTGACATTGAGTTCATCTTCCATGTATATATGGGCTTTCTGTCATTTTTGTTGTTATTGATGACCAGCCTTAGTCCATTGTTATCCAATAGGATGAATGAGATTACTTTTATCTTCCTGTATCAGTTGACGCCTGTTTTGTGACCGATTATATGGTCAATTTTGGAGAAGGTACCATGAGGTGATGAGAAGAAGGTATATCCTTTGGTTTTAGGGTGGAATATTCTATAAATATCTGTTCAATCCATTTGTTTCATAACTTCTGTTAGTTTCTCTATGTCTCTGGTTAATTTCTGTTTCCCCGAACTGTCCATTGGTGAAAGTGGGGTGTAGAACTATTATTGTTTGAGGAGCAATGTGTGATTTGAGATTTAGTAAAGTTTCTCATGGTTTAGGGACACAACTGCTATACAACTGACAACTATAGCAATCACCCAGAACATCTGCACAAAGCCCGTGACGGTTGGCCACATGAGGATGAGTGGCTTTCAAAGTTCATCATGATTTTTGGTAAGATCTTCCTTGTAATTGATGGCTTGACTTCCCACAAACATGTTCCAGTTTTGTAGAATCTCCTCCTTGGTTAGCATCTCATCCTTTCAGTGGCGAATCTCATCCTTGTCCAGCTTCCCATCCTTGTTCAGATCTGGGAAATCATTGAACTGCTCCCATTTGGACAAAACCCAGTCTGGCTCAGGGCCATTGTCCTCATGGGAAAAACATGTCCACAATATACTCATCCTGGTCCACAAGTCCTTCCCTGTTCTTGTCGATATCCTCCAGGGTTTCCAGAACTACAATCTCCTTCATATGTTTCAACTGCTCTGGGTTCAGAAAGGCAATGAATCCCTCCCGAGTACCTGTCAGGTTGCTTTCAATGTCTGAAGCCTTAAACCTCCTCTCATCTCATGGAGGCATTTTTTTAAAGGTGTGATGATCAGAGCTATCTTGGAATTCAGCAAGGTTTCCCAGGTAGTAGCCATAAGTGGACTGCTTGTATTCTTCCCAGGAGATCTTTTCGTCTATGTCCCTATCATAATCCTTCCAGAGTTTAGCCACATTATGGTAGATGTATCTTTTTGGTACCTGTTCGATCCAAACTTTCAGCTGCTCAGTAGTAACAAGGCCGCCTCCATCACTGTCTATTGGATCAACAATTTTCCCCAGCCTCTCCTTGCTCTCATCCAGGCTTAGCTATCAAAGGTCTTGGAATGCTTCTTGCCCAGGAAGACCTCATGATCATACAGGAAGGTGTGCTTGTCCTCTGGTGGCCACTGGCCCAGCTCTGAATCGGGACAAACTATGTGCTCCTTGCTCATCATGCTCTTGGACCTGAACGCCAGCACCAGTGCCAGCAGCAGCCCATGGAGAGTCCCAGACTGACACCTGGCACCAGAGTCACGAACAAAGGGAGGCAGCAGGGAAGTAGGGGGCTAGCAGCACCTTATCCGCTGTCCCCTCCCCAGAGAGGGATTTTGTTACATTTCAAATGTTATCCCTTTTGCTGGTTTCCCATCCATAAAACCCCTTATACTCCCCCTCCCCCTTCTACTATGAGGGTGTTACCACACCCACCCAACCACCCAGGCCTACCTGCCTCCCTGTTCTGACTTTCCCCTACACTGGGGCATCAAGCCTTGATAAGATTAAGGGCTTCTCCTCCCATTGGTGCCCAACAAGGCCATCCTCTTCTACATATGCAGCTATAGTCATGGGTCTGTCCATGTGTACTCTTTGGATGATGGTGTCAGCCTGGGAGCTCTGGGTGTTCCTTATTGTTGTTCTTATGGGGCTGTAAACCCCTTCAGCTCCCTCAATCCTTTCTCTTACTCCTCCATTGAGGATCCTGTTCTCAGCTAAGTGGTCGGCTGTAAGCATCTGCCTCTGTATTTGTCATGCTCTTTAGTCTACTTATTGAACAGATCACCACAGAAGAACAAAGATGTATTGTCTTGGAGTGATGTTGTATCGACAAATAGATGATTTCTTACTTCTTAATGATGATTGTAAAAGAATTCCTAAAATTAGATTAGTAATTCAAAGCCCGTTTATAATAGGACTGCTCTTATGTTCTCTCTGATAATCAAAATTGCATTGAAAACTCTGCCATTCTTAAAGTGTCATGAGTAAATTACTTCTGCAATACCAAGCGGGCATCTCCAAATTAGAGCCCATTCTAAGAGCGTATAAACCAATTAACCAAAGTTCATAAAAAGAGAATTAATGACTTAATATAGGTGCAAGGACCAAACATAAAAAATTGACTGGATTTGCCTATAGGTAATTTCACTTACTCTTTTCTCACAAAAATTACAGTTTTTACTCTCCACGAACCTGTAGAGCCAGTGACAGATGATGACAGTTTATCCTGATAATTACTCTTAATGGATATGCATGTAAATATTCTCTGTTGTAAACTTATTATTCAACTTATGATTTGAATTCGTGTGCAAACTTGTGGTGAACTTTTTATCATGTGATGATGTATTCAGAAAGATATACAAATGCTGAGGACAAAGCAAGAGAAAGCTTTTTACACAGAACTGAACCGAAGAGGACAAAACTCAAGAAGAACTTAGAAGTAAAGGCATAGTGTTGAGAATAAGGCCTTGAGAGTAAGGAAATTATTGTGACATAAGAGCAAGAGGAAAGGAGATAAGAAGAGTGCAAAGAGAACTTTTTAAGCGATCTTTTTGGAGGCAAACTTTTGTACAAACTTTTAGGAAAACTGAAGAACTTATATATAAATGTTAAAATCACTGTTCATTAGCCTTCAGCATGGCTCACTGGTCTTCACTCATGGCCTCTGCTCTTCACTCAGGCTCACTGGCTAGCCTCTGCTCTTCAGTCAGCCTCATGGGCTAGACTCTGCTCTTCAGCCTTCAGCGAGGCTCACTGGCTAGCCTCTACTCTTCAGTCAGCCTCATGGGCTAGCCTCTGCTTTTCAGTCATGCTCACTGGCTAGCCTCTGCTCTTCAGTCAGGCTCAATGGCTAGACTCTGCTCTTCAGTCAGGCTCACTGGCCAGCCTTTGCTCTTCAGCTAGGCTCACTGGCTAGCCTTTGCTCTTCAGCTGGGCTCACTGCCTAGCCTCTCCTCTTCAGCTGGGCTCAGTGGTCTATGGGGTCCTAGCACATTGCTTAACCATCTGCTCATGACTGCCTGACCACACTGACCACCTGACCGCACTTATTTCTTAAAGCCATTCTCTAGAAAGATCACAAGAAACCAAAGAGAAACACCACCGGGACCTTTTCCCATGGGCTCCGCTTAACCTTAAGTAATTTTGTTACTGCTTTAAAAAAGTGAAATACAATTTTTGCTATTCATATGGCCAAGAGAGCTGTGCAGTAGTCATTGCTTTATGGAATTTGGTGCTAAATCAAAAGATTCCTTTATTCTATTACAATGTTATCTGTATGTTGTATGATGTATCTTTAGAAAACACAACACTAAATTCCTAAAATTTACATGTTTTAAGAAATCAGTTCATGGAGAAACATAACTGCTTACCTATCTAGACTGACCTTTTTTGCTATATTGCAGGTACAATCAAGTTTCTACACTACTTCCATGATTTTTAAGAAGGCTTAAGACAAAAATAACTTGAACATAATGGCCAGAAAGGGGATTCTGTCAAGTTGTCTTATGTGGGACAAGATACCAAGATATGACTGGTAAACCTAAAACCACCTGTTCCCAAAACTAACAGAACGTATAGAAAATACATACTTTCTTACCATTCTTCTGCCCTGATGGTTAAGTGATTTATTGAGCACCTACTATGATCTTAGCACTGTGCATCTAAGGGTGAAATGGTGAATAAAAAACTTAATAAAAAGCTTCATTAAGGAATAAAGAAAAATGAAACATAACTTTGAAACTCAGATTCCATTTAAGCAACACTACGATTTCTTAACTGGTGATTTCTGAAAATTTCATCATTTTTACCTGGGCTTCAACAGTAATGATACTCAGTCTCGATTTTGTTAGTCGCAAATATGCAAGTCACACTTCTTTCTTGGCTCCCACAACTGTCAACGGGAACAACACTGTCACTGTCCATTGTGCTTCCCTATCAATCCTGCTATGGATGGTATAAATTCGAGTCTTTTAAATGTGAATACAGGCCACCAAAAATCCTTGAGAGCAAATTACACAAACCGGTATATTCTCTAAAACATTCACATAGGATTTTACTGATATCACAATGCAAATTCACCAAAAATATTTAACCAATAAAAGCAGAAATATTGAATAGGTCTACAAAAAGGATCGGTAATCATATATACTTGAAAACAACTATCATGGAAACAAAGGATGTACTAGGAGATAAGATACATCACTAAAAGCTACACAAGCAGCAAAAAAGACACTACATTTCTTGGTTTAAAAGTTAGGTGATGGGGGTTGGGGATTTAGCTCAGTGGTAGAGCGCTTGCCTAGCAAGCGCAAGGCCCTGGGTTAGGTCCCCAGCTCCGGAAAAAAAAAAGAAAAAAAAAAGTTAGGTGATACACTTGATCTTTAAAGACAGGCAATGAACTTGATCTTGAAGCTCTCCAACTGTGCCCTGTCTGCATAGAAACTAAAGCAGTAGATGACAAGGCTAGATGCAGTTTTACAATGGCCTCTTTTTTTTTTTTTTTTTTTTTTTTTGTACAATATACTTACTTATACGTTAGACAATGCAGCTGTCTTCAAACACACCAGAAGAGGGCATCAGATCTCATTACAGATGGTTGTGAGCCACCATGTGGTTGCTGGGATTTGAACTCAGGACCTCTGGAAGAACACTTAGTGCTCTTAACCACTGAGCCATCTCTCCAGCCCTCACAACGGCCTCTTACACGGCATCAAAGTGCTCTACTTCACTAGATGGATCCAGGGTGATAACAGAGAAACGTTCACAGTTCCTGAGCACTTCTGAGTTCAAATACCTCCAGCGCCAACTCTGTGCTGTTGGCACATTCTGACCTGTATCCTAATTGTTGTCAGCCACAAAAAGGACGGGTTAGCACCACACAGTATTCACTGCCCTATTCTAAAAACCCTTTCGATTCTGAAAAAGCAACATTCCATGCTTGCTCCATATTTGAGGAAGCCAAATGGTTGGTCTGGCTCAAGGCTTTACTTTTCTTAGCTTATCAACTTTCTTTTTCCACTTCTTGTCACAGGAAATATTTTTTATGCTGCAACTACACTGCAATATTTGAACGAAACCACCATAAACTCTGGGTGTCACCTCCTGAAATTTAAAATTCACCTAGCAATTCGTGGCCTTCTAAACAGCACCATGGAAAATAAACGAAAACAAGCAAAACCATTCCAAAGGCACTTGCTGATCTGGAGGCCTGCTCAGAGCAGGTAGGGGAAGAATTAAATTATGCGGAGCTGTAATCTCTCAGAGCTTTGCAGGCTAAAAAAGAGGGAATCTCTGTTTCTGTTCCCTTTCTCCAAGTAATTGAAGGAGGGGTATTTTACATCCTCCCAATACAATCCCTTGCAAGGGGCAACCAATTACAAATAGATTAGAAGAAATCTATTAAATAATATATATATTCATTGCCTGAGGTTTTAAGAAAATATATTCCCACGATGCCCGATTCCCGTTCTTTAACATACAATAGAAACATTACAGGGAGCGCGCCACCAGGCTAAGCTGCCTCTGAAAAGCCTGTCCTGCCCTGGGAGGTACAAGGCCATTTAATTCAAGTCAATCTAGAGAGAGGTGAGAGCCCCAAGTTTCTCTGGGGATGTCAGAGCACAGCTCTCATGCACACTCCAAATCACCTGTCCAATCTTTCTCAGTGCCATGGGCTTTGCAATCCCTGCTTCAGCTCTCCAAACATCCCTGAATCCTCGCTTCCCCTACCCAATGGGCTCACTTTGCAACGCCTCCTTTTGGCACTGCTTCCCCAGGGCTGGGAGAGTGAGTTCAAGAATGCCCGCGGGTCTCCTACCTACATTGATGCTGCTGCTCTGGCAGCTTGCTGTCCCTGGGGACCAGACCTGCGGCAAGGGTAGGGGTCTGTGCGAATGCCATGCCTCGAGGTACCCTGGCAGGACTGGCCCGGGCTATGTCCCTGGACACTCCGAGGCTGAGGTCACCATTGGAAACCCCGCCACTGTCAAAGCACGCCGGACCGTGGCCCAGGTGACCCCCAGCGCCGCTACTGCCCCCTTACCTGGCTGCTTCTTCCACGTTTCCTTTTCTTTTTTTCTTTCTCTTTTTGATCGCGATGTGGCGCCTGCAAAGAGCTCGCCTCCAGCAAGGAGGACATCATGCAGGCAGAATCACCTCTTTGGCCTGCGGCGTCGGAGAGGGAGAGAAAATTTAGTCACTCTCAGCGCCAGCCCCACTGCTGGCACTTGTGAAAGAAAACCACGCCCAAGCACACGCGCCACTGCAGTCGCCAAAAACGTCGTGCGCGCTGCTTCCCGTCAGGCCCTGAGCTCACCTACGAATTCCCAGTGCCTTAAGGTCCCACGCTCACTGAAGAGCTCTGTGTGCCCTCAGTCCAGGCTCATGCTCGGTGGAGCCGGGGTGGGGAGGATACATGCAGCCACTCCGCAACACGGGCAACGCGGGGAGGCGCGTAATGCGGAGGTCCGGGCTCCAACAAGGCCCCTAAGTCCCCTCTCGTGGCTCTGTGGAGGCCCAGGGCTGCTTCTGAGCGCCCCCAGGCACACCATGATCTGCCCACGACCATCGCCTGCTGAGCTGCACGCTGCCCCCTACAGGCCGCGGGGATCTGTTCAGGCGCCAGTGCGAGCATTGGGATTGTGTTTGAAACTCTCCTAAACCGGCTCAGCAGGGCACAAGCCACCCCCACCTGTCCTCACCTGAAGGCATCCTTAGGGGGCAGCTAGCTCACATCCCACAGGTAGGCCGCTGGGCACCTGGCCATGGTCTTGGTTCTGCACCTTGTTGCCAGCCCCCCACTCACAACCCGGTCCCTTCCATCCTGCTCCCACCGAACTTCCTCAGTGGAGCAAACCCATTTCACATACAGAAATCAATTCCTTATATGTCCCAGGACTGCTAATCCCAACAGGACAGAATGAAGGGGTCTTCCTGTAGGAGTTCTCTAAAAGTGATGTTTTCACTAATCACCTAAATGATCCTGCCATTCCTGTAGTAGACTCTAATCTTCTGCATTTACATGTCAATAAAAAAAATTGATGTAGCCAACAAAGATTCTTCAACCCTTTCACTGAGAGCTCTGAAGTGAGTAGGGGCATCCTGAGAGTCATACACCCAGAATGGGTTGTTGTTTTAGTTGTTTGTTTGGCTGTTGTTTATGGACCTACTGTCTAATTCACAAATGCCCTCCAAAATGAACACTTGTCTAGTTCACTCTAAATTCCCAACAGATCGTATCAGGGAGATTTCGTTGAAATAAACTTGGGATTTAAATTAAAACCTTCCCCAAAGCATTTTGGCAGATCTGTAACTAATGATGCCAGACACCCAAGGCCTGTACCAGGTTCTGATTGATCCCTGACCTAAGTACTTGTCTCCCACAAACTCCTGCTCACACATGGGTTAGAAAGATACTGGCTGCACAAGCAGCCAACGGTTTGGTACCTTGATATGGTGACAGGAAGAGGCGTGTTCCTGGAACATGCAATTCTTGGCTCGCAACCGGATTTTTAAGCTCAGTTAAGAGGTTTTTTTCCTTACAAACAATACAGTAAGCAAGTATTTCTCCTCCTTCATGCCTATGCCTCTTCAGTTACTAAGGGATTTCCATCACGCCTGTTCTGTGAGGAATGGTGTTCAAGACATTGTAAATAGTATGCCAAAATCTTTGCTGAAGTGTTTTCATGGCATTGTAAATTTCATAGAAGTTAGAGTTCTTTGCACATGCACTTATCCATCCATATTGACCTATAAAACATTTTAATCTTCTACTACAGAGTCAACTAACTGGGACTCACAGGGGCTCACAGAGATTGAACCAGCAAACAAAGAGCATACAGGGAGCTAGACCTAGGCCTCCTACACATAGTAGCAGATGTGCTAATTGGTCTTCATGTGAGTCCCCTAACAATTGGAGTAGAGATTGTTGCCAACTCTGTTGCCTGCTATTGGTTCTTCTTCCCCTAACTGGACGGCCTGTTTGTGCCTCGGTGGGAGAGGATGCGCTTAGTCTTGCTATGAATGGGAGGTTCCAGGGTGTGGCAGTACCCAAGTGGGACTTCCCCTTCTCTAAGAAGAAGGGAGGAGGAGGAGGTAGTGGGGGAAGAATTTGTAAGTGTTGAACTGGGAGGAGAAGAGGGATGAGGGGCTTATTGGGATGTAAGGTGGAAAAAAAAAAGAAACAAGGAAAAAAAAAAAAACAAGAATCCCTAAAAAATAAAAACTGCTTTAGTCTTCTAAATCTAAGCTGCTGATAACAAAGAGGGAGAACTAGAACCCTGAGAGAAACAGATGATCTCTTTGAAAAAGAGAGGTGCCTGCTTAGCAAACAGAGACTGTCTTAGAGAAGTGTACTCATCAATTCTGAAAGGCAGGTTGGTGTAACAAGGATCACAGGTTGGGAATATTCCCAGGATGAAAATGAAAGAACATATGAGAACTAGGGCCTTCCTTGTGCAGCCAGCTCAGTCATCGAATGCAGGCAAGAATAGAACAGCAGAGAGGACTGAAAGGTGTGTTAGTGGTCCTCCTGGCATGTGCGGCTGATTCCAAGCCTCAGGTAAGAGGCATGAATTCTAAGAATTCAAGAATTCTAAGAACATCTAAGATTTCTGGGGTGAGTAGGAAATCAGAGAGTAGTTCACATCCAGGTTGTCCGCAAAGCATGCTTACATCCCTATGAGCTGACACCACTCCCTTGTGACAGAAGGAAAAACAGCATAGCAAGAGCAGGCACACATTTGTTCCCATTTCACAGACAAGATGCTAAGGCATAACTGAAATTATGCAGCTCTTCTAGAGCCAACCCCGTTTATGTCACAACTGATCAATTTCAAGGACGCCATCCACTAAAGTACAGGTCAATAGAATGGGTAGTTGTAGACAGGACCATCGTTTCCAGAACAGTCCCACGACAGTCACCTGGATAGTTAATACCTTAACCAGAGCACTGAGGTTTGGAGAATGCCCATCTTCTTGTTCTTTCCCCATTTTCCTCCCTGGAACCACAGGACTAAGAGATACTTCTGAATATCCAGGAACCATCACCATCTTGGTAAGCTTGAGGCTCGTCCATGTAGCTCAGCAAAGAAGCAGTGAGTTTGTATCAGGCACGTGGTTTCATTTGACGGTTTCTCAAAGTCTCCTCTCTTAACTCACACAAATACACATGGGCTGTTACTGCTCTTTCCCCATTTTATGGAGAGAAATAAGGAGTCAGGATGATGAGTGTCCTGACAAAGAAGTGAGATCTCTCTTACACTCCGGAGTAGCTTAAACCCCACCCTACTCTACCAAAGACATCTCCAATCTCTGAACTGCACAGAGAAGACTCAGCTGCCTCCTCCACTCCTCCTGTATTTAAAGGAGTGTGAGTCTTGAACCTCCAGGATGATGGTGGGATGTAATTAAGGCAGAAGGATTCTGGAAGAAAAAGATTAAAACCAGAGCTTCCTTTTACTCCAGCTGCTCCAAACTAAAGAACTGGTGGGGCTTGAGCTCGGTCCCATCTGGTGGACACCTGACCTCAAGCTCCTCTGGAAGCAACAAGGGAACATTTGAGATTAAATGAAGGAGACACAGAGAGAACTGCTTGTACTAATTTCACCCTGGTCGGGGTGGAGGCTAACAAGAGAACTTTCCCCAAACTGCCTGCCAGAGTCCTATTTCATTTAGATGATGCAATGGCTTATGTAGGAAATCCAACAAAGTATCTCCAATCAGCCTGTGACAAAATGTACCTCAGCAAGGCCATTGACTGCACAGGGTTGGCTACATGAATCAGGCAGGAGGGCTCTCTGCAAAGGGCAAGTGCTGAGATGACTAAGAATCCCAGGACACTGAGAGCAGATGATCAGCAAGAATTAAACTGAATGCTGAGAATAGGAACCTATGGGTGGGTCATAACATCCTGGAAGCTCCCTCTGTAAGCACATATGGGAACAGCAGGGGACCCTGAGAAATATGACTGCAGGTGAAGGCACTATAATATATGACAGAATCTTCAGACAAATTGAAAAGAAAGTCCACGGCTGACAGGGGAACAGGAGAAGTAAAGCAGACTACGCAACATATGGAGAGTATACAGAGAACAAAGGGTTAAAACATGCTCTTTAGTTACACAAACTAATTGTATATAGAAATAGACAAATGCCCTTCTGCTGAAACAAGAAACAAGAGCATGAATTCTATGACAGCACATTCTCCCATTACATTTACATTTAAATAAAAAGAATAGTGTTCTACAGAGACAAGGTCAGAAAAATAAAAGTCAATGTTCCACACTAGTCCTCTCAGAAGGAAACTAGAGTAACAACGAACACATATTAACTCTGTACGCAAAATGCCTAGCACGGAAGTAATGAGCCAAAACACAGTAAGAAAGTAAAAACACAATCATATAAAATAATCCAACACAAAAGTAGTATGCATTCTGACAAATCAGGACAAACTGGCAGACTATTAACCAATAAAAAAACAGCAAAAAGGTACTGTGGTCAGCGAAAGGTTAAATTGATTTTTATTACATTTTAAGAAACACTGTTCAGTGTTAGTTATTCAGCTTAGTGGTAAAGGGTTTGGCCTGGGTTTCATCCCTAGCCTGCAAACAAAGGAACCAAAAAAAGCCATTATTCTGAGCTGCAAGTGTCTGACTAATTGATTTAATAGTCATACTTTCCTGACTTTGCACAGGCATGTAATAAAAACACAGAGTCAGAAACAGAAAACAGTTGGGTGAGCTAGGTGATATTTTCCCAGTACATTAGTTATGAGTTCTTTCAAAGCTTTTAAAAAATAAGTCATTCCTATACTACTTAAATTGCTCTAAGATAAAGTTTTAAGGTACAGCATGCTTTCTTCAAAACAGTATGAATTTTTTGAGCCCCAACTTCATCATTAAATTACAAAACCTGAGTAACATTTTACAATTAAAGAAAAAGAGGAGGGAACCCATCCAACAGAGAAACAGTCAAGATTCTCCCTGGAGTAGACTGTTTGTATCCGTGTACTTGACTATAAAAAATTAGCAACACAGGTATGGCTCCTTCTACACCAACTGCCACTAAGTACCATTTGGACATTCCATCACAATGTTCTCCAGAAGAAAGATTGCAAACAAACACAAAAAAGAATGAAATTTAATATCTTTTTTATCAGGCTGGAGAGCCGGCTTGGTGGTTAAGAGCTCTACTTCTCCTTTGCTCCCAAGTTCAATTCCCAGCAACCACATGGTGACTGACAACTATCTTTAGTGGGATCCAATGCCCTCTTCTGTCTGGTGCTCTCTTCTATCATGCAGGCACACTCGCAAACAGAGTGCTCATGTACATAAATAAATAAATCTTTAAAAACTAAAACCTTCTAATCAAGTTAATGTATCTACATCTAGAAGCTAGAAAAGGGTCACAGCAATATTAAAAATTAAAATAATTCAGAAATGGCAAAGGGATGTAAGAGAGTCATAAAATTCACTGGACAAGATAGTGTATGCCTGGAATCCCAACACTCACAAGGCTGAGGGTGGTGGATTGCCTTGTGTTCAAGGCTAGCCTAGACTACAGTCTGAGACCTTATATTAGAAAACAAAACAATTGGGGAGGAGATGGAGAGAGAGACAGAGAGACAGAGAGACATAGAGACATAGAGGGAGTGGGAGACACAGACAGAGAGAGAGACAGGGACAGAGAGAGACAGAGACACAGAGAGAGACCTCGATGTCATTTCTTGCACTGATGACAAGCTACTGAAGAATGTGAATGTCTCCTACCAAACACTGAGATAAAGCTAATGACAGAATGGGTTTCTTATTAAGGTACCATAAAATGTAGATGGAAAAGTAAAGGAATGTATAATAAATAAAAGAGAAATCACACATTGGAAAGCCTAAATTTAGAAGACTATGTATGTTTAAGTCATAGGGGAAGGGATGAGATGATGTGGGGGAGAGAATAATCGGAATAAATTGTATAGTGTATGAAAATGTTAACTAAGAGCAACCAATGAAAAGAGAAAAGCAGGTTTAATTTACAATGAAATTGAGTTCCCATAGGACACTATGTAACATTTTGTAAATATTAATTATATTAATTATCTGCAATAAAAATCAATTGTTATTAATGATGTGGTTGTGTTCATACAAATTTCAAATATTTTAGATTCTTTTTATTTATTTGCTTATTTATTGATTGATTTTTTAAGATAGGGTTTTGCTATGTAGACCAGATTAACCTCAAAAAGGAGATCCACCTGCCTATGCCACCCAAGAGCTAGGATCAAAAGTGTATACTCACCCATGAAATTTACATTCTGAAAGTGATAATAAAATTACAGCTATCAACTTGGTACAATTACTGAACAGTGATCAACTGAATAGAAATATCAGAAACACATTTAAGGCATTAGATTACAGTTGTCAAAAGAATCTTGAACAGCATATATAATTCAAAACACCCAGGAGACACATTTTGAAGAAAAAAACAAAAAAGTGGGAAAGATAGTTGAAATATTTTTCATCTATTAAACATTTTAAAGTGCATTCGATATGAAGGCTGTAAGTGATATACTTCACATTTTTGCTTATATACCACCTTCAATTTTATGTGCATTCTGCAAATATTGTCCATGATTATTCAGGCTCTTACTATTTCCCTATGACTGATGACATTCACAGAAATCAGATTGAGCAAACTGTATATGTTGAGGTATAATAGAATTGGATTCTAACAGTATAGCATAAAAATATGTATATATAACTTCCCATATATGTGTATATGCATATGTAAATGCCTAAAGAAAATGAGTATCACTATATCATTGTGGTAATATTTTCGTCAAAATCCTGAGAACGTTGAAATGGCATCAATAGTAACCAGATTGGCAAAAAAAAAAAAAAAAAGTAAAACTCTTATAAAAAATCTAACAATACTAGCAAAAGATACAAAAATATTAAAGTCTCAATGAAATACTGTATAATATTTTTCAACTCTAGAATATGTATTTTTGTACAACTATCAATAAAAGGCATGAATTTTGAAGAATTCAAAAGTAGTGCAGTATAATTATGCAGTGGTCATTACTGTTGCATACTATTTTACATAACTGCATACACTCTCTTTCTTTTGTTCCATGGTCTACCGATGAACTTGGGTAGATTTATGGGGAACCATTGCATTGTAGACTTGAACTGGATTAATTTGGGGGATAGTAAGTCATATATTGGTAAAGTTGCTTTAAAAATAAATCTTTGGATATTGGTAACAGCAAGTAATTCTCCCTGAAGGAAAAACCAGACAGCAGGAACCTAGACCACTGCTGTCCATGAGTAATTTCTAGATGATAGAAATATTCAATATCTGCTGTGCTTCTGGCTATGGATTCTGGCTGGCTGTTTGCCTCCTGCTTTGCCTGCTGTGACTAAAGAGGAAGATTTTAGTTCTAAGTTTAGTTCATCTCAAATAGCCATGTGTGACCAGTGGGTGCCATTTGGACAGTGTAGCCACAGAAAACTGAAGCAGTATAACCAAAGACTCACCTAGGAGTCAGTTGACCTCCTAGAAGTGACTTGGGAAAACGTTGGCAATGTAGCCTCTTGTGGGGCTTACCTTTACCAAAAGCAAACTGTGAATCCTTTACTCTTCTGCAATAGTCAGAATGTAACTGGTCTCACACCCACCCCAACCCTCACCAAAGACACTTGATAGGGAGCTTAATCCACTGTGTCCTTTAGATTTCAGTTTAGTAAGCACTTCCTTCAAAGTGGAGCAGACTGAGATTGCCAAGTCCAATGAAGAATGAGATTGGACACACATACTTGGGGAAGGCTGTGTCCTAGGGCTGGAGAAAATGCAGTATCCCAGAAGCTGAGCATGTTTATTATATAGTTGGCAAGGAGCAGGGTTGTTGCACACAGCAGCAAGGAGGTGGGCATTACATGCAGATAAACAAGGAGTGGAGGACTATGTATATGTAAATGACAAGAGGCAGATTTAGCTAATCTCAGTAGGAGCAGTCTCTGCAGGGAGCAGTCTTCAGGCTGTAAATATCCAGATGGGGCCAGGGAGAAAGGTAGAGTAGACTTTTTCTGCACACACTATCAACACCATCCTGAGAAGGATTTGCCATGTGTCTGAGCCTCAAGGGCATGGGGGCCTTTGCCTTTTCCCCATGGATAAATGGCTTTGTGTCCTTGGCATGGACATGCTCATGGTTACTGCACACATCCACTCAGGGCTTCACTTCCTTGGGGCTTCCTCTGCTCCCACAGTGAGATCTCCAAAGAAAAACAGAAACCAAAAAAAAAAAAAAAAAAACAAAAACAAAAATTGTGCAGTGAAGTGGTTAATTCTCTAAGGTGTACAGATCCAGTGTCCTAAATCTAGGACTTCCTCACAGGCTACAGAAAATCCTGTGGACCTAAAATAAGAAAGAAAAATTAAATAAATAATATAAAATACAACAACAACAACAACAACAACAAAATCACCACCTCCAACCACAACAAAAACAAAATACAAACAACAAAAAAATAAAAAAAAGACCCATGCTCCCCCCCAAAAAATGAAAGGGAGAAAAAAATTCTAAAAGTTTTTCATAGAAAATTGTTTAAGCAAAACACATGGGAATTGTACATAAAAGTGTTAGTGTGCTGAGATGTGAGGCCCACTCACAGCATGCAGCAATTGGAAGTCTCAGACAACTTAACAGAAGAAGACTCCTGATTATTCTTTGTGACCACTCTCCACATACTACTTACAGCTTAATACTAACCTTCATAATTGAGTTGGGGACAGTATTCACCATAGCAGCATATTGAAGCATTAGTGCACAAAGACACACACACACACACACACACACACACACAAACACACACTCACACACATGCACACACATTCGAACACACACACACTCACATACACAGTCACACACACACACAAAACACACACACACAAAACACACACACACACAAAACACACACACACAAAACACACACACACACACAAAACACACACACACACACTCAGTAGCACACAGGAGAAATGTATATTCTATGAAGTTTCTTGGCATATTTTTATTTGTAAGCCTCAATGCTGGAGTAGTCTTGGTATTCCTTAAAGGGGGTGGGGTGGAGTCAGGCTTCATTTTCCCCTTTTTGAAATGACAGATATCTGTGTGTTTAACTTACTCTGATGGCTTTTAAGGCTGCCTCAGCCTATTTGAAAGCATCCAGGTCACCTTGGTAAGGACAGTGGTTGTTCTTCTTATTGGCAACTGGTTTGTATCAGAAGAGTTTTTCACATCCTTACCAATATTAGAAGTTTGCTGACACAAGCAGCTTTACAAACAGTAAAATTATTGTGGTTGTGCCTTTCTGGAGGACATTAAAATTTACATGTTTTCGATATCGCTTTTTTTTCTTATCACTTAGTCCTACTTTAGTGCTGTTCAAATGTGGCCATTCAGCCAGCATCCCTTTGCTCCAGGCACTCAGCACCCCATTCCAGTCACTGATCTGGTGTATACTTGGTCCCAGAGATGGACAGCAGAGGGACTTGACACACAGCATCCACACTGCTCCATTGCTTTGCTTTTTGTAAATTCTTTACAATGGCTATTTCTTGATTTATAATTACTACGACCATGACTTGTCTTGATATTTCGAGATAGGATCTTATTACGTGGCCCAGGCTTGCCTTGATTTCCCAATTCTCTGGCCTTAGTCTTCCACCATTTCCTGATTCTCAGTTTATTATTAGAGGTAGTTGTATGGCTCTATTTTCTAATCAAATGTTCTTCTGGCTTTATTATTTTGCCCTTTCCACAGACTTTTATTAATTATGCAAAGTAGATGGTATTTAATATTTAAATACTGGTACATTAACTCATCAGTCCCCAAGACAAGTCTGAATTAAACACTCGTTTTCATCCTCACCGTGCAGATACGGGAATTGAGTCAAACACAGGTAAAATAACTTCTCCACAGTTGAACATTTAACCGGTGTGAGAGCCAAGGTTTGAGTCCAGCTACAAAGTAGATTGGCATATAATGGGTTGGTCTGGTCCTGCTGTATATTCAAATGGTAAATTCTGTTCCCTAAGGTCTGGTTGCTCCAGGACAAGGAGATCCTCATTTGTACCAGATTTTTTTTCTTTGTTTGTTTGTTTTTGTCTCTCGAGTTATCCCTTACTGGTTAATAAAAATCCCTACAACATGGGCTGGGCAGAAGAGAGGGGACAGAGCAAAGTTTTCCAGGGCTTGGGGGCTCAGGCAGGGTCCACGAGGAAAAGGAAAAGACATGGGAGGAGAAGGAAGGAGACACCACCCCATAGGGTAGGTGGATCGTGAGTATATTTCCATGAGGGCCAGCCTGTTAGAACAGGTGTGGCCCAGGCAGGGCATGGCAAGCCATACCTCAGGGTTATTGACAGGGAAGCAGGAAAATTGCACAGAGGGTTGATGCCTGCCCAGTTCTAGTACTTGGAGGCTTATTATAAATCTAAAAGTTTTGTGTTTTTTATTTGGGAACTAAATGATCTATGGTGGGGTAGAAACCCCCTAATAATATTTATTGTTGCAATGGACACTCAATTATTGTGGTTTTAAATATAACACACATTGAATTTCACAGTTCAGATGAGAGGCTTTTTATATTTCCAATGTGACTGTACACCTGAGGTCATGTCTACATATAGAGAAGTAACATGGCAGAAATACCTAGAACATGTTAAGGTCACCACACCGACCAAATGAAAGCTACAGGCAAAACAGACTATGATGGATGAGGAGAAGGCTAAGTACTCTCTAGGAGTCCCCTTCCCTAGACTTGGGATAATACTACCAGTAAGCCAAGACTATATTCCTCTTTCATTTCTCATGGAGCCAGTGGTAGACCCACATGTATGATTTCTTTGACTGCAGTGATTTTGTTTTCCAAGCGCTGCCCTGTTTGAGGACTTGGAAATGGTAAGCACCATCAGAGAGAGGAAGGCCAGCATATGAATTCTGTGTAACTCTGCTCTGACAGCATATAGCACAATCCTATCAAGTACTGGAGGCCTTTCGAGAAAGATTAATAAACCTCTAGGATCAAAAGGAAGCAACCCGAGGGCCACATGGCTATAAATCAAGTCTGAAACCATAGCCGAGTATGAAAGTTCAGCCTTGGATTTTATGTCAAACAGCATTAGCATCCAAAAGAAAAACAAAACTGAAATGGCAAGATGGCGGGGATATCTAAGTCGTATAGAAAAATCCCAGTGCAAAGACATCTAGGAAAGAGACATATCCACAAAGCTTTCACCAAGAATCCCTATTCTGTGTTCTATAACATTATATATACATACACAGAGTGAATCCTCATTTATGGTCAGTTATGGGGATTGATTCTTGGAACTTACCTTTGAGATAGAAATAGATGTATTTGACAAGTGCTCTTGGGGACCATGGCTGTGACAAAGAGGAGAGAAGAAGATTGGGCAGAGAGCACTCTGCCTCTATTGCAGTCACAAGAGTCTGCAGGCAGCCGTGTGTGGGGCTCAGGAGTGTGGCCTGACCCTGAAGTCTTAGCCTGAACTGGAACAAACAGGAGGCCCAGCCTTAAATTCACCATTGACTAAGGACTAGGATCCTGGTCAGAGGACATAAGCTCAGGAGAGTTGAACACCCTTGGATTGAATTCCAGGCAGCTGAGAGAACATGTGCCTCAATCCTGATAGCAGAGTGAGTTATACATGATAGATTGTATTCCATTTCAGCTTTCACAGCTCTAGGGGATGGGCTGGGGACAGGGGAGGGCAGGGAGAGGGGAAACAGGCAGACTTAGGTATTCTAGTTTTGTTTATTCAAGATTCCACTTCTCTGTTGTATCCCTGATAGACAGACAGGTAGGCAGGAATATTTGTTTGTTTGGCTTGGGGTTTCGGTTTGGTCCATTTGTTGGTGGATTTTGTTTTGTTTTGTTTCATTTTGTTTTTTGTGAAGTGTGGTGACTTGGTGCCTACACGAGCCATGGCAGGAAAAATAAATAAGTAAAGATCTCTGAAACACAAATCTGGGGTGGGCTCTAGCATGTCCCTGGGCACGAACGCACGCACACTTTGTAGACACGCACTCAAGGACACACTGGCTTCTACAATGTTTGGTTTCTGAGTGTGTGTCATACAGAACCTAACAGAATATATAATGAACTCTGGCAGTGATAGCAGAAACAACCTATGAGAAGGCGTCCTTGCAATATTAGTAACTGTAAAAAAGGGCAGGCTAGCCAGGTGAGAGTTATCTTAACCAATCTGATGTAGGCCTCCTTCACATCGCATCTAGGCCTTAACGGTTCCCTTAGGCCATCACATTGTTTTACCTAGACCTTTAACAGCCAGCAGCTTTGCCCTCTGAGCCACCAGTCTACAGAGGACTTCATAGAGAAACCCTGTCTGAAAAACTAGGGGAGGGAGACAAACAGATTAACAGATCTCTCTCTCTCTCTCTCTCTCTCTCTCTCTCTCTCTCTCTCTCTCTCTCTGCGCGTGTGTTTGTGTGTTCAACCGAGGAGGCAATGGCAGATAAATGTTTGCCCTTCCTCTGTAAGCCAGGCCATTCCATTACTGCCTTTCCTTTTTCTTAGTTTGTTTGGTTCATTCCAAGTTAATTGTATCTGTCTCTTTATTTTCCTCTTCATTTCTTTAGTGGAGTCAGGGGTATTTGCACAAAAGCCCTGGAAATCAGTACCTGGATCAGGTCTGCAGCCTGCTCACAGAGTTCTACCCACCTCCACCTCTCAAGTGATGCAATTAAAGACCTGCAGCACCACACCTGGCTTATTTTCACATGTGCATTTACTTTAGTTCCAATGTTCATTCAGGTCTGTTAGAGGGGGGAGGGAAGGAGGGAAGAGAGACAAAGAGTGACAGAGAAACAGTGACAGAGAGGGAGAATTGTAGGTTATTGTTCCATCTCTTCAATTACTGTCTATTGGTCGCCATCGTGACAACCATGCCCTGCAACCCTACCTTGGGTAAGATCAAGCATAATGGCGGCAACCATATAATTCATGCTTAGTCGCACTGAACACTCCGGTCATCACTACCTGTGGAGAATTGTAAGGGGGCTCCTCTGATCTAGAGAGTAGTACCCTTGAATGAAATGAGGATCACAACAAGCATTATTTGTTTTGAAATGTAAGACGTGGAAAGAACTATATGTGTGGATTTACAGAGAGACAGACAGGACAGGACAGGACAGGACAGGACAGGACAGGACAGGACAGGACAGGACAGGAGAAAAAAACAAGAACACAAACAAAACTCAAAATGGAAGTCTGATTCCAAATAGTCTCTGTCTGCACTGTCCCTCTAGTGTTTGTGGTCCAGCTTATAAAAGCTTATACATGGGTGGGTGCGGAAAATGCTGCTGGGTGTTCAGTTCAGTCCAAGATTATTGCGGATAACTAGACAACAAATAAAGCAGTTAGACTGACTTCTACAGTGTTTGGTTTCTGAGTGTGTTATCACACAGAAGAGCCTAACAGAATATGTAATGAATTCTGGCAGTAACAGCAGAAACAACCAATGACAAAGTGTCCTTATAATATTAGCAACTGCAACAAAATGTCAGACTAGCCAGGTAACAGTTCCCTAGCCATTAACTCATCTGACATAGGCCTTCTTCACATTGCATCTAGATAAGCCTTCCTATCTTCCTCTCCAGTGCTGAGACCAAAGTGAGATCAAAGTCATGCATCACCATGGGTGCCTTCCTTTTCATTTGTTTCTTTCATCCTAGGAAGTGTGTGTGTGTGTGTGTGTGTGTGTGTGTGTGTGTGTGTGTGTGTGTAGGGGGGAGAAAGGAGAGGGAGAGAGAGAGAGCTTTAGAGAGAGAGAGAGAGCTTTAGAGAGAGAGAGAGAGAGAACTTTAAAATCAGCACTCAAGCCTTTTTTCTTCCTATACCTATCCTAATACCCCCAAACCAGCAATAAAACCACCAGCACCAGAGCAGTAGAAGATGAAATCTCTAGTCTGAAAAACTAGAGGGAGATAAACAGATCTCTCTGTCTCTGTCTCTGTCTCTGTCTCTCTCTCTCTCTCTCTCTCTCTTCCTCATAATTTGTTAAAGTGTTCCCTTTGTGCTGTGTGGATTCTACTTTATTAAGCAAGTTTCACATCGTACTAGCTACAAAGAGGAGTCAACAGTCTCTTGGCGGGCAGGCAGTTGTTGCCTGCTTTAAATATTTTTTGGTGTGTTTGTTTGTTGGTTTGTTTCAAAACCCAGGGCCTGTCTTCGTTCAACAGATCCAAACCCAGTTCTCCAAGGGGAAAATGGAGTCAAGTCCAAACTCACTGGCATTTAAGTCATCTGCCATTGACAGTCATATGAGATGGGAATATCGTGCTTTCTCCGATGGAGACTCACCTGGGTATGCATCAACCACATATAAGGGCAGGCCTTGGGTAGAACGGGGTGGTGGATGGGGAGGAAGGATCTGGAAAGAGCTTTGAGATGGGAAACTATGATCAGAATGTTGCACAGAAAACAATATTTGTACTTAAAAAAAAAAAAAAAAACAGCTCCCAATATCTATCCAAAAAGGAAAGGAAAAAAAAAAAAAAAAAACCAATAGCAGAACTTTACTAACTGCAAGTGCTCCATGTATCCAACCACCCCACTCCCAGATAGGTAGATGATAGTTTGCACTTCTGTCCCAGTTGGGCTATCGAGGTTAAGAAAAGGGGAACCACCTCTGTGGTTATGTGATCCACCCACGAAATAAAATAAAAGGAGTGGGTAGACATGCCTGGCATCTTAAGATGCTCAATTTCTTTGCAAGCTTCATTTTGTTTTATTCTTTTAAAAGTTTATTTATTTATTTTCATTTATATGAGTACACTAAAGCCCTTTAAATATACACACGGCAGTAGAGTACATGGGATATCCCTTTGCAGAGGGTTGTGAGCCACTATATGGTTTCTGTGGAATGGAACTCGGGACCTCTGGAAGAGCAGAGCAGTGAGTGCTCTTAACCTCGGAGCCATCTCTCCAGCCCTTCACAAGCTTTATTTAAGTAAACATTAAACATGAATCAGAAACGCCAAATCCTGTAGATATGGTCCAGATTCAGCCTTACTTAGAAATCCAGAGTTGGCTGGGTGTTGAGAGTGAGCACATCTGAGGGTGTGCTATCAACTCCATTACACTTTCCAAACAGCTGGGTGTGAGTCTAACTAAGGTTTTCTTCAGTCATTTGCCATGAGCCGGACAGACCTTCAGGGACATGCATATACTCCAGGCCCATCCCACCCCCTCTCAGCTACCTCCAGTCCACCCCTCCCCCTCCCCACATACAGGGAGGAGGCCTTGTGTGTGTGTGTGTGTTGGGGGAGATGGAAATATATCTTGAGTGAGAGTTCGGGTCTCCCAAACAAATAAATAACTAGAAACTTCATTTATTTACTTTATTTCATCGAGCATATCGTGGAAGAGGGAAAATGAACAGGGAAACTAGGCCAACTGGTAGAGCTCCTTTCAGTTTGTTTCAAAAAGGAAGAGCCAAAGAAACAACACTCCCTGGTTTTCGTGAAAGGAACAGAATGGGAAATGTTGAAACATCTGCTCGCCACTTAATACTTTGGCTTTTAATAAAAGGGCCAACAGATCTACCTCCTATTTGGTAAAAAAGAGAATAAAAAAACCACAAAAACGTTCTGTCAGCCAACTTCCCTTTAAACCTCTGTTAAACAGGAAGACTGTTTTTTTAAACGTCATTGTAAATATTTAAATATGTATTTGTGTGTGTGGGTCTGTGTGTGTGTGTGTGACCTTGTGTGTGTGTGTGTGTGTGTGTGTGTGTGTGTGTGTCTGTGTGTCTGTGTGTCTGTCTGTCTGTCAGTGTCTTCTGTATGGAGAGGATGTGCTGTAACACTCGGGATGGGGTGTTCTGGGGCCCACGGGTGATGCTGCACACACACCCCCCCCAGTCAACATCCCCGCAGGTCCTTCCCAGTGGTCCCGTAGCCGGTTTCTGCGCACCGCCACAGTGGAAGTGCGCCCAGTGGAGGCCAGTCGCTAACCCGGGAGGGGGGGGAGGAGGGGCGGTCAACCACCAACCCCAACCCCGGCCCCACCTGCGCGCCCCCACCACACCCCGTGCCCGCCGCCTGAGCGCGCGCAGAACCCCCTGTTGGGAGGAGCAGGGACTGCGACGGCGGGACACGTGGAGGGAGGAGAAAAACGCATGGGTGG
The DNA here is from genome assembly GCF_021556685.1 of Rattus norvegicus. Lineage (NCBI taxonomy): Eukaryota > Metazoa > Chordata > Mammalia > Rodentia > Muridae > Rattus > Rattus norvegicus. The sequence continues at coordinate 3,234,794 of NC_141545.1, forward strand.
AGGGGTCGGGAGGAACGGGGAGCTGGAAAGATCCGCTGGGATCACTGGCACAGCCGAACACGCGCCGGAGGGTTGATTCCTCCGAGCGGACTGCGAGGACCCCACTCGTTTACCTCATAACGTTTTCACGCCCTCTTGATCTCTCTCTTCAAAGTTCTTTTCAACTTTTCCTTACTGTACTTGTTGGCTATCGGTCTTGTGCCGGTATTTAGCCTTAAATGGAGTTTACCACCCGCTTTGGGCTGCATTCCCAAGCAACCCGACTCCAGGAAGACCCGGGCATGGCGCTACCGGCCTCACACTGTCCACGGGCTGGGCCTCGATCAGAAGGACTTGGGACCCCCACGAGCGGCTCTGGGGAGTGGGTCTTCCTTACGCCACATTTGCCGCGCTACGGCACGCGGCGGGGTTTCGGCGCTGGGCTCTTCCCTGTTCACTCGCCACTACTGAGGGAATCCTGGTTAGTTTCTTTTCCTCCGCTGACTAATATGCTTAAATTCAGTGGGTCCCCACAGCTGATCTGAGGTCGCGGTCGAGAGGAGAAAGAGGAAAGGAGGGCGCTGGCGGCCGAGGGCGGACGGATGGAGAGGAGAGCGAGAGGGCGCCAGGGTCCCAGGCCGGGGCCTGCGACCTCTCTACCCTGGCCAGCTCCCACATCCCGGGGGCAAGTCGCATTAGCGCGCGGACGCCACGGCGTCCCGCCGGCTGGCACCCGACCGGTCTGCCCCCGGCAGAGGGAGGAGGGGAGGAGAGGTACTAGAGACCGGCCCCGGCGGGTGCCGTATGCCCCTCCACCCCCATCCGACCCTCGCAGGTCGCTCTCTCTGTGCGCACAGGCCGGTGCATGGCGGCAGCGGATGCACTGAGCCAGTGGGCGGGGCCCGCCTCCCACCAGACCAGAGGCATGATGACCGACCCCGGCGACAGGGCCTGTCTCGCGCCCAGGCACCCGACCAGCAAACGCCAACTCGTTCCCACTGTGGGGTAGAGCGGGCAAGGATGGGAGCGGGAGCGGCTGAGCAAGCAGGAAGGAGCCAGGAGGAGGGTGGCCGGCGCGTGGCGACACATCCACCGCTAAGAGTCGTATCGGTATCTGGGGTGTGAGCGAACTCGTATGGGTGCTAACAACGGCACCAGCTCACCCGTCCGCCCCTGCTGCATGGGAAGAGAGGGGCCAAGGCGAGGCGGCTCCACCTCAGGCCAGCCAGCGGGAAACTAAAGGATACATGTGAAATGAAAAAAAAAAAAGACAGGGTCGGCAACGGAAAGGCAGGACACATGGGACATGGGACGCCGCCAACCCACCACCCGGCGGCGGCCGGCCAATGGGCGGGCAAGTCGGGTGCTAGGGCTGGGACCCCACAGGCGCCCAGAGGGGGCTCGCGACACGGCCCCCCGACCGCCGCCTCTGGAAGCGCCGGCGGCCGGAGGGGGCCCGCTGAGTCTGAAGGAGCACCAGGTGGGAGGAGGAACCGGGAAGCCCTCCCACGGACGACCGACGGGCGGTAGGGCGACCCTCCCCCACCCCGGGGTTTTAAACCTCCGCGCTGGAACAGGACAGGTAGGTACCCGGAGAGGAGCGGGGCGGGCACGCGAGGCCCAGGAGGCGGGGTGGGTGTGTGAGCCCACCCGCGGCACAGGCACCCCCCGCACACGACAGAGCCACCCCAGCACCGTCAGAGCGGGAGAGCTGTGGTGGAGGGGCGGCAGGTGCCATGAGGAGAGCGAGCGTGTCCCGGCCACAGCCCGGGAAGAGATCATGTACCCCCCCCTCCACCCCCCCCCCCCCCCGTGCACACGAGATGAGATTACGGAGCCGGTCCAGAAAGAGGCAAAATGACCTCGGTCCGCCTAGGGCCGTGGCTGGCTGGCGGGCAAGGGAGGAGCAGTCGGCGGCAGCGGAGGCAGCAGTGGCAGAGGCGGGCGCACGGAGGCGAGGACGGAAGCAGAGGAGGGAGAGAGAGAGAGAGAGAACAGAGGAGGTCCCTCGAAAGACCAGACCCGACCCCCCACCGCACAGCTCCATAACGACCCCCGCCTTTCCCGAAACGCTCACTTGGCCGACCGTCAGCGGCATGCACAAGAAGGCGACTGGGACCCAGGGACGCGCCTCCTGGTGAGAGGAGGGACTCACACGGGCCTGAGAAAGGACCGGACACCCCCTCGGCCTTCTCCGTTAATGATCCTTCCGCCGGTTCACAGAAACCTCATTATGACTTTTACTTCCTCTAGATAGTCAAGTTCGACGCGCTCCACCAGGGCCGTGGGCCGACCCCGGCGGGGCTAATGCAAGGGCCTCACTAAACCATCCACTGGGTAGTAGCGAAGGGCGGTGTGTACAAAGGACAGGGACTTAATCAGCGCAAGCTTCTGACCCGCACTTACTGGGAATTCCTCGTTCCTGGGGAATAATTGCAATCCCTGATCTCCATCACGAATGAGGTTCAATAGGTTACCCGCGCCACCTGTGTAAGTCAGTGTAGCACGCGTGCAGCCCTGGACATGTAAGGGCATCCCAGACCTGTTATTGCTCCATCATGGGTGGCTGAACGCCACTTGTCCCTCTAAGAAGTTGGGGGACACAGACCGCTCGGGGGGCGCGTAACTAGTTAGCATACCAGCGTCTCGTTATCAGAATTAACCAGATATATCGCTCCACCAAATAAGAACGGCCATGCACCACCATCCACAGAATCGAGAAAGAGCTATCAATCTGTCAATCCTGTCTGTATCCTGGCCAGGTGAAGTTTCCCATGTTGAGTCAAATTAATCTACAGGCTCCACTCCTGGTGGTGCCCTTCCGTCAATTCCGTTAAGTTTCATCTTTGCAACCATACTCCCCTGGAACCCAAAGACTTTGGTTTCCTGGAAGCTGCTTGACTATCATGGGAATAACGCTGCCACATCGCCAGTCTGCTTCTGTTTAGTTATGTACCCCCATTTATTTTTCTTTTTCTTTCTCTCTTTCTCTTTCTTTTCCTTTCATTGGGGGAGGGGATTTTTTAATTCACATTTTAAATATGATTTTCCTGATTTGCCCTCTAGAAACCAGCTACTATTTCCCCTCATGCCTCCTGTTCTATGAGGGCAGTTCCTCACTCACCCACTCACTCCTTCCAACCTGCCCATTCTGACAGTTCCCCACACTGGGTCATGAAGCCTTGACAGGACCAAGGGCATTTGCTCCCATTGGTGCCTGAAAAGGATATCTTCTGCTTCATATGCAGATGGAGCCATAGGCTCATCCTGTGTATTCTTGGGATGGTTGTTTAGTCCATGGAAGATGGAGGGCAGGATGGAGGATGGTGGTTGATATTGTTCTTCTTATGGGGTGGCAAACCCCTTCAACTACTTCAGTTCTTTCTCTAACTCCTCTTTTTGGAACCTAGTTCTCAGATCAATACTTGACTGCAAGCATTCTCTCTCCCTTCTTCCCTCCCTCTCTTCTTCCCTCCCTCCCCACACCGTTCTATGTTTCTATGTTTGTGTGTTTGTCTGTCTCTGTGTGTTTGTGTGTCTGTCTGTCTGTCTGTGTGCCTGTCTGTATGTCTTTCTAAGTGAATGTCACTTTTCTTTTTTAGATAAAGTGATGAGATAAGAGTCTTACACAAGCTATGCAAATACGTCCTTTAGGCTGAGGCCAGAGTATTTTTTCCCTCTGTTCTACTATTTATAGACCTAATACTAGGAGCTTCTAGCCTCCATGTAATCCAACCTTCCAAGCTGACTGATTCAATATGGTTTCTCTTGGCATCTTCATGAGTTGTTCTACTTGTACTCACATTAACTTGGACAATGTGTTACAATCTTCTGGATCCTTCTAATTCTCCAGCTTTTTCTGTTTTCCCCAGTGAATAGTTTGTTCTCTCAGAACCTGAATCTGTAAAATCATGTCCAGAAAGCTTCCGTAAACACATGCCACACACCACAACTTCTCTTTCTTGTTCTTCTTGTCTCTGTCTTTCTATTATCTATTTTTGTCTCTCTTTCTCTACTCTTGTGTATTCTCTTATTCCTAAGCTGTTCTCATGTGAATTGGGCATATTTTATCTGTGATACATTCTGTCACTTTTTCTTTGAATTACTACTTTATCTGGCCCTCAATTATATGACACTTTCAAACATGGCTACTTCCTTATATGAACTAACCTTACAATAGTACAATCATTTTGCTAATATTTATCTACCTAGTTCTTACCTGGACCTATTGGTTGTAAAGAATTAACCTTTCAGGATGCCTATATTTATGGCAGAATCTTTCTGACCTTTCATATATGATGTCCTGTGTCTCAAAGATGAGGGTACTAGAATAAAATTATTCTACACATTTACTAGAACGTTGAAAGATTCAACTTAAGTCTTATTTTATGATCCCATTAGCAGCCATCAGTCCAAAACACAAAATCACTAAAACAAATCCTAGTTGCATCAGGTAGGGTGGGAAGATATCCCAGTGATTACACAGGCATGAAATGTTAGAGAGACATGGGAAGAAGATTGTTTATTCGTCTATATTTATGGATTGCTCAGCCTGTGTTTTTATAAAAGCTAGAACAATAAACCCAGGAGTGGGACAACCTACAGGGAGCTGGGCCCTCCAACAAAATTATTGATCAAGAAAGTGCCCACAGGCTTTTTCATAGGACAATCTTATGAAGAATTTTTTTCTTAGTTAAGATTTCTTCTTCCGGGGTTGGGGATTTAGCTCAGTGGTAGAGTGCTTGCCTAGTAAGCGCAAGGCCCTGGGTTCCTTCCCCAGCTCCGGAAAAAAAGAAAAAAGAAAAAGAAAAAAAAAGATTTCTTCTTCATCTTTCAAGTTATCTCTAGTTTTATATCACATTGATAAAAAAACCTTCCTATATAGTTTGTAAGTGAGAGTTTGTGGGTGTATATCTCTAAGCATGTGTATTGAAGTGATATTAAAAATTTTACAAAAAAATGGCTAATAATAACCTGTGTGTGTGTTTCTTTAATTCCGCAGGGTTTCGCCCGATTCTCGGTACCGTCTCGGTGCGGGCATGGGGCACCAACAGTGCATGTCAGTGAAATTATGTGTGTATATGTGTTTCTGCATGCCCACAGATATTTTATGTATCATAATAGGGTATTAAAGAGGACAATGACTTAATCTAAAGAAATGCTTTAGATTATAGCGTACATCAGCAAGAAAACATTCCTTTTTTTGGCATGGGGTAGCAATTGGGCTTGCAACAATAAATTATTAAATATACTAGGAAGAGTGAAATAGCTCAGTAGCTAAAGATATTTGTTGCCAAGGCTGTTAACCTTGGTTTGTTCCTTGGGACATACACAATGGAAGGAGGAAATGGATGCCATAAATTGTACTCCGTCATCCACATGTGTGCTATCACATGCAGAAACAAGCAAATACTCAACTAAAAGAATCAGAAAATTAGAATTCTATAAATATAGGACTTAAAATATATGCATAAATTAAAGTAAGGAAATAGATTGACATGAGATATGGTAAGAATTCTGTAAAGCTGATACATACCCAGACTTAGCGAAAGTATCTCTATACATATGTGTGTTCCGTTTCTCCAGTTTCTGGAGGAAGAAAAAAATTACATACATGGAATTTCTGCCTAGTATTACAGAGCAACAGAACATAATATTGAGAATTTAAAAAAGAATACATATATAGTTCATATGAAGGCAACTTGGTCTTGCAGAGATAAGCTAAACAACTCCTGGATACTATAAGTTCAGACTCATGAACATGTATTACTCAGATTGGTGAATCAAAAAACTTAAATATGGGACATGTAGATTCCAGAGACTTTTCCACAGTGGAATTGTGTAACCAGGGTGACCAGACAATAGCACTTGCATTTGTATTAGATTTATACGGACTTTTCCTTCCACGGTGGAGGAATAGGCATCTACACTGAAATGTACTATATGTAACTAGAGAAATAAAACAAAATGTTCTCCTTTATAACCAAATCAGGAATACTACTAGGAGATTCCAGGTTTCTTAGTCACATCGTGAAATAGAATCAAGTGACCTTGTTCAAATATGATTTTCTTCATTCTTTCTGAGATATGAGGTAGAGGATGAAAGAAAATACCCCAACAACCTGGGTTTAGGGTAATATATTAGTTTAAAATGTCAAGTGTATGGAGTCCAAGGGGATCTGACATCCATCAGGAGTCATGGAGCACTTCCACTGGACTCTCCACAGTGGTTGCCTGTGCAGAATTTAGTTGCTGAATCAGCACTTATTTTTCAAATTTATAAGACATCAAAATGTAGACAAGAGGGATCATCCTCATATTCATTTACAAAGCACCCCACAAGTTTTCTATTGTCTTACTTGAAAAGGATAAATTTAAAAGAGTAAAACTCCGTCATCTCTCCAGTATCCTGTTAAAATAAGTTTAAAAAAAATGATTTCTATAGCCTAAAGACAAGGAGGCAGAATGAATATAATGATTCTGAGGTTATTTTTAAAGATGAAATTCATTATGATAGACAATAGGCATAATATATCTAAACCTTAGAAAAGATAAAGTGCAAACAATAAGGAACAGTGTGCTGTATGAGAGATGTTGCGGGGTAAAAATTGACATGAAACTTTCTAAAGAGGCTTGAGTCTGCTTATAAGGTCGCAGTAATTTGTGTGTACATGTTTGTGTCGGGGTACATGTGTCTACAGGTGCATGTCCACAGGTGGGAATAAGGAGGTCAAAGGTCAATACTGGGTATCATTCTCAGTCACTCTCTACTGTATTGATTTTGTGACATGGTCTCAAGCTGACCATGGAATTACCAATTTAGCTAGACTGGGGCTCTGTCAAGCCACAGGGATTCTTTCTTCTCCATTTCACAGGCACCAGGATGATTAGCGTGGAGCACAGTCCCATGACTTTTTACATGTTCTCTGGAGACTGCACTCAGATCCTCATGCATGTATTAGAAAAAATTTAGCAGAGGTGCTACCTCTTTTTGGCGGTGGCCATGTAGCTGCTGCAAGAAATAGCATATGAGTGCTTCAGTTACAGGATTCTACTGTGGAAAGTCCATTTAAACCACTTTTCAGTTGACAAGGGGAATTTGGTGGTCTTTATATTTAGTACCAAGTTTGCATGCCCTACAAGCTCTCCTTTCCTTCATTGTACTGCATATAGTCATTATAAAAATTGTATCACTTCATCAGTCATGGACAAGGCCATCTGGAGTCACAGAGGCTAAGTCACTGTGGATGATTCTACATCTTTCGCAAAACTCTTTCAAGGGATAAAATGTTCTTCACCTCTTTTTGAATCTATCAATCCTCCAGATGTTACCATAAATCCTGGGAATTTGAGACTTATACTCATATCTTTAGAGAAGTACCCAGTCACACTGAGCAAGTCTGTGTCAGTTGTGGAGAGAGTTAGGTCCTGCTTACATAACTATTTTTTTTTATTAACTTGAGTATTTCTTATATACATTTCGAGTGTTATTCCCTTTCCCGGTTTCCGGGCAAACATCCCCCTCCCCCCGCCCCTTCCTTATGGGTGTTCCCCTCCCAACCCTCCCCCCATTGCCGCCCTCCCCCCATAGACTAGTTCACTGGGGGTTCAGTCTTAGCAGGACCCAGGGCTTCCCCTTCCACTGGTGCTCTTACTAGGATATTCATTGCTACCTATGGGGTCAGAGTCCAGGGTCAGTCCATGTATAGTCTTTAGGTAGTGCCTTAGTCCCTGGAAGCTCTGGTTGCTTGGCATTGTTGTACATATGGGGTCTCGAGCCCCTTCAAGCTCTTCCAGTTCTTTCTCTGACTCCTTCAACGGGGGACCTATTCTCAGTTCAGTGGTTTGCTGCTGGCATTCGCTTCTGTATTTGCTGTATTCTGGCTGTGTCTCTCAGGAGCGATCTACATCCGGCTCCTGTCGGTCTGCACTTCTTTGCTTCATCCATCTTGTCTAATTGGGTGGCTGTATATGTATGGGCCACATGTGGGACAGGCTCTGAATGGGTGTTCCTTCAGTCTCTGTTTTAATCTTTGCCTCTCCCTTCCCTGCCAAGGGTATTCTTTTTCCTCATTTAAAGAAGGAGTGAAGCATTCACATTTTGATCATCCGTCTTGAGTTTCGTTTGTTCTAGGGATCTAGGGTAATTCAAGCATTTGGGCTAATAGCCATTTATCAATGAGTGCATACCATGTATGTCTTTCTGTGATTGGGTTAGCTCACTCAGGATGATATTTTCCAGTTCCAAACATTTGCCTACGAATTTCATAAACTCGTTGTTTTTGATAGCTGAGTAATATTCCATTGTGTAGATGTACCACATTTTCTGTATCCATTCCTCTGTTGAAGGGCATCTGGGTTCTTTCCAGCTTCTGGCTATTATAAATAAGGCTGCGATGAACATAGTGGAGCACGTGTCTCTTTTATATGTTGAGGCATCTTTTGGGTATATGCCCAAGAGAGGTATAGCTGGATCCTCAGGCAGTTCAATGTCCAATTTCTGAGGAACCTCCAGACTGATTTCCAGAATGGTTTTACCAGTCTGCAATCCCACCAACAATGGAGGAGTGTTCCTCTTTCTCCACATCCTCGCCAGCATCTGCTGTCACCTGAGTTTTTGATCTTAGCCATTCTCACTGGTGTGAGGTGAAATCTCAGGGTTGTTTTGATTTGCATTTCCCTTATGACTAAAGATGTTGAACATTTCTTTAGGTGTTTCTCAGCCATTCGGCATTCCTCAGCTGTGAATTCTTTGTTTAGCTCTGAACCCCATATTTTAATAGGGTTATTTGTTTCCCTGCGGTCTAACTTCTTGAGTTCTTTGTATATTTTGGATATAAGGCCTCTATCTGTTATAGGATTGGTAAAGATCTTTTCCCAATCTGTTGGTTGCCGTTTTGTCCTAACCACAGTGTCCTTTGCCTTACAGAAGCTTTGCAGTTTTATGAGATCCCATTTGACGATTCTTGATCTTAGAGCATAAGCCATTGGTGTTTTGTTCAGGAAATTTTTTCCAGTGCCTATGTGTTCCAGATGCTTCCCTAGTTTTTCTTCTATTAGTTTGAGTGTGTCTGGTTTGATGTGGAGGTCCTTGATCCACTTGGACTTAAGCTTTGTACAGGGTGATAAGCATGGATCGATCTGCATTCTTCTACATGTTGCCCTCCAGTTGAACCAGCACCATTTGCTGAAAATGCTATCTTTTTTCCATTGGATGGTTTTGGCTCCTTTGTCAAAAATCAAGTGCCCATAGGTGTGTGGGTTCATTTCTGGGTCTTCAATTCTATTCCATTGGTCTATCTGTCTCTCTCTGTACCAATACCATGCAGTTTTTATCACTATTGCTCTGCAATACTGCTTGAGTTCAGGGATAGTGATTCCCCCTGAAGTCCTTTTATTGTTGAGGATAGCTTTAGCTATCCTGGGTTTTTTGTTATTCCAGATGAATTTGCAAATTGTTCTGTCTAACTCTTTGAAGAATTGGATTGGTATTATGATGGGGATTGCATTGAATCTGTAGATCGCTTTTGGTAAAATGGCCATTTTTACTATATTAATCCTGCCAATCCATGAGCATGGGAGATCTTTCCATCTTCTGAGGTCTTCTTCAATTTCTTTCCTCAGTGTCTTGAAGTTCTTATTGTACAGATCTTTTACTTGCTTGGTTAAAGTCACACCGAGGTACTTTATATTATTTGGGTCTATTATGAAGGGTGTCGTTTCCCTAATTTCTTTCTCGGCTTGTTTCTCTTTTGTATAGAGGAAGGCAACTGATTTATTTGAGTTAATTTTATACCCAGCCACTTTGCTGAAGTTGTTTATCAGCTTTAGTAGTTCTCTGCTGGAACTTTTGGGATCACTTAAATATACTATCATGTCATCTGCAAATAGTGATATTTTGACCTCTTCTTTTCTGATCTGTATCCCCTTGATCTCCTTTTGTTGTCTGATTGTTCTGGCTAGAACTTCAAGAACTATATTGAATAAGTAGGGAGAGAGTGGGCAGCCTTGTCTAGTCCCTGATTTTAGTGGGATTGTTTCAAGTTTCTCTCCATTTAGTTTAATGTTAGCAACTGGTTTGCTGTATATGGCTTTTACTATGTTTAGGTATGGGCCTTGAATTCCTATTCTTTCCAGGACTTTTATCATGAAGGGGTGTTGAATTTTGTCAAATGCTTTCTCAGCATCTAATGAAATGATCATGTGGTTTTGTTCTTTCAGTTTGTTTATATAATGGATCACGTTGATGGTTTTCCGTATATTAAACCATCCCTGCATGCCTGGGATGAAGCCTACTTGATCATGGTGGATGATTGTTTTGATGTGCTCTTGAATTCGGTTTGCCAGAATTTTATTGAGTATTTTTGCGTCGATATTCATAAGGGAAATTGGTCTGAAGTTCTCTTTCTTTGTTGTGTCTTTGTGTGGTTTAGGTATAAGAGTAATTGTGGCTTCGTAGAAGGAATTCGGTAGTGCTCCATCTGTTTCAATTTTGTGGAATAGTTTGGATAATATTGGTATGAGGACTTCTATGAAGGTTTGATAGAATTCTGCACTAAACCCGTCTGGACCTGGGCTCTTTTTGTTTGGGAGACCTTTAATGACTGCTTCTATTTCCTTAGGAGTTATGGGGTTGTTTAACTGGTTTATCTGTTCCTGATTTAACTTCGATACCTGGTATCTGTCTAGGAAATTGTCCATTTCCTGAAGATTTTCAAATTTTGTTGAATATAGGTTTTTATAGTAAGATCTGATGATTTTTTGAATTTCCTCTCAATCTGTAGTTATGTCTCCCTTTTCATTTCTGATTTTGTTAATTTGGACGCACTCTCTGTGTCCTCTCGTTAGTCTGGCTAAGGGTTTATCTATTGTGTTGATTTTCTCAAAGAACAAACTTTTGGTTCTGTTGATTCTTTCTATGGTCCTTTTTGTTTCTACTTGGTTGATTTCAGCTCTGAGTTTGATTATTTCCTGCCTTCTACTCCTCCTGGGTGTATTTGCTTCTTTTTGTTCTAGAGCTTTTAGGTGTGCTGTCAAGCTGGTGACATATGCTCTTTCCTGTTTCTTTCTGCAGGCACTCAGCGCTATGTGTTTTCCTCTTAGCACAGCTTTCATTGTGTCCCATAAGTTTGGGTATGTTGTATCTTCATTTTCATTAAATTCTAAAAAGTTTTTAAATTCTTTCTTTATTTCTTCCTTGACCAGGTTATCATTGAGTAGAGCATTGTTCAATTTCCACGTATATGTGGGCATTCTTCCCTTATTGTTATTGAAGACCAGTTTTAGGCCGTGGTGGTCCGATAGCACGCATGGGATTATTTCTATCTTTCTGTACCTGTTGAGGCCCGTTTTTTGACCAATTATATGGTCAATTTTGGAGAAAGTACCATGAGGAGCTGAGAAGAAGGTATATCCTCTTGCTTTAGGATAGAATGTTCTATAAATATCCGTTAAGTCCATTTGGCTCATGACTTCTCTTAGTCTGTCGACATCACTGTTTAATTTCTGTTTCCATGATCTGTCCATTGATGAGAGTGGTGTGTTGAAATCTCCCACTATTATTGTGTGAGGTGCAATGTGTGTTTTGAGCTTTAGTAAGGTTTCTTTTACGTATGTAGGTGCCCTTGTATTTGGGGAATAGATATTTAGGATTGAGAGTTCATCTTGGTGGATTTTTCCTTTGATGAATATGAAGTGTCCTTCCTTATCTTTTTTGATGACTTTTAGTTGGAAATTGATTTTATTTGATATTAGAATGGCTACTCCAGCTTGCTTCTTCTGACCATTTGCTTTGAAAGTTGTTTTCCAGCCTTTCACAATGAGGTAGTGTCTGTCTTAGTCTCTGAGGTGAGTTTCCTGTAGGCAGCAGAATGCAGGGTCCTCGTTGCGTATCCAGTTTGTTAATCTATGTCTTTTTATTGGGGAGTTGAGGCCATTGATATTGAGAGATATTAAGGAATAGTGATTATTGCTTCCCTTTATATTCATATTTGGATGTGAGGTTATGTTTGTGTGCTTTCATTCTCTTTGTTTTGTTGCCAAGACGATTAGTTTCTTGCTTCTTCTAGGGTATAGCTTGCCTCCTTATGTTGGGCTTTACCATTTATTATCCTTTGTAGTGCTGGATTTGTAGAAAGATATTGTGTAAATTTGGTTTTGTCATGGAATATCTTGGTTTCTCCATCAATGTTGATTGAGAGTTTTGCTGGATACAGTAACCTGGGCTGGCATTTGTGTTCTCTTAGGGTCTGTATGACATCAGTCCAGGATCTTCTGGCCTTCATAGTTTCTGGCGAGAAGTCTGGTGTGATTCTGATAGGTCTCCCTTTATATGTTACTTGACCTTTTTCCCTTACTGCTTTTAATATTCTTTCTTTATTTTGTGCGTTTGGTGTTTTGACAATTATGTGACGGGAGGTGTTTCTTTTCTGGTCCAATCTATTTGGAGTTCTGTAGGCTTCTTGTATGTCTATGGGTATCTCTTTTTTTAGGTTAGGGAAGTTTTCTTCTATGATTTTGTTGAAGATATTTACTGGTCCTTTGAGCTGGGAGTCTTCACTCTCTACTATACCTATTATCCTTAGGTTTGATCTTCTCATTGAGTCCTGGATTTCCTGTATGTTTTGGACCAGTAGCTTTTTCCGCTTTACATTATCTTTGACAGTTGAGTCAATGATTTCTATGGAATCTTCTGCTCCTGAGATTCTCTCTTCCATCTCTTGTATTCTGTTGGTGAAGCTTGTATCTACAGCTCCTTGTCTCTTCTTTTGGTTTTCTATATCCAGGGTTGTTTCCATGTGTTCTTTCTTGATTGCTTCTATTTCCATTTTTAATTCCTTCAACTGTTTGATTGTGTTTTCCTGGAATTCTTTCAGGGATTTTTGCGTCTCCTCTCTATGGGCTTCTACTTGTTTATTTATGTTTTCCTGGAATTCGTTCAGGGATTTTTGTGTCTCCTCTCTATGGGCTTCTACTTGTTTATTTATGTTTTCCTGGAATTCTTTCAGGGATTTTTGCGATTCTTTCAGGCATTTTTGCGATTCCTCTCTGTAGCCTTCTACTTGTTCTCTAAGGGAGTTCTTCATGTCTTTCTTGAAGTCCTCCAGCATCATGATCAAATATGATTTTGAAACTAGATCTTGCTTTTCTGGTGTGTTTGGATATTCCATGTTTTTTTTTGATGGGAGAATTGGGCTCCGATGGTGCCATGTAGTCTTGGTTTCTGTTGCTTGGGTTCCTGCGCTTGCCTCTCGCCATCAGATTATCTCTAGTGTTACTTTGTTCTGCTATTTCTGACAGTGGCTAGACTGTCCTATAAGCCTTTGTGTCAGGAGTGCTGTAGACCTGTTTTCCTCTCTTTCAGTCAGTTATGGGGACAGAGTGTTCTGCTTTCGGGTGCGTAGTTTTTCCTCTCTACAGGTCTTCAGCTGTTCCTGTGGGCCTGTGTCTTGAGTTCACCAGGCAGCTTTCTTGCAGCAGAAAATTTGGTCTTACCTGTGGTCCCGAGGCTCAAGTTCGCTCGTGGGGTGCTGCCCAAGGGCTCTCTGCAGCGGCAGCAACCAGGAAGACCTGTGCCGCCCCTTCCGGGAGCTTCAGTGCACCAGGGTTCCAGATGGTCTTTGGCTTTTTCCTCTGGCGTCCGAGATGTGTGTGCAGGGAGCAGTCTCTTCTGGTTTCCCAGGCTTGTCTGCCTCTCTGAAGGTTTAGCTCTCCCTCCCACGGGATTTGGGTGTAGAGAACTGTTTATCCAGTCTGTTTCTTTCAGGTTCCGGCGGTGTCTCAGGCAGGGGTCCTGCCGCTCCTGGGCCCTCCCCCACGGGAGCCCAGAGGCCTTATACAGTTTCCTCTTGGGCCAGGGATGTGGGCAGGGGTGAGCAGAGTTGGTGGTCTCTTCCGCTCTGCAGCCTCAGGAGTTCCCACCTGACCAGGCGGTTGGGTCTCTCTCTCACCGGGTCTGGGAGCAGAGAGCTGCTGCGGGCCGGGATCCGCGGGTTACATAACTATTTTTAAGAAGCTATATCTGATCAATAGAGACATGGAAAATGCAAAGATTATGTTGGGTTGATAGAGACATGAAAATGGCTCTTAGAATGATTACATCTTACAGAGATCTATATCTTAGATGTCTAGAAGATCTGCTTTGTAAAATGAACTTGTCTGTCTGTAATTAAAAGGGAATTATGATAGGAGGTAATAACTAGAGATAGTTTACCAACAAATGTTTAATTCGGCCTCTCACCATGCATAACTATGTAACCATATTTGCTACCAGACGGGTATGTCTTCCTGTTTACAGGACATGCCTGGCCAGACATCTTTTTTGTCTTACTGAAATTGTGCTTTTTAATGCAAAATAAGTTTAGGTGGTGATTGATCCAAGGTATGGGAGAAGGAGGAAGGGGAACTATTGGGGGCTCTGTGTAAAGATAGAGTTTTTGAAATGTGGATATTATGATTTTTTTAATAATGTAAGCATTGATATCACTGCTTGGGTAAGCACAATTGTCATTGTATAAATATAGATGGCTCAAGTTATTTGTGGCCACTTGCCTGAAAATCAAAAGGTGGTCAGTGTCTTCACTTTTGTTAACTCCCCTTCTCCATTTCAGGACTTAAACATTATAGCTAGAATTGGCATTGGCATCTTCTTGGTTCCTAAATTTTAATTTTTTAAAAATTTTTATTAGATATATTTCTTTATTACATTTCAAAAATTATTCCCCTTCCCAATTTCCTGTATATAAGCCCCCATTCCCTCCCACCCCCCTCCTCCACACAGGTATTCCCCCTAAACATCCACTTTATTTCCCCCCCCATATTCCCCTGCACTGGTGGTCCAACCTTGGGAAGACCAGGGGCTTCCCCTTCCCCTGGTGCCCCAACAAGTCTGTTCTCTGCTATATATTCGGTTGGAGCCCTGGATTATTCCATGTATAGTCTTTCGGAACTGGTTTAGACCCTGGAAGCTCTGTTTGGATGGCATTGTTGTTTTGATGGGGTTGCATGCTCCTTCAACTCTTTCAATATTTCGACTAATTCCCTCCAACGGTCTTGTTCTCATGTCAGTGGTTTGCTGCTAGCATTGACTTCTGTATTGGACATGCTCTGGATGTGTCTCTCAGGAGAGATCTATATCCGATTCCTTTCAAGATGCATTTTATAACTTCATCAATCTTATCTAGTATACATATATATACATATACATATATATACATATACAGATATATATACACATATATATATATACATATACATATGTGTATGTATATATATATATATATATATATATATGTATATATATCCCCTTTTAAGAAGGAGTGGGAGCATCTGAACTTTGGTCATCCTTCTTCTTGAGCTTCCTGTGGTCTGTGGATTGCATCTTGGGTAATTCGAGCTTTTTGGCTAATATCCACTTATCAATGAGTGCACACCAAGTGTGTTTTCCTGTCATTGAGTAACCTCACTCAGGATGATATTTTCTAGTTCATTCCATTTGCCTATGAATTTCATGACGTCATTGTTTTTGATAGCTGAGTAGTACTCCACTGTGTAGATGTACTACTTTTTGGAATCCATTCCACTGTTGAAGGGCATATGGGTTCATTCCAGCTTCTGGCTATTATAAATAAGGCTGATATGAACATAGTGGAGCATGTGTCTTTGTTTTTTGTTGGAGCATCTTTTGGGTATATGCCCAAGAGAGGTATAGCTGGGTTCTCAGGTAGTTCAATCTCTAATTTTCTGAGGAAACTCCAGACTGATTTCCAAAGTGGTTGTACCAGTTTGCAATCCCAACAAAAATGGAAGAGTGTTCCTCTTTCTCCACATCCTCCTCAGCATCTGCTGTCAACTGAGTTTTTTATTTTAGCTTTTCTGAATGGTGTGAGGTAGAATTTTGAGGTTGTTTTGATTTGCATTTCCCTGATGACTAAGGATGTTGAACATTTTTTTAGATGTTTTTTGGCCATTCGATAATCTTCAGCTGAGTAAGATTTGTTTAGCTCTGTGCCCCATTTTTATTAGGGTTATTTCACTCTCTGGATTCTAACTTCTTGAGTTCTTCGTATGTTTTAGATATTAGCCCTGTATCAGATGTAGGATTGGTAAAGATCTTTTCCCAATCTGTTGGTTGCCATTTCATCCTATTGACAGTGTCTTTTGCTTTACAAAAGCTTTGCAGCTTTATGAGGTCCCATTTGTGGATTCTTGATATTAGAGCATGAGCCATTGGTGTTTTGTTCAGGAAATTTTGCCCAGTGCCCATGTGTTCGAGACACTTCCCCACTTTTTCTTCTCTTAGTGTGAGTGTATCTGGTTTGATGTGGAGGGCCTTGATCCACTTGGACTTAAGCTTTGTACATGGTAATAAGAATGGATCAATTTGCATTCTTCTACGTGCTGACCTCCAATTTTAAAGCACCATTTGTTGAAAATGTTATCTTTCTGCCATTGGATGGTTTTAGCTCCTTGGTCAAAGACTATAGGTGTGAGGGTTTATTTCTGGGTCTTCAATTCTATTCCACTGATCTATCTGTCTGTCTCTGTACCAATCCCATATAGTTTTTATGATGATTCCTTGGTAATACTACTTGAAGTCAAGGATGGTGATTCTCACAGAAGTTCTTTTAATGTTGAGTATAGTTTTCGCTATCCTGGGTTTTGCAAATTGCTCCTTTTGTCTCTATAAAAAATTGAGTAGGGATATTGTATTGAATCTATAGATTGCTTTTGGCAAAATGGTCATCTATATTATATTAGTCCTGCCAATCCATGAGCATGGAAGATCTTTCCATCTTCTCAGTTCTTCCTCAATTTTATTCTTAAGAGACTTGGAGTTCTTATCATACAGATCTTTCATTTGCTTGGTTAAAGTCACACCAAGATATTTTATATTACTTGGGAATATTGTGAAGGGTGTCATTTCCTTAATTTTTTCCTCAGCCTGTTTATCCTTTGAGTAGAAGAAGGCTACTTAATTGTTTGAGTTATTTTTATTTTATTAACTTGAGTATTTCTTATACACATTTCGAGTGTTATTCCCTTTCCCGGTTTCCGGGCAAACATCCCCCTTCCCTCTCCCCTTCTTTATGGGTGCTCCCCTCCCCATCCTCCCCCCATTGCCGCCCTCCCCCCAACAATCTAGTTTGCTGGGGGATCAGTCATAGCAGGACCCAGGGCTTACCTTTCCACTGGTGCTCTTACTAGTATATTCATTGCTACCTATGAGGTCAGAGTCCAGGGTCAGTCCATATATAGTCTTTAGGTAGTGGTTTAGTCCCTGGAAGCTCTGGTTGCTTGGCATTGTTGTACATATGGGGTCTCGAGCCCCTTCAAGCTCTTCCAGTTCTTTCTCTGATTCCTTCAACGGGAGTCCTATTCTCAGTTCAGTGGTTTGCTGCTGGCATTCGCCTCTGTGTTTGCTGTATTCTGGCTATGTCTCTCAGGAGCGATATACATCTGGCTCCTGTCGGCCTGCACGTCTTTGCTTCATCCATCTTGTCTAATTGGATGGCTGTATATGTATGGGCCACATGTGGGGCAGGCTCTGAATGGGTGTTCCTTCTGTGTCTGTTTTAATCTTTGCCTCTCTATTCCCTGCCATGGGTATTCTTGTTCCCCTTTTAAAGAAGGAGTGAAGCATTCACATTTTGATCATCCGTCTTGAGTTTCATTTGTTCTAGGCATCTAGGATAATTCAAGCATTTGGGATAATAGCCACTTATCAATGAGTGCATACCATGGTGTTTTTCTGTGATTGGCTTACTCAGGATGATATGTTCCAGTTCCAACCATTTGCCTACGAATTTCATAAAGTCATTGTTTTTGGTAGCTGAGTAATATTCCATTGTGTAGATGTACCACATTTTCTGTATCCATTCCTCTGTTGAAGGGCATCTGGGTTTTTTCTAGCTTCTGGCTATTATAAATATGGCTGCGATGAACATAATGGAGCACGTGTCTTTTTTATATGTTGGGGCATCGTTTGGGTATATGCTAAGAGAGGTATAGTTGGATCCTCAGGCAGTTCAAAGTCCAAATTTCTGAGGAACCTCCAGACTGATTTCCAGATTGGTTGTACCAGTCTGGAATCCCACCAACAATGTAGGAGTGTTCCTCTTTCTCCACATCCTCGCCAGCATCTGCTGTCACCTGAGTTTTTGAACTTAGCCATTCTCACTGGTGTGAGGTGAAATCTCAGGGTTGTTTTGATTTGCATTTCCCTTATGACTAAAGATGTTGAACATTTCTTTAGGTGTTTCTTAGCCATTTGGCATTCCTCAGCTGTGAATTCTTTGTTTAGCTCTGAACCCCATTTTTAATAGGGTTATTTGTCTCCCTGCGGTCAAACTTCTTGAGTACTTTGTATATTTTGGATATAAGGCCTCTATCTCATGTAGGATTGGTAAAGATCGTTTCCCAATCTGTTGGTTGCCGTTTTGTCCTAACCACAGTGTCCTTTGCCTTACAGAAGCTTTGCAGTTTTATGAGATCCCATTAGTCAATTCTTGATCTTAGAGCATAAGCCATTGGTGTTTTGTTCAGGAAATTTTTTCCAGCGCCCATGTGTTCCAGATGCTTCCCTAGTTTTTCTTCTATTAGTTTAAGTGTATCTGGTTTGATGTGGAGGTCCTGGATCCATTTGGATTTAAGCTTTGTACAGGGTGATAAGCATGGATCGATCTGCATTCTTCTACATGTTGACCTCCAGTTGAACCAGCACCATTTGCTGAAAATGCTATTTTTTTTCCATTTGATGGTTTTGGCTCCTTTTTCAAAAATCAAGTGCCCATAGGTGTGTGGGTTCATTTCTGGGTCTTCAATTCTGTTCCATTGGTCTATCTGTCTGTCTCTATACCATTACCATGCAGTTTTTATCACTATTGCTCTGTAATACTGCTTGAGTTCAGGGATAGTGATTCCCCCTGAAGTCCTATTATTATTGAGGATAGTTTTAGCTATCCTGGGTTTTTTGTTATTCCAGATGAGTATCCAAATTGTTCTTTCTTACTCTTTGAAGAATTGGACTGGTATTTTGACGGGGATTGCACTGAATCTGTAGATCGCTTTTGGTAAAATGGCCATTTTTACTATATTAATCCTGCCAATCCATGAGCATGGGAGATCTTTCCATCTTTTGAGGTCTTCTTCAATTTCTTCCTTCAGAGTCTTGAAGTTCTTATTGTACAAATCTTTTACTTGCTTGGTTAAAGTCACACCGAGGTACTTTATATTATTTGGGTCTATTATGAACAGTGTCGTTTCCCTAATTTCTTTCTCGGCTTGTTTCTCTTTTGTGTAGAGGAAGGCTACTGATTTATTTGAGTTAATTTTATACCCAGCCACTTTGCTGAAGTTGTTTATCAGCTTTAGTAGTTCTCTGGTGGAACTTCTGGGATCACTTAAATATACTGTCATATCATCTGCAAATAGGGATATTTTGACTTCCTCTCTTCCGATCTCTATCCCCTTGACCTCCTTTTGTTGTCTGATTGCTCTGGCTAGAACTTCAAGAACTATATTGAATAAGTAGGGAGAGAGTGGGCAGCCTTGTCTAGTCCCTGATTTTAGTGGGATTGCTTCAAGTTTCTCTCCATTTAGTTTAATGTTAGCAACTGGTTTGCTGTATATGGCTTTTACTATGTTTAGGTATGGGCCTTGAATTCCTATTCTTTCCAGGACTTTTATCATGAAGAGGTGCTGAATTTTGTCAAATGCTTTCTCAGCATCTAATGAAATGATCATGTGGTTTTGATCTTTCAGTTTGTTTATAAAATGGATCACGTTGATGTTTTTCCATATATTAAACCATCCCTGCATGCCTGGAATGAAGCCTACTTGATCATGGTGGATGATTGTTTTGATGTGCTCTTGGATTCGGTTTGCCAGAATTTTATTGAGTATTTTTGCGTCGATATTCATAAGGGAAATTGGTCTGAAGTTCTCTTTCTTTGTTGTGGCTTTGTGTGGTTTAGGTATAAGAGTAATTGTGCTTCATAGAAGGAATTCACTAGTGCTCCATCTATTTCAATTTTGTGGAATAGTTTCAATAGTTTTAGTATGAGGTCTTCTATGAAGGTCTGATAGAATTCTACACTAAACCCATCTGGACCTGGGCTCTTTTTGCTTGGGAGACTGCTTTAATGACTGCTTCTATTTCCTTAGGAGTTATGGGCTGGTTTAACTGGATTATCTGTTCCTGATTTAACTTCGGTACCTGGTATCTGTCTAGGAAATTGGGATTTCCTGCAGATTTTCAAATTTTGTTGAATGCACGCTTTTATAGTAAAATATGATGATTTTTTGAATTTCCTCTGAATCTGTAGTTATGTCTCCCTTTTCATTTCTGATTTTGTTAATTTGGATGCACTCTCTGTGTCCTCTCGTTAGTCTGGCTAAGGGTTTATCTATCTTGTTGATTTTCTCAAAGAACCAACTTTTGGTTCTGTTGATTCTTTCTATGGTCCTTTTTGTTTCTACTTGGTTGATTTCAGCTCTGAGTTTGATTATTTCCTGCCTTCTATTACTCCTGGGTGTATTTGCTTCTTTTTGTTCTAGAGCTTTTAGGTGTGCTGTCAAGCTGTTGACATATGCTCTCTCTTGTTTCTTTCTGCAGGCACTCAGCGCTATGAGTTTTCCTCTTTGCACAGCTTTCATTGTGTCCCATAAGTTTGGGTATGTTCTACCTTCATTTTCATTAAATTCTAAAAAGTCTTTAATTTCTTTCTTTATTTCTTCCTTGACCAGGCTATAATTGAGTAGAGCATTGTTCAATTTACAAGTATATGTGGGCATTCTTCCCTTATTGTTATTGAAGACCAGTTTTAGGCCGCGGTGGACCGATAGCACACATGGGATTATTTCTATCTTTCTGTACCTGTTGAGGCCCGTTTTTTGACCAATTATATGGTCAATTTTGGAGAAAGTACCATGAGGAGCTGAGAAGAAGGTATATCCTTTTGCTTTAGGATAGAATGTTCTATAAATATCCATTAAGTCCATTTGGCTCATGATTTCTCTTAGTCTGTCTACGTCTCTGTTTAATTTCTGTTTCCATGATCTGTCCATTGATGAGAGTGGGTAGTTGAAATCTCCTACTATTATTGTGTGAGGTGCAATGTGTGTTTTGAGCTTTAGTAAGGTTTCTTTTACGTATGTAGGTGCCCTTGTATTTGGGGCATAGATATTTACGATTGAGAGTTCATCTTGGTGAATTTTTCCTTTGATGAATATGAAGTGTCCTTCCTTATCTTTTTTGATGAGTTTTAGTTGAATATTGATTTTATTTGATATTAGAATGGCTACTCCAGCTTGCTTCTTCTGACCATTTGCTTGGAAAGTTGTTTTCCAGCCTTTCACTCTGAGGTAGTGTCTGTCTTTGTCTCTGAGGTGTGTTTCCTATGGGCAGCAGAATGCAGGGTCCTTGTTGCGTATCCAGTTTGTTAATCTATGTCTTTTTATTGGGGACTTGAAGCCATTGATGTTGAGAGATATTAAGGAATAGTGATTATTGCTTCCTGTTATATTCATATTTGGATATGAGGTTTTATTTGTGTGCTTTTCTTCTCTTTGTTTTGTTGCCAAGACGATTAGTTTCTTGCTTCTTCTAGGGTATAGCTTGCCTCCTTATGTTGGGCTTTAACATTTATTATCCTTTTCATATATTAAACAATCCTGCATCCCTGGAATGAAGCCTACTTGATTATGATGGGTGATCATTTCGATGTGTTCTTGGATTCCGTTTGTAAGACATTTGTGAGTATTTTTGCATCAATAACCATAAGGGAAATTGGTCTGAACTTCTTTTTCTTTGTTGGGTCTTTGTGTGGTTTCAGTATAAGATTAATTGTATAATCTTATTATACAATTATTAATTCATAGAAGGAATTTAGGTGAGTTCCATCTGTTTCAATTCTGCAGAATAGTTTGAACAGTATTAGTATGAGGTCTTCTGTGAAGGTCTGGTAGAGTTCAGACCTGAATCCATGTGGACCTGGGCTCTTTTTGGTTGGGAGACTCTTAATAACAATAAATGCTTCTATTTCTTTAGGAGTTATGGGGGTATTTAGATGGTTTATTTGTTCCTGATTTAGCTTTGGTACCTGGTATTGTAGAACTAGAGTTTTCAAAAGGTTACTCATTGTCAGAGTCCGGATGTGCAGGGCCGGACGTGCCTGAGGGAGAGCCAGAGATAGGACTTGCCGGACCAGCTACCAGCCCCAAGGACACTGACCATCCGTAGCCACCCCCTCCCCTTCCTTCACTCCCCAGAAGTGAGTCATCCCCCTGAGTGAGATGAGCCTCCCTACCCGCGCTGCTGAGCTGCTAGATAGCACATCCTCCTTGCTGATGTAGTTTCGCGCCGAAAGTAACTGTGCACCATTTGAAATGACCAATCATGTGTAACCACGCAAATGCCCCTAACCTCCCCTATATAAACCCTGAGTTTGGAAGCTCAGGGTCGATTCCTCTGTCTCCTGTGTGAGATACGTATCGACCCGGGATCCCTCTAATGTGGATCTCGTTAATAAAAGCTACCTCTTGCTGTTACATCAAGACCGGCTACTCGTGATTCCTGGGGGCACCTCACCCCTCGATCGGAGCGAGAGACTCGGTTCTCCGTTTTGGTGTACGCTCTTTCATTTGGGGGCTCGTCTGGGATCGGAGCGTGACCCCCCTGGAACCCCGAATGCCACTTGGAGGTCCGTTAGTGTGAGTGCTGGAAAGCGGCCGCTGTGTGTGAGTGTGTGTGAATTAAGTCTTGTAGTCTGTGTTTTTCGGTACCGGTTTAAGGTCTTGGTGCACTGTCTGGGCAGAGGAAGGATTCCTGCCCTGTGCACGGGTGGAAGAAGGATTCCCACCCCGTAGAAAGCTAGCTTGAGAGTGCACTGTCTGGGCAGAAGAAGGATTCCTGCCCTGTGCACGGGTCGAAGAAGGTTCCCCACCCCGAACAGGCGCCTGTGAGTAGATGAAGGATTCCTACTCTGATTATTCTTTTTCTTTCTTTTTTCCTTTCTAGAAAGCGCACAGGGGGACCCCCCAATCGCGCAGGTGCTGGGACACGTGAGAGACGTTCCATGAGCTGAATTTTGTCAGGAGGACCCCGAATCTGACAGTCAAAAAGATCTGACTGTGTTTGAAATCTTGGACTGACAATTGTGTTTGAACTGCTTGCTTTGCTCGTCGAAGAGTTTTACTTGGTCCCCTTAGTTCTTAGTGAGTAAGGAACTTAATTTTGTGGACCCCACTCTAGTGGCGGTGTGTTGGTTGATAGCCAAAGTTAGTTTTTAAAACAGTGTTTTATCTGTGCTTGTGCTCGCAGCCAGCGGTGATAAGTTGGGGAAGATTTAAATTTTGTTTGGGAGTAAGAATCTTAAAGGCGGAGTTTCAGCCGGTTTGACACTTAGTGCGTAGCTGCCTAAAAGATCAGAAATGCTGTCAACAGGCTATATAAAAAAAAAAGAAAAAGAAAAAAAAAGGGGGGACAGGCTGAGTTAGAAATGCTACTGGAGGAACTATCTGAAAAGGCTGAGAGCAAGGTGGGAGAGGACTATAAGGAAAACAAGAACAAGAAAGGAATTTCTGACATTTGCTCACAGAAGGAGAGCGCTCATTAAGAGAAGTTCTTTAAGGAAGCCTGCCTTATCTGCTGGCTTTATTCCAAGGGAGGAGTCAGTCTCCAGCACTAAATTACTTTTCTCGCTGATCATCATTAACATGGAGAGTGCCTTTGATCCTATTCCCACAGCAGCCAGTTCCTGCCCCTGTGGTCAAAATGCCCCAGGTTGGGGGACAAAAAGAGCCCCTATAATAATTTCAAAGAATATGCTTGTTAGTAACTGTTACAGGTCTTCTTTACCACTGAGGGAAGACGGAATCCTACTAGAGGCCAGAAAGAATGTTCCAGACACGGATGGAAGGTCCTCACATCTGCCTGTTGACTTCAATACACCTAAAGGTCTGCCAGCCAGGCTCCCAAGGGTGGGTCTCTGAGGGGCAAGAAAATGCCCCCAAAATCTGGCTAAGATAAGGAAGGGATATGAAGAAAAAGTTACAGAAATTTAAAGCATTGAGCTAAGTTGCTGAGAGTTAGTATAAGTTACAGAGAAAGTAAGGTTAAAAGAGAAAAGAGGTAAGAAGAGCAGGAAGCTAGGGAAGAGAAGAGACAGAAAGTTAAAAAGAGGAAGTTAAAGAGCTAAAGAGAGATAAAAGATGAGAGAGGAACATATACTGGCCACAGTAGTTAGGGAACCTAGGAAGATAGTACCTGGCAACAGAAGAGAATTCCTGACTAAAGATCAGTGTGCCTAATGCAAAGAAAAAGGGCACTGGGTCAGGGACTGCCCAAGAAAGAACAAGAGGGGCCACTGGAGAGCTTCTTGGTCCTAGAGTGCTGGCTATGTACAGAGATAGAAGGGAAGTGTGGATACAGGGACCCAAAGCTCTGTGCTCCTATGCCCCCCCCCAAGTGGGCCAATATCCAAAGACCTTGAGTGCAAGGGGCTACTGGCAACGAACAATACTTATGGACTGCCTGAAGAACAGTGGACCTTGGCGTGGGCCGGGTAACCCACCCACTAGTTCATGGTCATCCCTGACTGCCCCTGTCCCTTGCTCATGAGAAAATTGCTCTCCAAAATGGCTTGCGTGGGCTGAAATGGCTGGGTGAGGCCATGTGTATGCATATCTGCAGACTGTGTATGTGGAGCTTAAAACCTGTGTCAGTGCACCAGTACCTGATGCTGGGAGATGAATGGCTTAGTGCTGTTCTGCCTGGAACACACCTTTCCTGCCAGCCGGGCACTAATAATTATCACCCAATCCAGGACTTAAACTGTGATAGAGTGGCTGATGTTTTGCCTTTGAATAGAGTGTCCCAAAAGATGGGACCACTGGTCAGCTGCCATGGAATAGATTCTCCACCTGTTGGGGGCAATCTGGTCACCTTGCTGCCCAGTCCGGACCTGGAGCCACCACAGCACGAGTGTCAAGCACTGACAGAAGCCCATGGGTGGAGGAAAGACCTCTGCGACTGACTGATTGACCCCTGCTGAAAGCCGAGGACCTTGTCCACAGACGGGAACAGTTCTCTTCATGAATGAAGGTCAGAGACAAGTGGGTGCTGCCATGGTGGACAACACAATGTCATCTGGGATGGCTGACCTTCTACCCCCCCGCACATCAGCACTTCAGATGCCTTTACCATCTCTTGGATGCCCTGGTGAAGCCAAAAACTGCAAGAGACAGCCTCAATAGTCATCAAGAAGATACTGGAAGAAATCTTCCCCCAGTCTGGAGTGCCCAAGGTAATCTGGTCAGACAACAGCCCTATTTTCATTGCCAAGATAAGCCAGGGTGTGGCTAAGTATTTAGAGGTCGATTGGAAATTACATTGTATCTACAGACCTCAAAGTTCAGGGCAGGTAGAGTAAACAAAATTTTAAAAGAGACCCTGACCAAATTAAATTAACCATGGAGACTGGCGCAGATTGGGTGACACTCCTTCCTTCTTGCTCTCTTCAGAGCAAGAAATACCCTTTCCAGATTCAGCCTTACCCCCTTTGAGACCTTATATGGAGCCTCAGCTCCCCTGACTGTATTAGATGATGTTACTGAACCAACATGTCATAGTGCCATAGTAATAATGATTTGTGTGCCAGGATAAAAGACCTACAGGTGGTAGAGAAAGAAATCTGCTCACAGCTGACAGCAGCCTATGCCACGGAGATCCCTGAGACATCCCATCAGTTCCAGGTCGGAGACTGCTGCTACACTGAGCCCAGACACTCGAGCCTTGCTGGAAAGGACCATACCTGGTACTGCTGACTACCCTGACAGCTGTCAATTCTCAGCCCTCACCAGCCGTGTACTAGCTGTTAGGGCTGAGAGCTGGGACCTAGAGGGAAATTCAGTCATGTTTGTCCTGGGTTCTATCAAGATAGGTGTGGGGATAAGCTTGATTTCTATTATGAATGATGTAACATTACATATGTTAGTACTCTTAATACTTCTTGGGACTGTGCCTCAGGGATCACAGTCTGTATAAGTTTAGAAGTTCTAAAAGCTAGTCATGACCTTGGTGTATAGGCTTGGATAGTGTCCAGATTAGAATCCTCATGTTAAGACAACAATACCAAGCTGTTATGCTAGATGAAGCTGAGTTCTCCATGTAGTTCTAGGATTAGAACTACTCATATAAAAGAAGAAGGGAATGTAGAACTAGAGTTTTAAAAAGGTTACTCATTGTCAGAGTCCGGATGTGCAGGGCCGGACGTGCCTGAGGGAGAGCCAGAGATAGGACTTGCCGGACCAGCTACCAGCCCCAAGGACACTGACCATCCGTAGCCACCCCCTCCCCTTCCTTTACTCCCCAGAAGTAAGTCATCCCCCTGAGTGAGATGAGCCACCCTACCCGCGCTGCTGAGCTGCTAGATAGCACATCCTCCTTGCTGATGTAGTTTCGCGCCGAAAGTATCTGTGCACCATTTGAAATGACCAATCATGTGTAACCACGAGAATGCCCCTAACCTCCCCTATATAAACCCCCGAGTTTGGAAGCTCGGGGTCGATTCCTCTGTCTCCTGTGTGAGATACGTATCGACCCGGGATCCCTCTAATAGGGATCTCGTTAATAAAAGCTACCTCTTGCTGTTACATCAAGACCAGCTACTCGTGATTCCTGGGGGCACCTCACCCCTCGATCGGAGCGAGAGATGTGGCCCCCGTTTTGGGGTATGCTCTTTCAGTATCTGTCTAGAAAATTGTCCATTTCCTCCAGATTTTCCAGTTTTGTTGAATATAGGCTTTTGTAGTAGGATCTAATTTATTTTTAAATTTCTTCAGATGCTGCTGTCATGCCTCCCTGTTCATTTCTGAATTTGTTAATTTGAATACACTCTCTGTGACCTCTGGTTAGTCTAAGGGTTTATCTATCATGTTGATTTTCTCAAAGAACCAGCTCCTGGTTTTGCTGATTCTTTGTATACTCATTTTTGTTTGTACTTGGTTGATTTCAGCTGATTTTGATTATTTCCTGCCTTCTACTCCTCTTGGGTTTATTTATTACTTTTTATTCTAGAGCTTTTAGGTGTGCTGTCAACAGTGGCCCTTAGAATTGGGGGTGATTTGGAGGTGGGATTCTGGGTTTCCTTGGGTATTCCATTGTCTTTATAGGTGATATCTTCTGTCCTAATGTGGTCTTTATCTGGTTGGCTGTTTTAACAACTACCTCTAAGGAGAGATCTCCTTAGTTGGATGGGGGGGAGGTGGAGTAAGGGGAGAGGCAGGTGGAAGCTCCTTTGTTTTTTTAATGGAGTCCTGCCCTTGGGGTAGAGGGAGGAGCAGACAGTCTCTTTAGTGTCTCCTTTGAAGCCTTGGGAGTTTTCTGCATCAGGGCACATCCCCTAGGTGATACAGGGCTTAGAAGTTTGACCACACTTACCCCACACTGCCACAGGGTGGGTGTTGGGCTGTGGAAAGCTGCAAAAACACTGCCGGCGGGGGGAGGGGGGAGGTTTGCAGGAACTGAGGAATGTTTTTTTTTTTTTTTAATGTTGTGTTTTCGTGTGTGTCAGTGAACTGTCACAGACAACAAGAGAAATGGTTTGTCCAACGGGAACATTCCCTTGGTAAATCAGCTTTGGGGGATTCCACATAAGTCCAAAATGTTAAGCCTTTCTGCAGATTAAAGAACTAGGTGCCCTGTGGCTTTAAGTGTCTGCTGCGTTACCAGGTTAGATAGGGAGTCTGCCAAAACCGATTGCAGGCTGTTTTGCAGGCTGTCTGGATTTAGACAGGGGCTAGAGGGACCTTCAGCCAACCCCAGAGAGTAGCTCTGGCCAGGAGCCTTCAGGTGCCCCTTCAGCTTGACCTAAGCTTGAGATGGTGCTGACTGAAAACTCAGCAGGAAAAGATAGGTTGCTAGTCTCCAGAGTTGGGGGAGGTGACTCACCTTCCCGCACTGCAGTTTTGTTGATCATTGTTCGAGAACTACATTTTAGGGCTCTGGTTCCCGAGTGCTCTCCACAGTGATCTCTGACCAGGGTGGCTAGTTGTGTGGGTACAGGTAAAGGGAGAAAGATCTCAGGCAGGGAGGGGGAACATTTTTTTGCCACCCCAACTGCCGGTCCTTCTCCTTACCCCCACTGTCTGCCACTTTGGTTACCTGGGCTGGGCTGAACCAGCAGGGGACTGACTAGCCAGTGAGGAGTGCAAGGGAAATTCTGGCAGTGATGATTTCCGGAGAGCAGATCTCATCTCCAAGTGGCAGAGTAACAGCTCTTATAACAAGCTCGTAGACAATGGAATAATTCCTGCACGCCTTTCATTGTGCTTAAATAGTTTTGTGAATGGGTCAGTGTCTGACAGAAGGTAATTCCTATTGGTTTGTCCTGAGAGCTTGGGAAGACCTCCTCATATACTTATTTGTAGGTGTGATTCTGCTTCTACCTCTGATCTGTCTTGAGCCTACATGACCTGTGGTGAAGGGGCTTGCAGCATTGCCCTACATGACTGGTCTGCCTCAAACCTCTATAAAGGGGTCTTTGGGGGGACCTGATATCTTAGGAAATTGGGAAGGCACCGGCAGTCCCCTTTAAGTGTCCTGGGGATTCAACCTATCTCCAGGAGGAATCAGGGTACTTTTCACTGCCTGCCCCTCTAGTGAATTACATTGATGGATTTCCATATATTGAACCATCTCTTCATACTTGGGATGAAATCTACTTCATCATGATGGATTATCATTTTGACGGTTGCTTGGATTTGGTTTGTAAGAATTTTTTTTGAGTATTTTTGCTTTGATATTCATAAGGGAAATTGCTCTGAAGTTCTCTTTCTTTCTTGGTTTTTTTGTGTGGCTTAGGTATAAGCATTTTTGGTATCAAGTGTTGCCTTTAGCGGTAACACCATACATTCCCAGAAGACGTTTTGGCTCAAGTCTCACCTCCACCTGGGCATCTTTACCTCACAGTACAAATAAAAGCAGACTCCTTCCACCCTCACTCTCTTTTCTGTTCTTTCTCTGGCCCCTTCCCCTTGTATTTTATAAGGGATTTATTAAATCCACCACATGGAACCGTGTTGGTATTGGTTTGGTGTGCTCTTTCTGGACGGGCGCAGCCAATATTTAGTAGCAACAAGCATAATTATGGTTTCAGAGAAGGAATTGGCTAGTGTTCCTTCTTTTTCTATTTTGTGGAATATTTTGCACCATATTGGTATGACATCTTCTATGAAGGTCTGATAGTATTCTGCACTAAACACATCTGGTCCTGGGCTTTATTTGGTTGGGAGACTTTTAATAACCACTTCTATTTCTTTAGTAGTTATGGGACTGTTTAGATGCTTTGTGTTATCCTGATTTAACTTTGGTGCCTGGTATCTGTCTAGAAAATTATCCATTCAATACAGATTTTCCTGTATTGTTGAATATAAGCATTTGTAGTAGGATCTGATTATTTTCTGAATTTCCTCAGATTCTCTTGTTATGTCTTACTTTTAATTTCTGATTTGTTAATTTGGATACCCTGTGCCCTCTGGTTAGCCAGGCTAAGGGTTTATTATCTATCTTGTTGATTTTCTCAAAAATCCAGCTCCCACTTTTGTTGATTCTTTGAATATTCCTTTTTTGTTTCTACTTGGTTGATTTCAGCCCTGAGTTTAATACAATTTCCTGCCTTCTACTCTTCTTGGGTGCATTTGCTTCTTTTAGTTCTAGAGGTTTTAGGTGTTCTGTCAAGGTGCTAATGTATGCTCTCTCCAATTTCTTTTTGAGCTGTGAGTTTTCCTTTTAGCACTGCTTTCATTGTTGCCACACCCAACCTCGACCAGCAAGGAAGACACGACCACAGGAGATCTTCTTCAAGCAGTTTTACTCAGGAACCTTTATACAATCTTCTGACCTCTATCTCTTCTGGCTCTCTCTCCCCGGGGAATGCCCTGCACCACACTTAAATAGCTAGCACTGGCCAGTCCTATCAAGCCATGTGGGTCATGTAGATAGGCTGTCACTATGCAGAAGCTAGGGGGCCAGGCAGACATAGCCAAATAAGGACTTGTTTACTGCAAGGAGCTCTCACCGTCGGGAGGGTGGAAGGCGGAAAGCAGCACCATCTTTGAGGCGCGGCACATCGCAGCTCTCTATAGTTCCCCCTTTTTGTTTAATTAATGAAGCAGGCAAAGGCACCGCTGAGCATGGCGACTCCCCCCCCCCACCCCGTCTTAGGATCATCCCTTCATTAAACCCGTCGTAGGACACCTCATCGCCCACAAGGTTCCATACCTTAGGTAGAAGGGAAGTTGACCGTCGTTGGGCAAGGTCACTCACATATACTCAGGGGCGAGGTGCAACTAGGTCTTCTGAATGACCGTAAGCCAGGCTTGAGGGGACTGTCCTGCTTCAATGGCTGTAAATGTCTGTACCACCATAGCCGTGTGCTGCCTCTGAACAAACCTCATTCTACAGAGACACCACAGGCTCACGAGGGAGACCAGAAGCAAGAGTCCAGCTAGGGCTCCCATACCCACCCACTCTCTAAGATGATTCATAGCAGCAGCAATCCAAGATGACAATCCCGTAGCCAGTCTAGCATCTGCACATGTGGAGTTCACGGTCACGATGGCTACATGTAGCTGATCCATTAAGACATCGAATTCTCCAGTCCAATTACCTAAAAAATAACTTGACAATTGTTCAGACAAATTAGAGGAGTGGGCTTAAAGGTCATGATGTATCGGCATGAGTCTCGGGAACACCGGTAGTATCCCCTACCGGGGCTTTGTTTTGACCAGCATTTGGGTCACACCGAGAAGTGTCAGCAACAGCAGGATCTTCATCCTTGTTGCACCTCCTGGTCAATCTTTCAGGGACCCACAACGGATCTTGCCGGTCCTGAGGAAACACACAAACAGACCCTCTTGCCCACGCCAACACAGGGTCTGGCCCATGCCATAAGCCAGTGAGCACATCTTTCCACTTCACATAACTTTTCAATGTGCCCGCCCAACACTGATGTCCGTCAGCGGCAGAAAGGCCATCATCATCCAAAATTAAAAAATTAAGAGTAAAAAGGGCTAAGGATATCTGTTCCTTAGAAGTTCTGCCATGGCCTATTCCCCCTTTTTGTTTAATTAAGCATTCCTTCAAGGTACGATGTGCTCGCTCAACAATACCTTGACCTTGGGGATTATAAGGCAGACCATG
The DNA here is from genome assembly GCF_021556685.1 of Rattus norvegicus. Classification (NCBI taxonomy): domain Eukaryota; kingdom Metazoa; phylum Chordata; class Mammalia; order Rodentia; family Muridae; genus Rattus; species Rattus norvegicus. Next base: position 3,265,974 of record NC_141545.1, read on the forward strand.
GCTCAACTGCACATCCATCTGTTTACGAAAGGATTTGAAAGATTGGGCAGTGTATGCTGGGCCATTATCAGTTTTTAAGTGCTGAGGCTTTCCTCAAGCAGCCCAGGCTTCTAGGCAGTGTCCAATAACATTGTGTGCCTTTTCCCCACTCATAGGGGTAGCATGAATGACACCTGAGCAGGTATCCACAGAAACATGAATGTATTTTAGAGTCCCAAATCCAGATATGTGAGTTACATCCATTTGCCAAATCTTTAGAGGCAGTAAGCCCCTGGGATTAACCCCCACACTAGGGGGATGATGGAAAGTGATACACTGTTGACATCCTAAAACTATCTGTCGAGCATCTGCTCACGACAGATGAAACTTCTGCTGTAAGGTTTTGGGAGGCACATGAAATTGTTGATGAAACTGTCAGGCTTGATCCAATGTTGAGCTTAAGAAGATAAACTCCATTAGGGTACATCTATCCACAAGATCATTTCCCTCACTGAGAGGACCAGGCAAACCTGTATGAGCTGTAATGTGTTGGACAAAAAACTTGTGACCTCTTTTCCAGATCAATTCCTGAAATTCCCTCAGTGGCTGGCATACCATGCTGCTAATTTTAATAGGGCCAGCCATTCTAGTATCTTAACTACATTAACAACATATGATGAACCAGAGAGCAAATTAAAGGCAAAAGAACAATTTTTAAACACTTCAGGCACAATTTTGAGTTCAATTACTTGTGGAGAGCCGGGTTGATATTGACACAAAATTGGCTCTTGATGGTCAACCATATAGGCTCCACAGCCATTTTTGGATCCATCTGTAAAAATGTTTGGGGCCCCTATATGGGAACACTGGAGGTAACCTTAGGAAAAATCACGGGATGTTCCTTAAAGAAGGATAGCAGAGGGTGTTTTGGATAATGACTATCTATCTCTCCGTGGAATCCACAGCGTAATATAGCTCAATAACCCACAGTGCCACATAAGATCTTCATCTGCTGACCTGTATAGGGCACTATGATCGAGGTTGGGGAAACACCAAAATATTGTATGCACTGTTGAATCCCATTCAGGGCTAATCGTGCAACTGCTGTAGGATAATACTCTACTGATCTAGCTGGAGAAGCTCTGGGATAAACCCAAAGCAGAGGGCCATCTTGCCACAACAATCCTGTGGGCTGCATGTAGGTGGCTAGAATGCATAGCACAATGTCTGCACCCTCCTTCCATCGATGTAACATTGTGCCTTGTAATCCTTTTTCAACCTTCTTTAAAGCTTCCCTTGCTTCATCAGTCAATTGTCTAGGAGAATCCAAGGCCGAATTCCCAGCCAAAATATTATACAATGGTTTTAATTAATAATTTGGTAATTTTAAATAACATCTGACCTAATTAATATCTCCCAATAATTTTTGAAAATCATTAAGGGTCTTAAGGTTATCTTTCCTCAATTCAACCTTTTGGGGGATAATGATATAAGGGCTTACTTTTGTTCCTAAATTGGACATTGGCCACTTCCTGTACTAACTAGACTTCCCCTTTCTGGACATTGCCATTTTAGGTGCCCCTGTTACCACACTTAAAACACGCTCCTGAGCTGCCTCCTTTTCTCTGTGTCATCTGCATAACAGCAGCCACAAGTCCAGCATTAATCAAAGGTCCCCCTATTTCTCTACAGACCTTCATCTAAGCTTCAAGTCCCTTGTTCTTGTAAGGAGTGATAGCAGCTCGGCATTCCCTTGTCCACTGTTCATAGGCCAACTGTTTAATCAAGGGCATAGCAGTATCGGGGTCTCCAAAGACTTTCCCCGCTGCTTCTACTAATCGGGCTACAAAGTCAGAGAATGGCTCCATAGGTCCTTGAAGGATCTTGGTGAGGTTTCCACTCACTTCTCCCTTATTAGGTAAGGATTTCCATGTCTTTGTTGCAACTTCATTAATCTGCCGGTAAACCTGTCCTGGATACCCTGTCTGAGCATTGGCAAAGTGTCCCTGACCCAGCAGCATATCCCTATCCCAGGCAGCCTGGCTGCCCCCTGCTGCCAAATTTTCGGCAGCCTGTTCATTGGCAAACTCAATAAGAAAAGCTTTCCAGTCCAAATACTGTCCCGGACCAAGACAGGCACGAGCAAGGTTAGTCCAATCACTAGGAGTCATGCAAAATCTGTGTAAGGCCTCAACCTGAGCTACGGTAAATGAGGCCGTAATCCCATATGTCCTGACTGATTCCGCCAGGGACTTGATCACCTTAAAGTCTAAAGGCTCATGATACCTTTGTTGATTAGCATCCACATAAACAGGATAGGCCAGATGTAGTTTTGTGCGGACTGCCTTCCACACTTCTGGGCAGAATGTACTACCCGAAACTCTACTTCCTCCCTCTACAACATTGCAGAGAGGAGGAGCCAAGGGGAACCGCCCAGGAGGTTCCTCCACCATTTTAGGCTTTTTCCTTTTCTTCTTCTGTCTATTCCTTAGAGACTGTTTCTGCATTTGATCTATCAACTCTTGTAACTCTTCTTCTGAATCTGTTTCATCTGTTTCCTCCTCTGTATCTGTCTTTTCTGAGTCTCTCTCCTTTGCGCTTCCCTGCTTTTCTGACTTCTCCTCTTGAAGCATTTCTAGGGTAGCTTGCCCCTTCTCTATAGCTGTGTGACAACATTTCTGATCCTCAAGGCAACTACACACTAAGCACCATACTGTATGGACCCCAGGTCTTAGAGTCCCCTGTTCCCAGGCAAAATCAAGGTCTTTCCCTAACTTGTCCGAACTTGCCACCGTGAGATTACCAGAGGCTGCGAACCAGGGTGCAATGGCTTCGCACTCACTCAAAAATCTCTCTATGGTGCTTCTTTTTATTTTTAGTTTCTTTTGCTCAAACAGCTCTTGAAGAGCCAGAAAAATTGGACAAGACTGTGAGGTCCCCATGACCAAAACTTTCTATGCTGGTACGGCTAAATTCACCGCGCGTCTTGCTACTTTCGGTTCGCTGCTACCACGAACTTTACTTTCAGTTCGCTGCTATCGTGAACTTTACTTTCGGTTCCCTGTTACAGCGAACTTTACTTGCTCACTACCCTGAGACTTTATAGGCACTTATTTCCCACGGTCCTTATTGTCCCACCTTACCTTGGGAACTTTCCAGTGCTGCCCTGACAGCAAGAAGTTCTGATCTCGGAGAGAGTTGAGTCTCTTTACGGTGGATTCGAGGATTCCCCGTACAGGCCACACTTGCCTCACCCAACCTCAACCAGCAAGGAAGACAGGACCACAGGAGATCTTCTTGAAGCAGTTTTACTCAGGAACCTTTATACAATCTTCTGACTCTCTTTCCCTTCTGCCTCTCTCTCCCCGGGGAATGCCCTGCACCACACTTAAATAGCTAGCACTGGCCTGTTCTAGCAAGCCATGTGGGTCATGTAGATAGGCTGTCACTATGCGGAAGCTAGCGGGCCAGGCAGACATAGTCAAATAAGGACTTGTTTACTGCAAGGAGCGCTCACCGTTGGGAGGGTGGAAGGTGGAAACCAGCGCCATCTTTGAGGCGTGGCACGTCACAGCTCTCTACACATTGTGTTCCATAAGTTTGGGTACGTTGTACATTTATTTTCATTAAATCCTAAAAAGTCTTTAATTCATTTCTTTATTTCTTCCATGACCAAGTTATCATTGAGTAGAGTGTTATTCAGCTTCCATGTATAGGTGAGCTTTCTGTCACTATTGTTGTTATTGAAAACAAGCCTTAGTCCATGGTAATCTGATAGTATGCATGCAATTATTTCAATCTTATATCTGTTGAGGTCTGTTTTGTGATCTATTATATGGTCAGTTCTGGAGAAGGTACCATGAGGTTTTATGAAGAAGGTATATTCTTTTGTTTTAGGATGAAATGTTCTATTAATATCTGTTAAGTCCATTTGGTTCATAACTTAGGTTAGTTTTTCTATGTCTCTGTTTAATTTCTGTTTCTATGTGCTGTCCATTGATGAAAGTGGGGTGTTGAAATCTCCCACTATTATTGTGTGACATATTATATATGCTTTGAGCTTTAGTAAGGTTTCTTTTATGAATACAAGTGCCCTTGCATTTGGAGCATAGATATTCAGGACTGAGAGTTCATCTTGTTGGACTTTTCCTTTGATGAATATGAAGTGTCCTTCCTTATCTTTTCTGAAAACTTTTACTTGAAAGTTGATTTTATTCGATATGAGAATGGCTACTCCAGATTTTTTCTTTGGACCATTTGCTTGGGAAATTATTTTCCAGCAATTTACTCTGAGGTAATGTCTTTCATTGTCACTTATGTTGGTTTCCTGTTTGCAGCAAATACTGAGTCCTCTTTAAGTATCCACTCTGTTTGTCCATGTCTTTTTATTAGAGAAGTGAGTCCATTGACATTAAGAGATATTAAAGAATAGGATTGTTGTTTCCTGTTATTTTTTTGTTGTTAGTGGTGGAATTATATTTCTGTAGTTCTCTTCCTTTGGCTTTGTTGCAAGAAGATTACTTTTGTGCTTTTTCTAGGGTCAGATTTCCTCCTTGTGTTTGAGTTTTCGATCTATTATTCTTTGTAGGACATAAATACGTATCTTAAAGAAATACAGCACAACACAGGTAAGGAATAGTAGCCCTTGAGAAGGAAACACAGAAATCTCCAGAAGAACTACAGGAAAGCACAAACTAACAGGTAAAGGAATTGAACAAAGTCATCCAGGAATTAAAAATGGAAATAGAGACAATAAAGAAAGCACAAAGGGTGACAACCCTGGAGATGGAAAAAGAAGGAAGGAGATCAGGAGTCAGAAACACAAGTATTTTTAATCAGAAATCAAGAGATAGAGGAGAGAATCTCATCGGCAGAAGATAACAGAAAACACTGACACAACCATCAAAGATAATGTAAAATGCAAAAAGCTCCTAACCCAAAACATTGAGGAGATCCAAGACACAATGAAAAGATCAACCCTGAGGATAGTAGGTAAAGAAGAGAGCTAAGATTTCCAACATAAATGTCCAGTAAATATCTTCAACATAATTATAGAAGGAAACTTCCCTAAAGAAAAGAAAGTCATGCCCATAAACATACAAGAAGTTTACAGAACTCCAAATAGATTGACCAGGAAGGAAATCTGTGCCATCACATAATAGTCAAAACACCAAATGCACAAAACAAAGAAAGAATATTAAAAGCAGTAAGGGAAAATATCAAGTAACACATAAAGGCAGACCTATCAGAATTACACCAGACTTCTCACCAGAGACTATTAAAGCCAGAAGATCCTTGGAAGATGTCATACAGACCCTAAGAGAACACAAATCCAGGTTACTACTCTATCCAGCAAAACTGTCAATTAACAAAGATGGAGAAACCAGTATACTCCATGACAAAACCAAATATACAAAGAACCTATGTATTTATTATGTGTATATAACTGTGTGTCAGACAGATATCTATATACACATGTAAATAAATTACATATTTACTAAATTACTCAAAAACATTTTACAAGGGCTGGAGAGATGGCTCAGCGGTTAAGAGCACCCGACTGCTCTTCCAGAGGTCATAGGTTCAATTCCCAGCAACCACATGGTGGCTCACAACCATCTGTAAAGATATCCGATGCCTTCTTCTGGTGTATCTGAAGACAGATACAGTGTACTTATATATAATAAATAAATAAATCTTTAAAAAAACATTTTACAATGTTCAAGTAGACATATGTACACACATGCCTACATATATACACATATACAGGTGTGGCTGTTATATACCCATGGGTAGGTATCTTTTTTGCACATCTGTCTTTATTAATGTATGTTGTCTGTGTGTGTGTGTGTGTGTGTGTGTGTGTGTGTGTGTGTGTGTGTGTGGCATGTGTGTGATGTGTATATATTTATGGGTAAATGCACATCGTATTGTGTGGAAACACATGTGAAAGTCAGAGGAAAAGGTCATGTGTAGGTTCTAACCCTTTACCTTGTCCTGGGCAGGCTCTATTGCTACTACCACTGAGTAGTCAAGGCTACCTTGATCAGAAGCATACAAGACTTATCTTCTTTTCTCTTTCCACCTTACCATATGATCTGTGGTATCCAATCAACCATGCCCATGCTTATTTCATATGGATTAGTTTTTGATATGGTGGGTGTTTGCGGCAAGGTCTTTTCCTTACTGAATAAAGGTTTCAGGGCACCAATCACTGGACATATACTTCCAGGTTAGACTTCCAGGTTGGAGGGAGAAAGAGAGGATGAGAAAAGGGCCTTGTGGATTTTTAGATTGTAGGAGAACTTGGGGTAGGTAATAGAATGAACTAGAGCCTCCCACTTAGATTTCCGATCAGTCAGGATCAGCCACTGAGGGATTTCATTTACTATGGCTTACTAATAAGGATGTTAGTAGTTGTACCCAGTGATTGAATTACCTGTTGATTCTAAACTAAGTTTGTGTGGTGTTTGCCTTCACACAGCTTCTCAACTGATTTCCAGAGATAGGTACAGCCCCACTACCACCCCCACCCCCAGCCAGCCGATAAATTTGGATGCTCGAATCTGAGGTTTGTCATGGTAGTAACTTTCTAAAGAGACTTAGCAAATTGGGTGAAGAGATTTCTAGAGCTACAGTCCAGAAAGTCTGTCAAGATGAGAACAGCCCACCAGGGTCAAATGACCCATTGGTGCCATGTGACCTACTGGTACATGGGGTAATATGTGATGGTGCCCTCTTCGGTATTTCACGCTGCAGGTGTTCAAATTCAGTTTGAACCAAAATGAGTACTTTGGTATTAAAGCCTAAGTTTTAACCAATAACAATATTCCAGCACTGACATTATATTTCTTAGCATAAAGCATCCTATGGAATCTGTATGGTTCAGAATGAGTTCTCTGTATTTGATCTATTCACAAGATTCAACCCAACTCCCAGCTCCTTTGGAGGTCACCAACTATACTATAGGCTGTTCTCCTAAGGCACCAAACCTGGGCATAAAATGTAAAATGTTATCTGGTTGATTGAACTCCTATGAATCCATTTCCTTTCACTTTCCTCTTTGTTCAGCCACTGATGGCTTTTGGTTGTCTTTTTAAGTAGCCATACACATACCACCTTTTACATTGTCTTTTACAGAGAGGCTCTATGGCTCACGTCTGGACAAACCACACCAGGCCAACAGGGCTCCACATGGAGAGGTTTATTGGAATGATAGAGACAAAGGCCAAGGGGTGAAGAGAGGTAGGAGAGAAAGAGAGGAGAAAAAGGGAAGAGAGGAGAGAGAAGTGGAAGAGGGCAGAAAGGATCTGCCTTTTATGTGAAATGTGGTGTAACTGTAACATGAAATGTATGCTGGAAATGGATGACCGTTGCCTTGACAACAGATGCTCAGGTGACCAGATGACATCATCATCATTGCTGGAGGCAAAAGCAGTTCCTGATACCAACATTTGGAAATTTAGGTCACCAACTTTGTCCCTCCTTTGTACCTGTAGCATACCTGTCAAAAAAAACTAGATGTAACCATGCAGGGATGGCACCTTGTGTTTGTACCTTAGCAGCTGCTGAAGTCCTTATTCAAGAATAAGAAAAAGTAACATTTGGGTTGCTTATAATGGTCTTCTCCTTTTACAACATGTCACAGCTCCTACCTTTCAAAGGTTTACAGAATCTACCTCCCTCCAAGGTTCTTTCTCTTCAGGTAGCACCAATAGAAGGCTCCACACTAACATTTCAATCACACCTGCCTTTCCAATCTTCTTTCTCCACCAAATACTAACCACTCCTTATCTCACCCCTGCATTAAAACCTTAGAAGAATTATTACCTCACCCTTCACACATACAGGAGGGCAATTTGACTAAGACCATCTATACCTGGTATAGAGATGGAAGCTCCTTTCTACATGAAGGAGCCATAAGAGCCAGCTGCCCCATAGTGTCAGACACTGAGGCACAGGCCCTTCCTGCTCATACCACCAATCAACAGGCTGAAGTAGTAGTCTTTACCCATGCATTTAAACTGGCACAGGGACAATCCCTCAACATCTACACAGATTCTAAACATGCTTTCCGTATCATCCTGACCCTGCCACTAACTGGAAGGAGCATGGGGTACTTATGACTAAAGGAGGATCAGTAACTAATGCAAACCAAATTATGGCCATGCTAGAGCCTCCAATCTCCACACAGCTATTGGGTTTGTTTACTGCAGTTCCCACCTGACGAATGACTCTATTGTCTCCAAGGGAAAGACGGAGCTGAAGAGGCAGCCAGAGCTGAGGCCCTTAGGGGCCTACACATGTCTCACCCTCCCCAGGACATTCTTACACTGCAACCCACATCCCCACTCTCACTCCCTAACACTCATCAAACTCTGTCCTATCTTCGACACAGCTTTCATCCTAACAGCACGGCATTGTCTTATTTTGTTCAAACCCACTTGAAGCCTACTCCTAAGGACTTAAGTTTCATAAAATCCATCACTGCCTCTTCCAAAGTCTGTCAAGAGTCAGATTTCAACCTCTGATATTGTAGCACCCCTTTTTCTACCCATCAGGCCAGAGGTTCCCTTCCTGGAACTGACTGGCAACTTGTCTTTACCCACATGCCAAATGTGCCAAGTACCTCCTAGTTTTGATTGACACATTCTCGGGGTGGGTGGAGGCATATCCCACAACTAACATAAGGGAAAAAGTTTCTGAGCCCCTCTTCCAAGAGATCATCCCCAATTTGGTGTCTCAGCCTCCCTCCAGTGAGACAGTGGTCCCGAATTTACTTCTCAAATTTGTCAAATTCTGTCTAAGGCCCTAGACGTCACCTGGCATTTTCATATTCCATACCACCCTCAATCTTCAGGTAAGGTAGAAAGAACTAACTGCTCCCTAAAAACCACTCTTGTCAAACTGTCACAAGAACTTTGATTGGGCAAAACTCCTACCTATGACTCATTTAGGCTACAAGCTCTCCCCAAGTGACCTCTTTGTCTCACCTTTCAAACTCATGTACGGATGTCAGTACTAACTCCTGGTCTTTCAACTAAATGTGCTCCCCTCCTAGACAATTCACTTACCCCATTACTTTGTCACCCCCTTTCTCTCCTATGGAACTTTACTGACCACCACTGACTAAGGCCACACGCTGTCTCCTGTCCACTACCTATCAACATTGAGATCAAGTTCTTCTGTCCCCTCCAGATCAGCAGCTCTTAGCTGTCTCTCCTAAATGGTAGGGCCCTTCATGGACCCTGCTCTCTTAAGCCCCACAAGATGTTGAGACCACCCACCTTGTCCCCAATCCCAGAAGAATGAGACTCCACTCTAGCATCTGCGCTCCACTCCACTGGATTAGACCTGGGCTTCTCCTCTGATCGTTTCCATCCATGGTATCACTTACATCTAGAGATTCGTGGTTCAAGGAATCCCCACTCATAACAAACAGACTTTCCCAATAGGATCAGTAATCCGCTCCATGCTGGAGCCAATCCAAATTGCTGTCATCCCTATATCTGTCATTCCTTCTGCATACTATGTTCTCTTTGTCTGCTTCCTCTTTGACCAGACAAAAGATGATTGCAAAAAATGGCCAGACAAATATGGGGGTGGCCCATATTGGTCGTTCCAGATACATATGTTAGGATCAAGGACCAATCACTTCTGTCAGCAATGCCAGACCCTGTTCTTCTATATGCAAGACCCATGGAATCCCAGGTAGAAAACAGTTGTTGGTAAGCTCTAATGTAAAAACAAAGCAGGGTCTCCAGTGAGTACTATCCACATCCAGAGAAATTTTGTCCAATTTCCCAAACTCTAGATATTGAAAAAATAGGAGAAATAATCAAACACTCCTCCAAGGTCCTTACGTCCTTGACATCCTCCCTCACAAATGGTAATAACTTGTCATTTAGCCTTTTGATTCAGACCCTGACTTTGGTGTACCAACTCCTTATGGCACCCAACCTGGTCACCCCATCTCTGCCTCAGTGCCCTGCAGTCCAAAACACGTCAATTCTCTGTGGCACTGGTATATATCGTCACCTACCTGCCAGCTGGGCAAGAGGAGTTTGCACACTGGTGTTCCTTCCCTGAACTAGGAGTAATACATGGCAAAGAATCTCTACCAATTCCAGTTTTTGACATATACCTGTCCAGCATAAGAGGGCACTGCAGGTTGTGCTATTCCTGGTTGCTGCAGAAGTAGCTACAGGTGCTGGCAGTGGAACAGCAGGGCCGACGATTTCCGTAACCCTATACACGAAGTTCTTATCCCAGCTTGACAATGGTTTCCAAGGAATGTATGAAACCATGCTCATAATCCAGAAAAAGATCGATTCTTTGGCACCATTTGTGCTTCAGAACTGACAGGGACTAGATGTTCTGACAGCTAAAGAAGGTGGTCTTTGTCTGTTTCTCCAGGAAGAATGCTGTTTCTATGTCAATGAATCTGGGGCAGTAATAAATAAATTCCATCAGCTGCAACCAGACATCTAGAAATTTAGGGAACAGCATGAGGCCTCCAAATCCTGGGTTTTTCAAAACCCTACATGGAAATAGGATACTGCCCTTCTTAATGCCTCTTCTCCCCATTTTCCTGGAGCTACTATTTCCTCCCTGCCTCATTAATCTTGTTTCCACATTCCTTCAAAGAAAAAGTCAAAATTTTCTAACTGAAAACTCAAACAGTTCCTTTTACACAACTATCAAGTGGACCTGAATGGTGAAAGTCAGCTACACCCCAAAACTGATAATGCTCCTAGACAGCAGGGAGCAGTTTAAGATGTCTAAAGCCCCTATTTCCCTTTTAGCATCGGCTTCCCCTATTTCCCTTTTTTCTTCTCTCTATGATAAGAAAAAGGGAGGTATGTTATCATCAGAAGTGGTTTATAGCTAGCCTCTGACTCCAGCAATGACATCATCTTTAGGTAACAAAGACCTGCTTGCTTCTGTTGCCATGGCAACCGCCACACTCTCAAGGCACATGCCTCACTCACGTTAAAAGCACACACACACACACACACACACACACACACACACACACACACAAATGAGTATTTACAAACTGATAAGTAAGATAGAGTACACTAAACAATGCCAAGCAACCAGAGCTTCCAGGGACTAAGCCACTACCTAAAGACTATACATGGACTGACCCTGGACTCTGACCTCATAGGTAGCAATGAATATCCTAGTAAGAGCACCAGTGGAAGGGGAAGCCCTGGGTCCTGCTAAGACTGAACCCCCAGTGAACTAGACTGTTGGGGGGAGGGGGACAATGTGGGGAGGGTGGGGAGGGGAACACCGATAAGAAAGGGGATGGGGGAGGGGGATGTTTGCCCGGAAACTGGGAAAGGGAATAACACTCGAAATGTATATAAGAAATACTCAAGTTAATAATAATAAAAAAAAAAGATAGAGTGCACTATTCTTTGTATTATTTTATACTATCATGTGTGTTTATAACTATGCTCACATAAAGAAAACTATTATAAGTAACTAAACATCATTTAAAAGATGGTAAGAAGAGGCAATAAGTATCTATATAAGCAATGGAAATGGAGAAAAGTACACAATTACAGTGAGAAATTATCTCTTTTTAAATTGTTTTTAATGAGTTTTTAAATAACCATACCACTAACTTTCAATTTAAGTCCCCAGGAATTAAATTTCTAAAGCATATTGTACTATAACTGACATGGATAAATCCTACCTCATAGTAACTAGTACTTTTTTAAATAGGCAAAGACATATCTGTATCCATGAAAATACATTGTTTCAGGTAGCATAATTTAAAATTTCAATCTCCTCCTTCCTCTCCAGCCTGTCAACAGCCTTATTTTCAAATGTTTTCCTATTTCCCATCCTTTTCTTTTCACTTCCTCAGTCAGGTTCTTCCAATGAAATTTAGGTCTTATACACAGTATTCCTGCTTGGCATAAGCTTCTGTGAATATGTAAGAGATATACTCCTTTCCAAGGTCCTTCCTCTTATGTTCATTAATGGACCTGGTGAAATTCAATAAAAACACACTAAGAAGTGAAATAAATGGTCTAGTGACTTGTTTTCATATAAATCAAGGATGTAATTACAAAATATTAATTTTAAATTATAGGCTAAATAACACTTTTGTGCTACAACAAATAAAAGCAGTTTTCCAAAAAACAAAACAAAACAAACAAACAGAAAGCAAAAACAGGGTATGTTGCAAAACAAAGCAGGTGAGCCCTAAACTATGACATTTAGGAAGCAGATTTTGTTCTGAAAATATTTCTGCCTATAGTAATGGAACCAAGATCATACATGGTTCAGAACCAAGAAGTATACCTTTTGAGTATGCACAGTATTGTAATCTGTATTGACAATAAGTCAATATTACTTCCTGAATCCTATTTGAGCCAATATAAAGGTAGGGGAAGAAAAGTATGAAAATGGCAGCCACCACATTCTCAAAGCTGAAAAGGTAAGATAGTCCAAAAACAGTTAGAAAACATTTACTGGGAGTCTAATCCTATGCTGAAACCAAACAACCAAAAAAGAAAGTCATACACCAACATCTCTGATAACCGTATGTGCACAAGGCATTAATAAAATACGTGTAAACCAAATGCAGTAACACAAACAGATTTCCCATTAGGCTTAAGGCCACTTCATCCCAGAGATGGAGGAAAGCGTCAATACATGAGAATTAACATAATCTACCACATAAGTACAAGTACCACCCTATGGCAGACATAAAAGACCTTTGATAAAATACAGCCTCCATTTGTGATGAAAGTCTTGCAGAGAATAGGGATACGAGTGATTTATCTCAACTTGATAAAGGCAGTATACAGCAAAAGTCATCCAAAAGAGAGAAGAATTCAAAGTATTTGTGTTGGAATCAGGACCAAGACAAGGATGTTCACTCTACTCACTTCTCAACATACTTCTTACAGTGGTATGTCAAGCAATTAAACAAGTCAAGTTAATGAAGCAAATACAAATGAGAAGGGAAGAAATCAATATATGTTTATTTTCAGGTTTTAAGATTCTATACATAAAAACTAAATCATAAAAAAAAAACTCCTAGAGCTGATAAATATTGATAAAAGTTGAAAAACACAAAGTTAAAGCACAGGAATCAGTATCCTTTTTATATACAAAAGACAAACACGAAAGCAAGGGGACAATACTATTCTCAATAAACTAAAACAAAACAAAACAACAACAAAATACTTGAAATTAATATGACAAAGGAATGTGTGCCATGAAAACTGTAAAACACTAAAGAAATTCACTGAACATATTCCTGCTTAAGAAACAGCTACCGGTGTTTCTTGCCCTCTTGCAAAGAGCAGAAGAATAAATAATACTCTGTTAGTACTCAGTGGCTTCTGGGATTTTCCTAACATTCACATCACCACAGAGAACTCCAAACAACTAAGAAACCTCTTAAGTTATTGAGAAGCAAATCCCAAGCTTCATGCATTTATCATGTAAATAAAAAAACCATTTAAGTATCAAGTTTAAAATGGAGATAGGATCTAGTATGTACCCCCCCATTACCACAGTCATTTGGGTGCGACTCAGTGTGTCAGCTCCAAGGACTATGTGTCCTGAGAGCTATGTGTCCTGAGGACTTGAGGCTGTTATGGAGTTCTGTTCTGTTCACTGCCAGCATGTTCCTCATAATCTAGGAATTATGGGAAAACTCTAAGGGGCCTCAAATCACTCACCGGCCAACATCTCTGGCACTAACAATTGATTTCTTATACACATTTTTGCCCTCAGCTTCCTGATGAGATTTATTAAGAATTGCTCTTGTGTAGATACTCATTCTGAGGATTGAAAGTAGATATGACTGATTTTTATATAAGTGGTTAGATCTGTGAGTCTTTTAAGAATACTTTTTAAGGATAAATGATGAAATAATTACTCCTGTCTTTGTCTAGAAGAAAACTAAAACAATTACATTGCAATTTAATGCTGCTTGAGAGATTTGGCTGGGATATATAAGTGATTAAAAAGCACAAGGGTTAGGGCATCCATCAACTATGTGTATCTGTTTAGGCTTGTGTATGATGGACTGGAACACTGTTCCTTCTACCATCAACTCTGTGTGTGTGTGTGTGTGTGTGTGTGTGTGTGTGTGTGTGTGAATTTTCTCTCTTCCCTGGTCTTTCTCACTGACCCCAAGGAGTTAAGAGTTCATGGGTTTTTCGCTGATCATAGAGAGTGCCAACCCCCCAGTAACTTAAGCTTTGCTCCCTCAGAAAACTGTCTGTTGAGTAACATCTCTAGTCGCTGGCTCCCTGGGGCAGCATCCCTATAGGTGTCTGGATCCACCCCCATCAATACCTTTAAGCACTGACCCCCAACGGCTGCCTGCCTCATTTTACCCACCACACAGATGCCAACATTGGTCATCAGCAATGGTAGAAAATAGTTTACTTTTAATTTAGAAGGAAATCGAGTTGCAGCTTAATTTTCTGTGTGTTTTTTTGAATATACGTGACTGTGTCCGTGAAGGACACACTGCCCAGAACTGCAGTTATGAACAGTTGTGAGGCGAGTTTTTCTTATTTGTAAAGACTGACAAATAAGGCCCCGCCAATGCCATTCAAATAAAAAAAGAAAAAGAAAAAGAAAAATGTAACTTTTAATTTTTTACCATTTTATACCTGAAGGAAGATAAACATGACAATGCCTATTATTATTATTATTATTATTATTATTATTATTATTATTATTATTATTATTATTTTGGTTTTCACTGGAGGATCACTAGTGACTATTATGTTGTTTAAAATTCTTTACATGGTAGTATAGATGAAGGACTCAGACTAAAATATTTCCTTTGTAATATATATTTCATATGTGGAAACTGTAGAACTGACTTGCGAGGGTTAATCTTCTAAAAATATAAAAAAATCAACTATCCATTAAGAAATAGAACTCACTTAGCTTCTCCATACCTGCCTTCATAGCTACAAGAAGCAATTTCATCTCTTGAAAAAAACAGAATCAATTCAATTTCGTTGCGTAGAATCAGGATTCTTACTCACTGATGAATCTGATATTAGGTCTGCATTAAAATAAGATTTAATCATTATGTTAAAATATATTTTCCTTAAGGTTTATTAAGGAAATATGGTTTCTATTATTTTCAGGTGCAAATATTTAGGTTCCAAACACCTGCATGAATGGCCATTATTTCTATACTTAGTACAAAAACTAGTAAAATTGTTTTTTTATTCTTCAGCAGTGTTCAGACAAAAACACGTCACAATAAACTCACGGTATCATGTTTTAATAAATGTAAACCATTCTGTTACCTTGTCACACAGTCCCTGGGGTAGGCAAGGATGAACGTGGTAAGGAGGATGAAGTCCACCTCCTTGCTTTGGAGAACTGTGCAGCTCACTATAATAGGAAAAACAGAAAAGAAGTTTCTTGGAATGGTTATTTTTTCTTTCCTAAAAGAACTTTCTATAGAACTTAAAACTAATATGTTAAAGAAATTTCAAGTTTCTGCCAGCCATTTGATTAAACAAAAACTTACTAATCATTTTTAGAAAGTTTGGTTTCCTGTTTCCCATATCCAGAATCTAAGTCAGTGTAACAAGATGATCTCATCTATACACTACATCCACACATACATGGGTGCGTGCACGCACGCACACATACATACATACGTACACACACACACACACACACACACACACACACACACATACACAAATATACCCACATTATATAAATATTTTTATATAATATAATGACACTTTATCTTAAACATTAAAGTTTTTCTTTTACGTACAGGTAAAAACAGTCTAACAGCATTATTTTCTACTTGTCATGAAAAAAGTACACCTTCAACTAAAAAACCTGAGTTCAATTTTAGTCAGTAGTAACTGCTTTACAGGACATAATTCCAGTTTCGATAGAAAAACAGCTTACCAGCATTTGTAATATCCAAACAAAATTTGCAATCTCACCCAGATGTATAAATGTGCCCGGCACCTGAACCATAAAGAAGTCCATTAATAATGGATAAGTATATTAAAGAAATTGGTCATTCTCTGGATAATACTAATTGGTTAATCATGATGTGTGCTTTTATAGAACTTTTTCTGCTACAAACAACACTGTTAGTAAAGCAAGACCCAAACCTATCACTTTAGCTATTCCAAACAAAGCTATTCTGTGTACACTTCAGTAGCACATAGTTAAAAAAAAAAACTACTCACTGCCTCTTTTTCACACATATTGAAACACTTCAAAGCTGTATGAAAAACAGCAAAGTTATTGCACCACCAGAAACACACAGTACAATATGTAACTTCATTTCAGTAGAGCATGAGACTTAATCTCAGGGTCAAAGGCACCAAGTATAAAGGGAATTAAACACTCTAACTAGTCCAAATAAAAGACACACAGTCCAGGTACTTTATTTACAAGTCATAAGCCTAATTGGGCAGGTTTACAGCTACACTAACCTATATCCATGCCATAATGTCCCTTGTTACTTGCTCTTTTTCCAGGCCATATGCTCAGGGTCCATCTCCTCACACGGTGGTTTCCTCTTCCCTTGGTCTCCTCTCTTGTTACCCCTTCTCCTGTCTCTTGAGACCCTCCACTTCATCCTCAATCCCACCTTTCTTCTTCTATTGCCTAATCACAGACTGTATCCATTTTTGATGAGTTAAACTAAGTAGCAAAGTTTACAAAGCATCACTTGGGGTACTTGAGGATCTTTTCCTCAGGGCTTCCAGATCTTGGGAGCCAGTATGTAGGGAGCATTTAAATAAAAGCAGCACCACGCCAACCCGACCAACAACTTTTCCTTATCTGACCAATAACCATCAACATCTTTACCTAGTACACAGCCCATACATATATTTTCAGATCCTAGCACCCATAGCTATGGCTTCTGGCAAAATGTAAGTACGTGTCACATTCTTACAAACTCAAGACAAAGTAAACAGATTATCCAGTGTTTCCACAACAGTCCACTATTTATTCTGGAAGAATTTAAGGGTCATCAATAACAAACCAACAGAAAATGCCACTAAACAAAGACAACAGCCATGATATATCATATTCCAAAGTTACAACCATGAATTAAGCTTTAAAAGGAAGTTACATAACCTTTATATTTTAAGGACTTTTAAAATAAGAGTCTCACTTGGAAATTATGCAAAGTTCATCTTTGACCACTGAGTGTGGGCCATGCACCCCCACTGCCCTGGCCTGAGAGGCAACACCATAGTGTTCTTCTTCACTGGGCTAGCTGACCTGTTCCACAGTGCAGCAGAGTGCATGGGTCTCTCCACAAGCAGAGTGAGCTACTCCATGTGAGCTTCATGGAAATGCAAGGAAACATGGTCCTCACTGGAGGGCAAACTAGACAAGCACATGGAGAAAGGATGTGAAGGAAGAGTTGCAGAAATCAGAGACCAGGACACAAGATAGTGAAAGAGAAATCGCTGAGAGTCAGTCTGTGACTAATAGAATTTTTAAACTGTTGCTCCTGTAGAATGAAAAGTAAAGTTGCTAACAGGACAGAAAACATCTGCATCCTGGGAATCCAGGAAGGGTTTGTAAAAGGCCCCAAACATGTGCAGAGATTAAATAGCTCTAAACGGAATCATCATAGAGATGATTCATGAAACAGCACACAAAGGAAGTCCCGCCACCTTAATACATGAATTTCCATTTCTCCAGTTTTCTGGTAGAATGTTAAATCACTTCTAACAATGGCATAGCATTATTTCCTATTCTACATTCTAACCTTCTTCCTTTAAGATTACAATTTTATAAGATAAATCTGATTATACAATTTAGTTATGTGTAGTTTCACCTTTTTAGCTTTGATAAACTCCATTCTGCACAACTCTACAAACTTTATTTAATGAAACAATTACAATGGCTTCTACTACCCAATGTTCCTGATAAGTAATAAAACACAAGAGGTTTACAAGGAGTTAAATTAATTCTCATAACTCTATAGGGAAAACTTACTATCACCCCAACTTTTATATTAATAATATAAGTTCAACAGCTGGTGAGTGCCCAAATTGGAATTTATTTCCAGTCAGTTTGATTTCCAAGCTCTTAAATTATCATACTTGTTGTTATTAAAATCTCGTTTTAATAAAATACCTACCACACCCATCCAAATAGAGCACACAAAACTAACACAGTTAACACTTGGTGAGATTTAATGGGAGAACAAGACAAGGGAAAGGGGTGAGAGAAAGAAGCGAAAAGAATGAAGAGAAGAGAGAGCATGAGGGCAGAAGTCTGCCTTTCATTTGGAATATGACATAACTACTCCCACGTGGAGTTGGGATTTGGACCAAAGGAATACTGGGAATGTAGGGCTATTGCCATGTCAACAGTTACCAAATGGTGTTGCTGCTCAAGGCAATTCCTGATACCAACAATACTGCTGTTATAATTCAACATATTTCAAAAAGTAGTTCACAAAACAAACCAAAGTCTATATACATAGGGCCTTTTTTTTTCATCATTAGCTGTTACTAGTTCTGCCGCATGACTATTATATTTTATGGAGATGAAAGTATATATTATCTCATAAGGAAAATTGCTGACTTAGAATAACCAGAGATTGTTAATAAGGATTATTATAACCCAACTATTAGGATAACACAACTTTATAATAATATTACTTCTAATAATCCCCCTGGTGTTCTGAAATATTATAGTACAGGTCCTAAAACTGCCACCCATTTCTACTTGTCTCAAGCTCTGGCCAAACCTTTCGTGCACTGTTACAGCCAATTCTGTGAACAACTGACTCATAAAAGGCCAGTGAAAGAAGAACACAGACTGGAAACAATTAAAAAAAAGTCTATACAGTCCCAAATCAAAGGACACCTGCCTGTTAAGATAAAGGACAGAGGAAGCAGTGAAGTTCTAGGTAAATATATTTAAAATGCAAATTATACCAGCCCTCAACAAACACCGAGAAGTCAACAAAATGATCTAAGTATTAAAAAGAAAAAGCAAAACAAACAAACAAACAAAAAAAACCCAAAAACCCCAAAACACTCTTTCTCTTCAACAAGGTGGCCAAGTGGCAGATGCCAACATGCAGATTTTTATGAAGACCCTAATGGGCAAGACCATTACTCTTGAGATCAAGCCCAGTGACACCATCAATAATGATCCAAGACAAGGAAGGCATCCCACCGAACAGCAGAGCTGATATTCACTGGCAAACATTGGGAGGATGGCCACACCCTGTCCAACTACAACATCCAGAAAGAGTCCACCTTGCACCTGCTGCTATGTCTGAACAGTGGCATCATCGAGTCATCACTTTGTCACCTTGTCCAGAATTACAATTGTGACAAGATGATCTGCCACAAGTGCTATTCATGCCTGCACAGAGTGTAGTCAACTGCTACAAGAAGTTTGGCAACACCAAAAACCTGAGACCCAGAGAAGAAGGTCAAATAAAGCTGGGGCCACACCTGGCCTGTGACCCTGTGACCAAATAAAATCCATTGATAGGGGCAAAAAAGAGAGAGAGAGAGAGAGAGAGAGAGAGAGAGAGAGAGAGAGAGAGAGAGAGAGAGAGAGAGAGAGAGAGAGAGAGAGAATGAAAGAAAGAAAGAAAAATATCAAGCTGGGCACAGGACTTAAACCCTAGCATTCAGAGACAGAGGGCAGGCACATCTCTGTAAGTCTGAAGGCAGCCTGGTCTACAAAGTGAGTTCCAGGACAGCCAGGGCTATACAGAAAACCCTGACTCAAAAACAAAACAAAATTCTGACAATTAGCTTTCCTGTGTAAAACCATTATGAATCTGTAGCATATCCAACAAAAATTCATGTATTGGTGGCAAGAAAATACACTGTTAATTATGAATACTCTATGCTGATAAAGCACACCAGACATACCCACATTTGGAAAACAGCTGTATAAGAAATATAGTAAGACACACATTTAAACAACTGAAATTATTGGATTTTGTACTAAAAACAGATCTTACGAGTAAACTGTAGTGGTTTGGCTTGATGCTGCTTGTATATTATTGTTCATATTGGTTCCTCAAGAGGGGTTGCCCCCAGCCCACAAGCAGAGCATCATGTACTTAGGTGATGCTATGTGAACCTTCTCTCCACTTTAATAAGTCAATAAAAGGTTAGAGCCTATGATTGGGTAGTGGATAGGAAAGGTGGGACTGGAGGCTCAGGAGGGGGTGGCAGATAGGAGAAAAAGAGAGAAGGAAGAGAAGAAAAGGAAGCCACTATGCACCAGAATCATGTGGCTGGGAGAAACCAGAAGCAATAAGGAGTCTTAGAATTGGGAAATAAGTTAGTATTGTATTACATATGCCCAATCTAGAAATATAACTTATAATTAAAATATTTGGATTGTGTGTCTTTTACATGGACTGTTAGGGTTGGAAATTTTAGTAACAAATTGACAAACCCATGTCTGGCTTAGAACCGAAGTAACCCGATATGGAAATCCACCCCCATCCACTCAATATTAACAACTAGGGCTTCACTCTAAAGCTGCTTCAGGATGGAAATTAAGCATGAGTCTAAAGGGTGTACAGAGAGCTAACTGAGAGGCTCCCTGCCCAAGCCCCAAGCAAACCTAGGCAACCAGAGGGAGCACACCAGCCCTGACCTGGGACACAAGGTGACGCCAATGCCACAACATAGTTGGGGTTCCCTGAGTCTGAGAGAAAAAAAGAAGGACAGGAAGTCAAGGTTGCCTGAGATGAGGCCTTCACAACTGAAAATTAGCAAATGACAACACAGCAGGTATCTTTCCAAAGCTTTCTCACAGATAACAATGGGCTGATCTAGGCATCTCTCTCCCAAGTCAACCTTCCCGTGCACACTTTGATTTCCAACATCCCTCCACTTCTAAACAGGGCACAGGACACAGGCAGCAAGACCAGCTCTCTCAACTGCTTACACTGCAGGCTATGTAAGATCAATACACAGGCTGAAGGCTATACAGGACAGTCAAAAGACCTAAAGGGCTCAAAACACAAAAGCCAGGGGTCTGGGTACAGTCAGCCCCTCCCTACTAGTGAAAGAATCTGAAAGGACCTTAATGTCCTAAATCAAACACCAGAAGAAAACAAAGATAAAAGAAACTTCAGACCAAATATAAGAATTAAAATAGTACTACTGCACTCTTTTCCTCCTTCGCTTTTTCCCACATAAGGTGCTATAGAGAATTGAGGAGTTTCTTAAGTAGTGAATATAAAAAGCAGTGATTTTGTTTTTAACATTCTTAGCTTCTCAGAGTATATATGACCAAAGTCTAAGAAATTAAATTTGCCAAGGTATGTTGAAGAAAATTTTTGCATTTTCCATAGGCTAACTCTAAAAGCTGTACCAGGATCCACTCTGAAGTAACACTTTACCAGCAAAACTTTTAATTATAAACAGTATGATCTGCTCTTGTTAAGCAAATATCTTGATTGATTAGTACTTAACTTTAACTCAACGAATAAATAAAATAGTTAGATTCAGTCATCACAGAGACAACAACAGTACAATTAATACAGTAATGAAAATGTAGCTCTACCTTGTGTCTATATAACAAGGAACTATAGTAAGGACTAAAGAGGGCTAATATTGCACATACCTTAAGAGGCATGGACCTAGGTTGGAGAGATAGCTCAGTGGATAAGAGGTCCTGAGTTCAATTCCCAACAACCACATTGTGGCTCACAACCATCTGTAATGGGATCTGATGCTCTATCCTGATGTGTCTGAAGACAGCTACAGTGTACTCATGTTAATTAATTAATTAATTAATTAACCATCGACCCAGAGAAATAAGGTGAAATCATCTAAACTAGTATGAAGACAACCAGGCAATCAAGCACAGTGATATATGAAGAGATCTCAAATGACAAATATGTATCAGTCAACTGCACGGGTTAAAAAAATGAAGTTCATTAAAAGATCTACATAAGGGACTTGTTAGTGTGATACCCAATTTAATACATGAGGTTGAAGCAAAATACATTAAGGGAGTATTACTTACTGCAGACGCATGCCAAGATGTGCTCTTGAGAAATGAGTACATGCAAGAGATCAGGGGTAAGAAGGTGTGTGTGGGGGTGAGGGCCTGGAGACTGGGTAGAAGCAGGCAGACAAGATCAGAGCCATGAGGGCAGAGAAGGGAAGACAAGGTCAGAGGACAGAAAACACTGGCATTCTTAATGCAACACTTAACTGTACTATACAACACCAAGATTACCAGATCCTGGCATGACTCAAGCTTCCAGCCTAGGGACTAACCAGTCAGCTAGTTAAGTCATTGTTGGATCAAAAGAGGCACAAAGTTAAATTTTTCTAGGTACAAGTTAGACCACCACTGCATTAACTTTCATAAATTAATGCAACATTTACATTGGGTTCTGTAATTCTCTAAGATTATATCAAAGACTATTATATGAAGCCTTCACTATCAAAGTCAAACTAGCTTTATTAAGATTTATAAGAATCTTTAACACTTAAAACATATTTTATCCACACACGTGACTCCTACTTTTTGAAATGCCTTTTGATTTGGTTTCTCTTTCTGACATTTGTATTAACGACATATTATATACATGAAAAACAGCTAAAGACACACGGACGTTGTCAGCTAAGTCCTAGGAGTGAGAAAGACAATTTAAATGTTTTAGGGGCATATGTAAAAGGCCCTGAGAATAAATTACTAATTCGGTGGACTTTCCTCTTAAATTTGCTCTTGGCAGGTACCAGGGTGTTCCACGATGTGTTCCTTATTAAGCCCAGAATTGCCAGATGTATCTCATAAATTCTCCTTAAGAGGCTTATTTGCTAGTCTTCATCCCTTAAGAGCCAAAGAAATTTCTATTGCATAATGACTGGTTCAAAGAAACTCTGAATCTATACACATACTTTTAACAGCAAATGACTTGAACATTCTGCTAATGTGTATGTGGCAGTCATTAAATGTAACAACATGAAGTCATATGCATGAGAATGTCCTCACAGACTCCGATATTGAGACACTTAGCTGGTGGTGCTGTTTGGAAGGGATTAACAGGTATGGCCTTGCTGGAAGAAGCATGTTCCAGGGGGGAAGCTTTGAGAGGTAAAGATTGTTGTATATCCCGTCTGCTCTCTCTGCTTCTGCTCACCACCATGCTTCCCATCAAGATGTCTATTAAACTATAAACAAAGTTACTTCCTCATGGGAAAAGCAAAAGGAAGGTCTCTTCCTCAGGTTTGCAGCTTACTTGGCAGAGCACCAGGATTCTCTGCTTGAGAAAGTCTGCTTCCTTGGACTCAGTTTGCTTAGAATGACAAAGACCCTAGGTTGCCTGCAAGCTGGCACACTGGGAACAGTCTCCTCGTGGCATTTCTCTACAAATAATAAAATATATATTCAAACTTAAAGCCAGGTATGGTGTATTACACCTTTAATTTCAGTGTCTGGGAGGTACAATGAGGAGAATCAGAAGTTCAAGGCTAGCCCCTATCTATATAATGAGCTCAGGACCAACCTCAACTACAGAACCCTAGTCTCAGTTCTTAAAAAAAAGAATCAATAAAAGAAAAATAAGTGAGAAATAAAAATAATAACAATTCATTTGATTATTCATTTAAGAGCACGGTATGCTCACCAAAGTTTCTGCTGTGAAAAGCCGCTGAGAAAATCCTTATTGATGGTGTAACAAGGAGGGTATCAATCAAGTCTGACACTGAGAAAGATGCTAAGGCTATGGATACGCATCAGGGGTGCAGCACTCGCCTGTCATGGAAGAGGCTGTGGGTTTGGTGTCAATAATTAAGGAAAAATGCAAACCCAAGCAAGCCCCACAAGAAACTAAAACTATGTTTGCTATAAAAAATTGTCCCAAGGCAAAGTCAGTTCCCAAGTAGTGGACATTAGAGAAATAAATATCTGAAGAGTACAAAATTTACAAATACCTGCTACTTCTCCCCAATGGGATTCTTTCCTCTCTGAGAATAATCTGTCAACTCCAGAGGAGTGGCTGAAGAGCAGCCATAATTTTAAGAAATACCACACGAAAGGAATGAGAACTGGAGTTGAAGAATCTTCCAAAAAAACTGATCTCTATATCACCAATAAGAACTGAGGCTGGAGAGATGTCTCAGTGGGTAAGAGCCCTGACTGCTCTTCCAGAGGTCCTGAGTTCAATTCCCAGCAACCACATAGTAGCTCAGATCAGCTCTATAAGGAGATCTGATGACCTCTTCTGGTGTGTCTGAAGAGAGTGATAGTACACAAACATACATAAGATAAATAAATTAATTTAAAAAAAAGAAATAAGAACAAACTAGAAGTAAACAAATCAAGTTTTCTGGAAATTAAACCCCCGACAACTTCTACTAAAAGGCCAAATACAAGGCAAGTGATACATTTCTCCACACTTGCATTGACAATCATTGCCCTAGTTAGGGTTATTATCACTGTGATGAAACACTGAAGCAAGTTGCAGAGGAAAGAGTGTATTTGCCTTACACTTCCACTTGGTAATCCATCACTGAAGCAACTTGGGACAGGAACCCAAACATGGTAGCAACCTAGAAGCAGAAACAGGTACAGTGGTCAACCAGTGGTGCTGCTTACAGGCTTCCTCAGCTTGCTTTCTTATACAGCCCAGGACCACCAGGCCAGGGGTGGCCACACCCACAACAGCCTCGGCCCTCCTGTATAAATCACTGAAATAACACCCTATAAGCTTGATTACAACCTGATCTTATGGGTTATCATTTTCTTAATCCAGGTTCCCTCCTTTATGATGACTATAGCCTAGATTGAGCTTACATAAACACGGAGAGCATATTCATATGTACACGTTCATATTTCACTGAAACCAACAAGAATCTTGATTCACATACTCATATATTTTCATGAAAATATACTAAATTGCCATTAACTGTACATGTGATTGGGTAGGAAAGAGTGTTTCAGGCCACCCAGGACTACATAATGTTGGGGTAGAAATCTCATTTCATGTTTAGACAAACCACAACGGGACAACAAGGTTCCATGTGGAAATGTTTAATGAGAGAAGAGTAGAAGAGGAGAAGAGGAAAGACCGGTCATGAGCATGGGGAGGGAAGGGGGGAGGAGAATGGGGAGAGAAGGGACAAAGGGGAAGAGGGGAAGCAGGGCAAGAACAAGAAGCAAGAAAGGAAGAGAGTAAGAGAATGAGGAGGGGACAAGCAGCCCCTTTTATAGTGCCAGGCATACCTGGCTGTTACCAAGTAACTGTGGGAGTGGAGCTTAGACAGAAAACTAACACATAGTGAGAACCTGTTTACAAGAAAAAAAAAAACAAAAAACAAACAAGCAAAATGAACAAAAACGTTTTTTCCAGGACTGAAGGGATGCTTCAGTAGAGAAGAGAACATAATACTCTTGCAGAGGATCAGAGTTTGGCCAAAGCAAACACATCTAGCAGCTCACAACCACCTGACTCAGCTCCAAGAGCTCAGATGCACTCTATGATGCCAGCACCTTCATTCCCATGTGTGCATACCCACCATCACCACCAAGCAGCTACTACACACACATGCATATTATTAAAATAAAATAAAACATTTTTATAGAAAAACTTCTGAAAATTCAGACTCACACTCTGAACATATAGATCACAAATTCTCTCCTAAAAGTAGTATAGGGAAAAACTCCAGCATTTGGACCTCATTGATAGCAACAAGAACCATGTAGTATGTGGAAAATTACTACAAATCATTTATAGGATTATAATCTATGAGGTGTCATATTATAAAAGAATAAATTTCTGCTAATCCGTAACGATCACCAGAAAATTAATAGTTGATCGATGTGTCTGTGGTCTAACTATAGAGAGGTTCTCCACTCCCCAACACTTGTCTGTTTATTTAAATAAGACTTTGTCTAAAGTGAAGAGGGCAATGGATTAGGATACAAATAACATGATGAGGAATAGTTCAAAAAGTGAGTTGTTTTCTTCCTGTTCCAAGCAACTTTTGCAATTACAATGTGTCCTCTTTACTATGCTAACTCATTAGGAAGCAATGGTTCTGTATTGACAAGTCATAAATTATAAAGCTAGACTTGTAGATAAAAACCACCTTGATTGAGATGATTGGGTTTCCAAAGCTAATTGTATGGTGTTTGCTCATCTCAGGTGAGCATCAGTGAGAAACAGTGTGTAAAATACAATGCACAAAATAAATCAGCCCACAACTTCTCTGTAATCTGCAGCACTAACAGAGAAACTATCAATGATGATGTCAAAAACATAAGCTTAAAAGTAACTTAGACATGAACTCAAATATCTACAACACATTATGCCCATCATTTGGGGAATGTCCTCAGAACACTTTAGTGATTTATCACAGGATTCTATCCTGCCAGTGCAGAGCAAAAATCATACTGGAACAGACTTAGAATCCCTTTGAAAACTATACAAAACATAAAGTTATTTATAGGCACCATCCAACCGCTACAGAGAGACACAATGGAAAGGATTTACTAATGAATGACCTCAGCTCAGATCTTAGTCAAAGGACTGCCACCTTAGCTATTATACAGGGTATATTCAAGAGCAGTGAGCCTCAGATCTCTTCACCTATTAACGAGAATTGTGACTGACTAGTGGTCAGAAAATCCCCATGTGGGGCCATATGTGGATATTAGGTAGAGATGTGACCAGAGTAAAGAGAACTGAACGTAAATATGTCAAGCAAAGAGGGTTCCATTGTTTAATCCTGTCTTAGGCAGTCTTTTTCTTATTTAAGTTTTAGATTTAAGTTCTGAATAGAGTCTCCTCAAGGTTTAAAAGTAAAACAGTTTTGAACAGATGAGACTGATTTAAACTAGTCAGCTAAAAATAGTGTAAAATTCCTCAGTGTAGGGTTGCGTGGGTCCCATGTCCACTCTGCCACAGGGCAAGGCTGCAATAGGCGGGATGTGGGAGATGACTGCTCTTACCCCATCGACCAGTGGTTGTATGGGAAGTCAAGGGACACTGCTCAGGGGGGGGCGGGGGGGATGAAAAGTAGTCTGAGGCACAGGACCACTGGAGCTGCCTGAGGGATTGGGGAGGTTCCTTGGGCCTGCAACACGTCAGGGGCTGTCTGGTTCTTATGCTCTTAGGCATCCAGGTGCCCCTGAATGGCACAGAAGAGTTGAGAATGGAGTTGGGGCCCATGGAACTGGATCTAGTCCAGGGCTGAAGGGGAAAGAAGGGGGCCTCTAGCTGGTCCTTTGAGGAGAGGCTTTGGATTGGTGATGGGGGGCTTGGTTTGGCTTGGTTGTGGTGGTTGCTGTGGCTGGGAGAGCATGGAGGCCTTCTGCAGGAGATTAGATACCGGCTCTGTAGTCTAAGGCCTTCTCTGTGGCTCACCATGGCGATTCCCAATAAAAAGAGGCAGTCCATGGTTTTACGATATTTACCGGCATAGTGAAAAGTGAATGATTAAATCCGTACCCCACGTCTTAGGGTGGACTTGCGATTAAGTACCTTTTGAAGGGTGAAATATCTAGGAAGGAAAGGTTATTGGCTAAGCCTCCAGGCCTTTGGTACCTCATTAAAATGGAGATTTGCCTTGAGTCTATGAGACCACTGGCCATTTCCTCTACCTGTGGAGGGACTTGAGGCATTACCCTTATGTGACTGATGGCCATGAATCTATGGAGGGCTGTGGGCTTGTGATCTGCCTAGTTTCCCAGGAATCGGGCAAAATGCCTACTGTCTCTTCAGTGTCACCGGGATTTCTAGCCTTAGTTCAACCAGAAACCAGGCTGTCTTTCATGGTACCACACAGTTCTTACTTCTTGTTTTCATATGACTCTATGAAAGTTGCCCAAAGTGCCTCAATCACTGAAAGGTTCCGTAAGCTAAAACTGTAAAGAAATATTAAGGCAAAAATATTAAAGGTCAGCCAATCAGTGGCTATAAATTATAACTATGCCCTGTTCCATTCAACATACCACAACAGTCAGCCAGCTGGCTTCCCTTCTGTGGAAGGGGAATGGTAGAGCAGCATGGATTTAGAATGTTACAATAGGCTTCTTGACTTACAGGATTACTAAAGCATGTGTCCTTCTTGCTGGGCACAGCAGTAGCAGCTCATTCTGGACTTCAATGTACATGTTAAGAGGCCTTTCACACCCCATCAAAAAACTTCCTTTTTTCTGCTTACGTGGGCATTGGTAAGCTTTAATTAATTTTGCTTATTTTTTGGTTTTACTGACATAGGGTCTCTATAGCCCAGGATGGCCTAGAACTCAAAGTTATCGTACTGACTCAGACTGGGTCTTGGCATACACTACCACATTTGATTCTTAATTTTAATATTTGTCAAAGGAACTATCTTCATTAGGAACAATCAGGTTTTGCAAAAGTGGCATTTCACATATTTACTAAGTAAATTACTTATACAATAAGTAATAAAGAGCTCATTTATCACACCCTGACAAAATGCTCCCAAATACAGCTAATGGCATTTGTAACTCCTAAAGATATGAAGTATTAATGAAGGAAACTGAAGCTTGCCTGCCCCCCCCACCCCCATAATTTCAACACTCAGAAGACTGAGGCCCAACAGTTATGGCTGGTTTGGGCTACCTAGGAGTGGTAATGGCGATGTTGTGGGGAGGAGACATAGGAAGAACAAGCCAGGTACAGTAAGTCACACCTGTAATCCCAGAACACAGGAAGAAGCCAAGGCAAGAGGATTATGAGTCCAAGCCAACAGAGGCTAGATAGCTATGTAGTTAGATCCTATCTCAAACAAACCAATAACCAAAACATGTAAGTGCAACTGCCTTTGAGTGACCTTATTCAGTCTCACTGCTGTGGTCATATACAGATACAAAGTGCTACCCTACCCTCACTTAATAGTTACAAGAAATATTTGTTAACTAAAACAATTGTACAATGAGTTCACTGTTGTGCCCATTTTAGTCATGACATAACACATAATGTGCCACAAATGTAGAGAAAGCAACCTGGGGCCACTCTTAGACAAGGCGAGATAAGCTGGGTTTGGGCCAACACATATCTCTCTTCTCAGTACCTTTCCCCCTTACCTTAGCCATCAGTTTCCTACTTAGGCAGTTACTTACAACTGAGGACCTTAAGGTATAGTGCAATCCAGGGACATCTGTATTTAAAGGGGTTTCTCCGTAAGAAATCAATGGGACAGTCTTTTAAATGAAGAGAGTGAAACTGGGATATCACATGCAAAAGAAGATGGACCATTAGCTTACACTATATATAAATATTAATTCACAATAGATTTTAAAATGGACTTAAACATAAGACCAAAACTACTGAACTCTAGAAAAAGAAAATAGGTAAATATTTTAACAGTGGATTTGTTAATGATTTCTTGGATATTATATGAACATATACTCACAACAAAGTAGATAAACTAGAAAATACTCAGACATAATACTGTGAAAGCAGAAGGGGGTCCATGACAAGAATAAATCCCATGATTTTGTGTGCCAACTAAAACTCTTAACTAAACTTTTGGGGAGAAAAAGTAAAAACTGGAGCTGAAGAGATGGTTCAGCACTTGAGAACACTTGCTTCTATTGCATAGGACTAAGGTTTAGTATTCAGCACACACAAGGCAACTTGGAACCATCTGTAACTGCAGTTTCAGGATATGCAACATTTTCTTGCCTCTACATGCATGCTGTAAGCATACAAACATGTAGTCAAATATTCGTATGTTGAATTAGTAATTATCAGCACTCAAATGCTGCTGCCGGTAGCAACAGCACACAATCACAACCCTCACCGCCCGCCCAAATGCTCTAGGTTCGCAAATGAAACACACACAAAGACACACACACACACATACACACACCCAAAGACACACACACAGACAGACACACACACACCACATACACACACAGACACACACACACAAACACACACACACACCACACACACACACTGACACACACACAAACACATACACACACAGACACACACACACAAACACACACACCACACACACACACACTGACACATACACAAACACACACAGACACACACACACATACACACACACAGACACACACACACACACTCAGAGTCTTCTATTTAATATACTTTATACATCGAAATGTCTGGACCCATCCAAACATCCCAGCAACTAAAACATTCTCCCCTCCCATATGCTTTAATTATTTCTTACTAAAGCCTATATTCAATACTGGCAGCCACAGACCCAAGCCTGCAGCCCTCATGCGCCATGATCTCCAACTCTTACATGTTTTCAGTGTCTCTGTGTCTTTGTCTCCCTGTCCTACATTTCTTAGGCCAGGACCTTCTCTTTCCCTGGCAATGGTGAATCCCAAGTCCCGCCTCTGTCTCCCTGCCTAGCCATTGGCCACCAGCAACTTTATTACCAATCAGAGCCAACTGGGGTATGGACTCTCAGAGTCTTAGAGGCAGACATGTGGTTCCCATGTGCTTTTGGGAGCCAAATGAAAACAAATAGCATTACAAACAATCCACAACACTCATACACAATAAGAAAATAAATATTTAAGGTAAAACTGCATCAAATCAAACAGCAGTGAAAAGGAAACTTACAAAATGGAAGAAAGTATGTAAAATTATATTCAATAAGAGATAAAGATAGGAGAAGCCGTGGCAGGACAAGATGGCAGTTGATGTTAAGATTCTGCTCTGTGAATTGAAGAAGACCTCAGAAGATGGAAAGATCTCCCATGCTCATGGATTGGCAGGCTTAATATAGTAAAAATGGCCATTTTACCAAAAGCAATCTACAGATTCAATGCAATCCCCATCAAAATACCAATCCAATTCTTCAAAGAGTTAGACAGAACAATTTGCAAATTCATCTGGAATAACAAAAAACCCAGGATAGCTAAAGCTATCCTCAACAATAAGAGGACTTCAGGGGGAATCACTATCCCTGAACTCAAGCAGTATTACAGAGCAATAGTGATAAAAACTGCATGGTATTGGTACAGAGACAGACAGATAGACCAATGGAATAGAATTGAAGACCCAGAAATGAACCCACACACCTATGGTCACTTGATTTTTGACAAAGGAGCCAAAACCATCCAATGGAAAAAAGATAGCATTTTCAGCAAATGGTGCTGGTTCAACTGGAGGGCAACATGTAGAAGAATGCAGATCGATCCATGCTTATCACCCTGTACAAAGCTTAAGTCCAAGTGGATCAAGGACCTCCACATCAAACCACACACTCAAACTAATAGAAGAAAAACTAGGGAAGCATCTGGAACACATGGGCACTGGAAAAAATTTCCTGAACAAAACACCAATGGCTTATGCTCTAAGATCAAGAATCGACAAATGGGATCTCATAAAACTGCAAAGCTTCTGTAAGGCAAAGGACACTGTGGTTAGGACAAAACGGCAACCAACAGATTGGGAAAAGATCTTTACCAATCCTATAACAGATAGAGGCCTTATATCCAAAATATACAAAGAACTCAAGAAGTTAGACCGCAGGGAAACAAATAACCCTATTAAAAAATGGGGTTCAGAGCTAAACAAAGAATTCACAGCTGAGGAATGCCGAATGGCTGAGAAACACCTAAAGAAATGTTCAACATCTTTAGTCATAAGGGAAATGCAAATCAAAACAACCCTGAGATTTCACCTCACACCAGTGAGAATGGCTAAGATCAAAAACTCAGGTGACAGCAGATGCTGGCGAGGATGTGGAGAAAGAGGAACACTCCTCCATTGTTGGTGGGATTGCAGACTGGTAAAACCATTCTGGAAATCAGTCTGGAGGTTCCTCAGAAAATTGGACATTGAACTGCCTGAGGATCCAGCCATACCTCTCTTGGGCATATACCCAAAAGATGCCTCAACATATAAAAGAGACACGTGCTCCACTATGTTCATCGCAGCCTTATTTATAATAGCCAGAAACTGGAAAGAACCCAGATGCCCTTCAACAGAGGAATGGATACAGAAAATGTGGTACATCTACACAATGGAATATTACTCAGCTATCAAAAACAACGAGTTTATGAAATTCGTAGGCAAATGGTTGGAACTGGAAAATATCATCCTGAGTGAGCTAACCCACTCACAGAAAGACATACATGGTATGCACTCATTGATAAATGGCTATTAGCCCAAATGCTTGAATTACCCTAGATCCCTAGAACAAAGGAAACTCAAGACGGATGATCAAAATGTGAATGCTTCACTCCTTCTTTAAATGAGGAAAAAGAATACCCTTGGCAGGGAAGGGAGAGGCAAAGATTAAAACAGAGACTGAAGGAACACCCATTCAGAGCCTGCCCCACAGGTGGCCCATACATATACAGCCACCCAATTAGACAAGATGGATGAAGCAAAGAAGTGCAGACCGACAGGAGCCGGATGTAGATCGCTCCTGAGAGACACAGCCAGAATACAGCAAATACAGAGGCGAATGCCAGCAGCAAACCACTGAACTGAGAATAGGTCCCCCGTTGAAGGAATCAGAGAAAGAACTGGAAGAGCTTGAAGGTGCTCGAGACCCCAAAAGTACAACAATATCAAGCAACCAGAGCTTCCAGGGACTAAGCCACTACCTAAAGACTATACATGGACTGACCCTGGACTCTGTCCCCATAGGTAGCAATGAATATCCTAGTAAGAGCACCAGTGGAAGGGGAAGCCCTGGGTCCTGCTAAGACTGAACCCCCAGTGAACTAGACTATGCGGGGAGGGTGGCAATTGGGGGAGGTTTGGGAGGGGAACACCCATAAGTAAGGGGAAGGGGGAGGGTGATGTTTGTCTGGAAACCGGGAAAGGGAATAACACTTGAAATGTATATAAGAAATACTCAAGTTAATAAAAAAAAAAAAGAAAGAAAAAAAAAGATTCTGCTCTGTGTATTTACAGGTTGTTATTAATGTTCTCAAGAGATGGATAGTACCATGGTTTGTATGTTTAAGTGAGCAATTGTATCTTACCAATTGGATCTAAGATTATTGTGTTGTGTGTTTTTTTATGTGACAGTTTGAGAGTAGGAAAGTGTGAGGCTGGGCTGTGTTTACACCAAGATATCTAGCAGATATCTTGGGGCACCGCAGTGAGGACCTAGCAGGGTAAAGACAATTACTCTTTTTATTTTTATATTTTTACAACAACAGATGGCACGCCAAGGTGATGGGCAAGAATCCATTAGTAATCCTGAGAGTTGAGAGAAAGTTTGTATTTTCTAAGTAAGAGGAGGCCGGTGCCATGTTAAGTCATGTGATATCTTAAGCATGGGAATTCAAACAAAGAAAGGGGAAGCCACCTGGGCTGGCAGGCTGTAGGTCCCCTGCTGTGTGATAAGTAATGGCAGATCAGAGAGTCAGAGATTAAAAGCTGCTTTTTAAAGAAAGTTGTTTAGAAAGTCTTTCAGGATACTCATATTCTTTTTAATGTTTGCTCCACGGGAATTTTGGGTTGAAATCCTAGTTAGACAAGCTACTTCTTAATTACAGGCATTATTAAAAGGTGATTGAGTTTGTTTTTAGAAAGAAGAGAGTAAAGAGATTACCTGAATCAGGTGGGGATTTTCATCCATCGTTCAGAACTTAGATAGGGAAAAGTTAGTCACTAACTCGAAGTAGAGAGTTGTGATGAAATGTCTGTAACACCAAGGAGAGTGAATGCAGGCATATATTTTAGAAGTTATTAAGGTTAAAGAAAAATCTGTGGCTCCGGGTAGAGAGCTTAACAGATTGAGATATTTTGGGTTAAATTCCCGAGTTTTAAGTTGTTTATTGGTATTAGAATTGATAGAAGGTGTTTAAGTTTGTTTTAAGGGGAGTAAAGAGATCACCCGAATCACAAGGAGATTTTCATCTATGGTTCGGAACTTAGATAGGGAAAAATTAGTCACTAACTCCAAGTAGAGAGATGTGATTAATGTCTGTAACACCAAGGAGAGTGAATGCAGGCATATATTTTAGAAGTTATTAAGGTTAAAGAAAAATCCGTGGCTCCGGGTAGAGAGCTTAGCTGATTGAGATATTTTGGACTAAAGTCCTGGTTTGATGTGTTGCTTATTGATACTGGAATTGATAAAAGGTATTTGGTTTGTTTTATGGATTACACCGCTAAAGGCCTTATGGCTCGTTGATGCCGGCTAGCGAGGGTTTGTGGTTACTTTTCATATATACCACAACAGGAAGCTCTAATTCTCTTAACATGGGCTCCACGGGTACTTTGGGATAATTTCCCGATATCACAGAGTACAAAAGCCTATCAGGCTCATTGTTTAGCTTACTTCCTTTTTTAAAAAAATTGTTTAATATTCATGATGGGTGTGACTTTGAGTTTTATGATTATATTATTAATCTGGGAGAGAGTGCAAGATACAAGCTTTTCTGGTTTCAGACTAAGGAACACAGTATTTTGGGAGAAAGATTTTGTCTTTGTGTTTTTAAAACCTGTGATTAGGCTCTGGAAACCTCACAGAGTCATACTGATCAGATTTGATAGAGGTAGACCACCTGAAATATTTACTCAGGAGAATCAAACAAAAAGGTATAACGATTGTAAACTTTTTCTTGAGAGTTGTATTTTACAGAGCGTGCCTACCTACTTGGAATCCTGGTCTCAAGGACTTTCAGCTGGGTCCAGTCAGGACACATCCACTACAGCATTTGTTTCATTCTTCCTACCTCCTACCCCCAAGGATACCTCAACGCCCATGTACAGCTTGAAGAAGTTATGGAGGAGTCGTCGCCCCAATTCCCTGTATGTTGGGGGGCTGAAAGTGGTTATTCTAAAATTGTTTTTATGAGGAATTTAAAATTGGTTGTAATTTAACAGGGAGGAATTAGCTAGATTGAATTGAACTGTCATAATCTCATTTGGTAACTAGGCTGGAATCATATCTTTGCAATCTCTCAGTTCTGGAAGCATGATAGGCTTCCTATGTGTACAGATATTTGTCATTCCCAGATTTCTGACGGGGTTGAAGACATTATAGTCTCATAGCCTATCAGGCTGTGTAACTCTAAATATACATTTTTTATTTGATAGTTATCAGATAGTATACAAGCCAGCCAAGATATAGTACAGATTTTAAGCCTTTCTTAAGCTGGAATGGATAACTAAATATTCTGTTTAACTGATATGGTGTTGGACTGGGTGTTAGGTATATTTTATGCTCTTAATTACAAAATGATATCAGTTGTGCTCAGCTTATATTTGAGAGAAAAAAATTTTTTTGTTTATTAGACAAAAAGTGTGAAATGTAGGATGAGGTCTCAGGTGAGGCAGGTACAGGATAGAAGGAGACCTGTCATTGGAGGAGAAGGAAGAATGGGCTGGAGAGAAGTTTGAAGGAAGAGGAGCAGACTACGGGAGAGAAGAGGAGTCAGGCCGGAGGAGAGGGGACTGAGAAGCCGTGGCAGGACAAGATGGCAGGTGATGTTAAGATTCTGCCTTGTGTATTTACAGGTTGTTATTAATGTTCTCAAGAGATGGATAGTGCCGGGCTTTGTATGTTTAAGTGAGCAATTATATCTTACCAATTGGATCTAAAAAAAAAAAGAGATGAAAATATAGGCTACTTAAAACTAATTTTATCATCACTGAAAAAGTAATCTAACAAGTTTGATGTATGGATGGCCAATAAGCACAGGAAAATATGCTCCCAGTCACCAATCATACAAAACCCCTAGGAGAGGCCTCCTCACACCCAAATGGATGGGTACTGGGGTTCAGGGCGTGGGCATAATCTAAGTATTGAATCCAGTGTCATGTGTGCCCTAAGCAAGTGCTCTACCACTTAACTCTAGCCTCAGCCCTTTTTTCCCTTGAGTCAGACTCTATGTAACCCAAATAGCCAGAATTCCTGATCCTCTTACTTTCATCTCCCAATAGGGGAAATAGGCCAGAGGATTTAATGATGCTCCTACTGTGGGAAAAAATATGGCAGAAATCAAAAGCATTACTACAGCACTACATTATCTATGTCCACTTCTGAGTATAGACCCAAACTCAAAGTAGATGTGGCCTTTGGTGAAAATGGGTTGAGTTCCTTCCCGGGGTCTCTGGTCTGGCAGGAAATGGGCAGAGTGTTAACAGCTCTTACAAGGAAAGCGGGGAGGTTTGGGAGGACAATACATGAGAGCTATCCAGGGTCCTGGGTCTCCTCTGCTACTGTGGCAGTGCCAGTGCCAGTGCCAGTGCCAGGGTGGCATTAGCAGCAGTAGGCTTTGCTGATGGCAGGAGGCTGCGCCAAGGTCCAGATGAAAGCTTCTGATGACAGCTTCTGGAGAGAAAGCTCTTCCCCAAGAGTTACAGCTCAGTAAAACAGACACTCTCCGATTACTCTAGGTAACGTAGCTTCTGTAGTTTATTAAATGTGAATAGGAAATATACATTTGGAGGAGTAGAGTGGGATCCAAGGGAAGATGCTTCCCACTGGATCAGTTTGAGAAGCTAGTGATGCTCTACTTCATGGGGAAGGATTCCAGGTGTTTTTCCTACGTGACTAATAGTCGTGGTCTTCTCAGTGTGGTGTCCTGGTTACATGTTCTAGAGCAGCCAATGGCCTCATTCCTACCGTTATCAATTCTGAGATTCATGGTGTTTGAGATCACTAAACCTTCTGAGCTCTTCTGTCTGATGTCATGGTCCACTTGCTCACAGTGAAACCTTTATCTGTACACATGTATTCCCAACAGCAGCATTCATAGTAGCTAAAAGGTGAAAGCAATCCCAAATATACATTGATATACGATCAAAAAACAAAAC
Organism: Rattus norvegicus; assembly: GCF_021556685.1. Taxonomy (NCBI): domain Eukaryota; kingdom Metazoa; phylum Chordata; class Mammalia; order Rodentia; family Muridae; genus Rattus; species Rattus norvegicus. The sequence continues at coordinate 3,302,713 of NC_141545.1, forward strand.
ATGCCACATACACATATGAAATATTATTTAAACTTAGGAAATTTAGGATGTGCAACAGCATAGTCAGGAGAACAAGATGCTAAGAAAAGGAGTCATTTGTAAAGTTAAACTGCTCTACCATCCCACTCAGACCAGATACTTCAAGTATTTAGGAGATACTGAAAATAGGAGAGTGTGTTTTGGGACTGGGGTGATAAAAGGAGCATCCTAGGTCAAGATGAAAGGGATTTACTGACGAATGGTGGTAATGTCAGTTGGACACTGTATTTTTTTTTTTTTAGGTTTTTCATTTTATTTTATTTTATTTTATTTTATTTTTATTAACTTGAGTATTTCTTATATACATTTCGAGTGTTATTCCCTTTCCCGGTTTCCGGGCAATCATTCCCCTCCCCCCTCCACTTTTTTATGGGTGTTCCCCTCCCCATCCTCCCCCGCCTTGTTGCCCTCCCCCCAACAATCTTTTTCACTGGGGGTTCAGTCTTAGCAGGACCCAGGGCTTCCCCTTCCACTGGTGCTCTTACTAGGATATTTATTCATTGCTACCTATGAGGTCAGAGTCCAGGGTCAGTCCATGTATATTCTTTAAGTAGTGGCTTAGTCCCTGGAAGCTCTGGTTGCTTGGCATTGTTGTACATATGGGGTCTCGAGCCCCCTCAAGGTCCTCCAGTTCTTTCTCTGATTCCTTCAACGGGGGTCCTATTCTCAATTCAGTGGTTTGCTGCTGGCATTCGCCTCTGTGTTTGCTGTATTCTGGCTGTGTCTCTCAGGAGAGATCTACATCCGGCTCCTGTCGGTCTGCACTTCTTTGCTTCATCCATCTTGCCTATTGGATGGCTGTATATGCATGGGCCACATGTGGGGCAGGCTCTGAATGGGTGTTCCTTCTGTGTCTGTTTTAATCTTTGCCTCTCTATTCCCTGCCAAGGGTATCCTTGTTCCCCTTTTAGAGAAGGAGTGAAGCATTCACATTTGGATCATCCGTCTTGAGTTTCATTTGTTCTAGGCATCTAGGGTAATTCAAGCATTTGGGCTAATAGCCACTTATCAATGAGTGCATACCAAGTGTGTTTTTCTGTGATTAGGTTACCTCACTCAGAATGATATTTTCCAGTTCCCTTCATTTGCCTACGAATTTCATAAAGTCATTGTTTTTGATAGCTGAGTAATATTCCATTGTGTAGATGTACCACATTTTCTGTATCCATTCAACTGTTGAAGGGCATCTGGGTTCTTTCCAGCTTCTGGCTATTATAAATAAGGCTGTGATGAACATAGTGGAGCACGTGTCTTTTTTATATGTTGGGGCATCTTTTGGGTATATGCACAAGAGAGGTACAGCTGGATCCTTAGGCAGTTCAATGACCAATTTTCTGAGGAACCTCAGACTGATTTCCAGAATGGTTGTACCAGTCTGCAATCCCACCAACAATGGAGGTGTGTTCCTCTTTCTCCACATCCTCGCCAGCATTTGCTGTCACCTGAGTTTTTGATCTTAGCCATTTTCACTGGTGTGAGGTGAAATCTCAGGGTTGTTTTGATTTGCATTTCCCTTATAACTAAAGATGTTGAACATTTCTTTAGGTGTTTCTCAGCCATTCGGCATTCCTCAGCTGTGAATTCTTTGTTTAGCTCTGAACCCCATTTTTTAATAGGGTTATTTGACTCCGTGCGGTCTAACTTCTTGAGTTCTTCGTATATTTTGGATATAAGGCCTCTATCTCTTGTAGGATTGGTAAAGATCTTTTCCCAATCTGTTGGTTGCCATTTTGTCCTAACCACAGTGTCCTTTGCCTTACAGAAGCTTTGCAGTTTAATGAGATCCCATTTGTCGATTCTTGATCTTAGAGCATAAGCCATTGGTGTTTTGTTCAGGAAATTTTTTCCAGTGTTGCACACTGTATTAATGTTACTGAACAAGCCATGTAAAAATGGTTGGGACCAAAGAGATGGCTGAGCAGCCAAGGGCACTGGCTTCTCTCTCAGAGGACTATGGTGGGCTCCACTGCCAGCACCCACATGGTGATTCACAACTCTCTTTAACTCTAGTAGAGGAGTACCCAATGCTCTCTTCTAGCCTCTGTCATTACCAGGCAAGAATGTGGTGTAGAGACATACAAGCAAGCAAAAATACCTTTACACATAAAATGATAACTAAAAAAGAATCATCAAAATGTTACATTTTTATGTTTTAAGCAATTTAGCACTTCACCACAGTTTGAAATGCTGTATTTAATGGCTTAAAGATAAAAATGTGGATCAGAGACTGGCCACTAAGAGAATACAGAACACTCAGGAATGCTCTTGAATCTCTGATCCTTTTGACCTGACTGACCTGTGCTGAGATAGTGGGTGTGCAGCATCACACCCTACCCATTTGATGGGGATTTGACTGAGAGTACAGGCTGACCAGGCACTCTACTATCTGAGCCACAGAATTTCTGGTGACCTTAGTAAGGGTCGAAGGGCAAACTACTTAGACAACTGTTAAATAGTCTGTTTATTCACACCATCAGACTTCTCTTTAAATTTTTAAAATTGTGTTTATGCACATGGGTCATAAGTCTACACATTGCTGCATGTATGTGTGTGTATGGTATGTGTATAGGACAAGTATGGTATGTGGTTTTGTATGATTTATGTGTGCACGTAGCAGGGTGCACATGCAGAGATTGGGAGGAGATCCTCCCGGTACCAGTTCTCTCCTTTTACATGGGTTCCTGGAACTGAACTTGGACTTCAAGGCAAGGGATTTATTTACCTTTCGAGCCTTCTCTGGCCCTCTCTATAAGTACTTTCTAAACGGAGGGTTTTCCCAATTACTGTCTTGGTTTTTTTCCCCTTTGTTTTTCTTATCTTTTTGCAGGGGAATTTGGTGGGGAAAATTCTGTAGCTTTCTTGTTTTTTAACTTTTCCAAACATCCATATTGTTCTTCAGATATTGCCATAGACTGAATGGTCTTCAGGATTTGTTCCGTTCGATGAGGTTTTGAGCACAAAATGTGTTTTCAATTACTCCTGTGGAAGGCTCTTCTGAATACTTTGAAGACCCTGGGATTGAACTCTTGCTTTGATAGATTTTGTTTTTTATTTTTGAGGTAGATTTTGGCACACACCAATCTCCTTTGCCTGGAACATTCTGTGATCTCTACATAGTTTTCTTATATCTCATATAGTAATATTAATATTAGTCACTGGAAATGACAGCAGAGGAATAACATATTTACAGTGTGAAATGTTTCTGCTCTCTTCATTCCCTCCAGATGTTCACATTGTGTGTGACAGAGTGTTCTACCTGGCATGCAAGAATGGCATGGTGCAACTGCATTACAAAAATGAACAAATAAAGTGTTTGTTCATTTAATTAATCTGAGATTTTTTAAACTGTCACTTCATAGAGCAAAGAGGTTATGGCCGGAAGATCTGAGTAATGATGGGTACCGTTTTTTGTTGTTGTTGTTGTGGTTGTGGTTGTCGTTGTCATTGTTGCTCTGTGTGTTTTTGGTGTCAGGGGAAGGCTGTTGTGTTCTCACTGGGGAGGAGGGTGTTATCTAGAACTGAGTTAGATAGTATGTCGAAGGTTTTTGTTGATGAGGAATTTCATTTGGGTTGGAAGGACCACAGGAATGGGAACCGAGGGTGAGTGGTAGGAGAGCTTGCCCTAGTCTGGGCTGCATTCTGGGAGAGGGATAGGAGCATGGAAATTGCTTCAGAAAAGGACGGAAACACTGTATCTGTAGCCAGGAAGCAGAGAAAGATGGGTGTTGTTTCTAAGCTTTCTTTCTTCTTTGTATGCAGTGCAAGCCTGAGCCCAGGGAATGGTGGTGTCTATATTTAGGGTGGGGCTTCCCTCCTTAATTAATCTAATCAAGATACTTTATCAGTGACATGCCTGGTGCCTGTTTCCTGGATGGTTGTATATAGCGTCAGATTGACAGCTAATAGTATGCATCACAGCTGGTCCCTGGATACTTTAACATGGAATGGTGGGTGTTGAGTTGGTGCAGAGGTGACAGTTGTTGATCAAGAACTTTGGATTTAGCTGGAGCTTTTAATTTATGGAGCCAGAGTCCACAGAAACGGTACATGTGTAATTTACCACATGTCAGTGAAGACAGAGAGGATAAAGAATAACTAGATATATGAATGGGTTGAAGAGAACTGCGTAGGTGTCCTTGAAGACTACATATGAAGGAGGATACACTATGCCATCGTGAAAGCATTAGGCATTCTCTTAACTCTGCAGTACCAGGGTGAATTTGGAACACCCCAAGCACATCAGTGTCCCCACGGGAATGGGGAAAAAGTAACATACAAAGTGGTGGTTGGTGTTCACACCAAACATCGGAGGCCAGAATCAGTGGCCTTACATCTCCAGAGAATGTGTCCTCAAGGAAGACTGAGCATTGAACTTTGTCCCCCAGGAAGGAATCACCTCATTTCTTATTTTGTTATCATTTTGGCAAGGCTGAATAGACAAATCCCTTGTTGTAAAATTGACATTCTGCTGGTTGATGTTTTACCCTTGTTGGATGGTATGTTTGAGAACCCTTCTGGTTTTCTGTCTGAACAGGAAACTGGAGACCTTGCAGCAACTCTGCAACTCAGGGCAACTCTGACCTGATCCTCTTTGTACTGCTCTGCACCCTGTGGAGAGCTCCTCTCCTAGCTGGCACTCTCTCTTTCTCTTTGGGGAGTTTGGGAGGCAATGACTCTTGTACAGGTTTTGGCAGTGCAACTGAGGGCTTACCTTCAGAACCTGTGTGGAGGACTCTTGGAAAACTTGTCTCTGGGAATGTGAGGGCCTTTCCCTTTGGAAAAGAGTCAGACAGAGGGTGTCTCTAAGGAGAGGCTCTTCAAAGCCTATGAAGTGGCCTCTTAGTGATTCTGTGTGGAAGTCTGTAGCCCTGACAAGGGGTTCATGTGTGGCAGATTTCAAGCAGCTCAACTCTTCCGGAATGTACTTTGGGATCATAAACTATATTAAAAGGAAGTTTTTGTTGTTTTCTCCTCTGTTATTTGCCTCTTTTAGTGGGGATGAGGAAATTAAAAACTTGCCATCTGAAGTGAGTGCTTCGCCAAAAGGTGACACAGAAAAGACATAGAGCAAATAAGGCACTACATGTGCAGATCTCCAAGTTAAAAGACAGGCTCTCCCATCACAGCCTCCTCACTTCTTCCCAGACCTCCTCCCCACTGCCTTCTGATCTCCACATATAGACAGCCCTTATCATATGGAATTTCTCTAAATTTAGAACCTTGGTTCTCCCTTATCTTGTGATGTTGATTGTGGCCACCATACCAGGAGCCTCCACAGTTGGTTATTTAAGGATGGGATTATTAGTTCGGCTTTTTATCTCCTACTTGAACTTTGTTGTGACTGAAATAAAGCTTTGGCAGCCTCTGGCCCTACCCTGACTGATGATGGATGACGCATGTTCTGTGTGTACCTGAGTTGGAAACTTAGAGGTTTTGACCTTTCTGTTGAGGGTCAAGCCCCGCTGATGACATACTTGAGGACTACAGGTGCAACAAATGTAGAATGTGGGGACTGAATTCATGAACTTTTTTTTGAAAAACAAGGAAGGTAAGCAGACTCTTCCATTTAGAGAATACAGAGGAGCTGCAGAGGTTTTTTTTTTTTTTTTTTCTTGAAACCATATTAATATCTGCATTTCTTTGTCTTATTACCCAAACCTCAAAGCTGTACTTTAGCATTATGTGTCAGAAAGGTAAAAGTAACATTTGAGATGTTCTAGAACAAGACAGAAAAAAACACAAGGACACATTCGTTCCTTGTATTCAGTTTTGAGGTTCTTGCTGTGTCAGTTTGTCTTGTGTAGCAAAATGAAGAGGTAATGATACCAGCAAGTGATTTCTTTTCCTTCTTGTCATCCACCTTCTTTATAAAGTGATTATTTGTAAGATAAATGTCTCCCCAGCACCCTATTAAATTGTAAAGCATATATTATCTAGTGAGAGAAGCCAACTACAGTGTCTAAGACAATGGAGCATCCCTTAACTAATTCTTTGGTGGAAGAAGGTGGTAATGGCAGAAAAGGTCCCTTTGAAAGTGATTAAATGAAATATCAGGGAGTAATTTCACAGTCACCCTGGTGTTAATTCAGACTCCAACTCTCAACTAGGTCTGCTTTGGCTCCCACAGTGTTTATCTTCATTCATTGGCTGCCACTGTGATGCTACCCTACCCCCACTCTGATGTCCTGGACACCCCCCTTTTTCTGTGGCCTCTGCCACCATGCCTGTCCCCAGTCACTCTCCTAAAATTCCAGTCCTGGCTGTTTCTCTCTCCTATAATTCAGGCTCTTGGGGCATAGTTTTTTGGCTCTGTCCTGACTGCAGTATCAAACATAATGTTCGGTTAGCGGGTACCCAACCCCGATGAATTACTATTCAGATGGGTTAGTGAGTGGAGGCCAAAGCCAAACCTGACAACCAACAGGAGCCAAATACATACTGGAAAACCAACATAGTGGGTGCTGAAGGATGGAAGGGGTTCCGCAGGGAATCACAGTCCTCGACCCCCAGGAGGCAGTGCTTGCTGGTTAGGATTTTCTTGGGGCAGGGAAATATGGACACAGCATCAAAGCACTTAGTAGGAGTGGGGACCCTTAAACACTGTGTGGAGGGCTTAGTGGAGCTGATTCAGGGAAGGGAGATTGGGTCAGAGCAGGTGTCCTGGAATGGCTTGTTTGGTAGAGTTCAGATGACTGTCTATTGCAGGGGATGAGCTGTTGGGTCTAGCTGGTTTCCACCATTAATCATTGCCCGACCTTAAGCAAGCCCCTGGGTCTCTTTCTTCATCTGCCATGTGACAAGATAACTCATGTTGTAAAGAGATTGAAGAGGAAAGGGAGTTTGGCTGTGAGATCAGTAAGGATGTTCCTGACTGCTTCCTGACTGAGTGTTGCCAGCAGTAGGCAATGGGTGGATGCATAGATGGATGGATGCATGTCTTGCTGGATGCATGGATGTTGGATGCATGGCTGGCTGGCTGGATGCATGGCTGGCTGGCTGGATGCATGCTGGATGGATGAATAGATTGATGGATGGATGGATGGATGGATGGATGGATGGATGGATATATAGATGGATGGATGCATGGCTTTCTGGATGCATGGATGGATGGATGCATGGCTGGCTGACTGGATGCATGCTGGATGGATGCATAGATGGATGGATGGATGGATGCATAGATGGATGGATGCATGGCTTGCTGGATGCATGGATGCATGGATGGATGCATGCTTGGCTGGCAGGATGCATGCTGGATGCATGCTGGATGCATGGATGCATGGATGGATGCATGGTTGGCTGGCAGGATGCATGCTGGATGGATGCATTGATGGATGGATGGATGGATGCATAGATGGATGGATGCATGGCTTGCTGGATGCATGCTGAATGGATGCATAGATGGATGGATGGATGGATAGATAGATGAATAGACGGATGGATGCATGGATGTTGGATGCATGGATGGATAGATGGATGCATAGATGGATGGATGCATGGCTTGCTGGATGCATGGATGGTTGAATGGATGCATGGATGGATGGATGCATCGATGGATGATGCATGGGTGGGTGCATGCATGGATGCTAATATGATATATGGTTGTGAAAGACGTTCAGACACAAAATAAAAACTGAGGGTATAGGAATGAGCAAGTCAATTTTGTTCCTTGTCCAGAACTCTCAAAAGAGTTTGGACTGGAGAAGCTTACAACCTTCACACTTTTAAATAAACTGTTTTAATGTTAATTGTTGAGAATTTCATACATTGATACAGTATATTTCAGTATATCCACTTCACCCCCTGTATTTGCTCTAATAATCCCTTGAATACAGTGAAGCCTACTCATGGGTGAGGGGCCACCACTGCAGCATGGTCCACTCACTAGGGACCATACCCCTAAAGAAAACCCTCCCCTAGCAGTTCTCAACTGTCAGAATCTTCTCAGCTGCAGGCAGGGGCTTCAGTGCCCTACCACATCCGTGCTGGAATGTTGAGTGGTTTGCTCTTCTGCTGGACACCAACTGCACTGAGTTTGGGAGTTCAACGGCCATATCATGAGCACATGTCATTGTTTTGATCCAATTCCTTCCGACTTTTTTCTCTTAAACTCTTTCCACCTCTTTTCTTTCCAATATTCCCTGAGCCTTGAGGGAACTTGGTACGGTGGGAGCATCTGTGGCTGAGCTCTCCACAGAGAGTTCATTCTCAATAGTCGGACTAGTTATGAGTGTGTATTAACTACCATCCACTGTATGAAGATGCTCCCCCAATGACCACCGAGAGCTGTGTTAATCTATGAGCTTCTAACTGGTATAGTTTGATATTATATATCCATTTAAGAAAATAGTAGTTATGGTTCATTCCCAGGGCTTATGAGCCTCTCCGCCATGGTTTCTTGACCAGATTTACAATGCCAGGCAAAAGTTTCCTCTTGTAGTGCAGACCTTAAATCCACCCAGAAAACGATTGGTGATCCTCATAACATTCCTGCCATTTGTGGCGCACCCATGAGTACATCTTGCCAGGGCTTTTGTTATGTAGCCCTGAGTAGTCACAGTGGAGTGAGAATAGTATGCATAGCATCTTCTAGCATCATAAAGGGTAGCTAGCAGGGGTGGAAGCTTCCTGCTAAGTACTGTGCAGGAAGGTCTGTGTGATTTCTTCAAGTTCTTTGACCTACTTGTGTGGTGTCATCACATTCTGATGGGTAGCCCTGAGCAACGAGAATTGACAACTCTGGTATCATCTCTGTGACATCCTCGACCAACAACTTGAGAGTGAGATGTCCTACATCTGGCTCTGGACTTTTTGAGAACTTGTAGCCAATGGAAGGAGAATTATCCACCTTGTAAGTCAATTCCCTTTAAACGTTTGTTGTAAGTTGGCAAGTAGCTTTTCATATGGCTTTTTAATTTTAATGTTCTTGGACATTTTACCTACTTGTATGTCTGTGTGAGGCTGTCAGAAGTCCTGGAACTGAAGTTACAAGCAGGGGTGAGTTACCATGGGTGAGTAGGTGGTGGGAATTGAACCCAGGACCCGTGGAAGAGCAGCCTGTAACTGTCTGTCTCTCTGGCCCTTCATATGGCTTTTTCAAATATCCTTAGTGTTAGTTCTTCTTCATCCTCTTCCCTGCAGCCCTAAAGATTTTAAACCAGTGTTTCATTTATGCATTATTTAACTATTGATCTAAATTGGTAGAAAAGATTAAAAAAAATAACACATGGTTTACAAAATTATATTTGTAATTTGACGAGGAGATTCGAGATTATGTTCAAAACCAACATGGGGATATCCGAAAAAGGATCTGGCCTCCGCCCCCTTGTTGGAACACCTTACGTGTGTTCTGATTTTCTTCTTTTATTTATTTCTTTGTTTAAGGGTGTCTGCAATTCCTTTTTGTCCACAGCTGAACACTTTCCAGGCCGTTCTGGCATCTGATGAATGTGATTCCTTTTTTTTTTTTTAAAGATTTATTTATTTATTATATATAAGTACACTGTAGCTGTCTTCAGATACACCAGAAGAGGGCATCGGATCTCTTTATAGATGGTTGTGAGCCACCATGCGGTTGCTGGGAATTGAACTCATGACCTCTAGAAGAGCAGTCGGGTGCTCTTAACCACTGAGCCATCTCTCCAGCCCAATGAATGTGATTCCTATGCCCTCTTTCTCTATCCTCCCAATGGTCTTCAGTTTTTGGAACTCACCCCAAAGAATCCTACAGTGTCCAGCTGCAGCTTCCTGCTAAGGTGGGCTTCTGCCAAGGGGAACAGATGACCTGAAGAGAAAAGCCCTGTATTTCAGCCTGACTAACAGTGAGCAGTCGGTGAAGAATCTCTAGTGAGTAATGTGGAGTGTGTGACTGTGCTATGCACTGGAAGGACATTTAGGAGAGACACTATCTCTAGTGGCCAGAAACCATTTGATAATAACCTTTTGTAGCTTCTAAGAAAGGCGCTGCTTGAAAACCAAGTGCTAAGCTGGACCTCTGGAGCTTCAGGCTGTCCAAGATTTAAAAGATTCTTTCTTTTTCCTACACTATCTGTCAGGCATAGAAACCAGAACCAGCAGTGATTATATGTTTTTGCAGAACTACTGGGGCTTGCTTTGAAAAATATTGTTCTTGGGGCTACATAAAAATATCCAGTCATAACTAACTGCCTCAGCGGAAGCTTTTCAGGTTAATGATTTCTGGAGAGGAGGCATCATGATTCAGTCTTTCAAACAGGTATTGTTAAGGACTAAATTATGAGTAATATAATGGGGGGGAGGTAGATGAGGCTTTTAGTCACCTCAGGTTTCTCCTGGCACCATCACCAGAAATCATGCTGACTGGTATACCCACAGTGTTGCCAGAGACAAATCCATTTCTTAGTCTCCCCAGTGGGTTATTCTGCTAGTGGTGCAATAGGCTATTCTTCAGGTGTCTGTCCAGTTGGTGCTCCTATGAGACTATTGACTTCATGTGGGCTCTTTTGTCTTTGTATTTTGCAATACCAGCTTAGCCCACAGTAGTTACTTTGTGGCTTCCCTTAGTTGCTTCTCAGTCAAAATAGATCGTGGGCAGATAGAGTGACAGAGCAAAAATTTGCTGATCACTTTATCTGCAGAGCATTGTGATAAAACACTTGCAGATATTATCTTAATTAAAACTCTCTCAACTTATAGGCGGTAAGTATAATTATCTTCCCAGTTTTACCAATAGTCTTACCGAAATTATGAAAGGTGCTTATGTCAGAGTTAAATGGCCGAGCCATAGTCAATACTGCTCTGAAGTATGGATACAGGGGTGATCTCTTATGCAGAGTAGATAGGGTGTTTCTTACTTGGATTTCATGTTACCTGGTTGTTTGTATTTGGTTCATTTTATCAGTCACTCCAGTTACAGCTCACTCTGCCCTTCTCCTGCAATTTTGATATTTCTGGAAAGCATCAAAGAAGACAGTGAAGAACCAGAGTGAATGGATGACAGTGTTTGTGTGTGTGTGTGTGTCTGTGTGTGTGTGTGTGTGTCTGTGTGTGTGTGTGCGAGCGCGCGCGCGCACGCACCCATGCACGCACGTTTATGAAGGCCTTTATGGGTCTAGTAGGGAAACACAACTTTCTCCTCACATGCTTTTTGCACAGACACATGGGAACACACATGCACACGCACAGCAGCTTCTCATGGCTATGCAGGTAACAATTCTCATTCTAATATTCTGTGATTGTTGGTCCTTCCCAGATGCGGTTGTTGTCCAGGGGCTCTGCCTTTAAAAATCATAGTATTTCAAGCACTCTGCCCTATTTCCAAGGGTTCTACATACAAGTGTCCCCTCCTGTTCTGCGATCCGTACCGGGTCTTGGTCTCCATCTCACCCGCTGTGTAGTCTAGACTCTAGAACAGACTTAGCATTTGGCCTCTATCCTTTCTCCTCTAACCTCTTACCCTCTAGCTTAAAGACTCTCTCTCCCCAGGTTGTACCTAGGGTCCCTTGGAAGGAGGGCTGAGTGCTCGAAATACTACGATTTTTAAGACACAGGCATGTGCCAAAAAGGAGCAGCGTGAGACATGACCAGAGTGATTAACAGATTTGGTGTGCCTCACGTTTAATAAAATGAGACAAACTACAGAGAATGGAATAACATAAAATGCAAGTCAGAATTATCCTACCACTACTCTGAGTGACAACTCTGCTACCTCCCCTTTCAGCGTGGGCTTTGCCTCCCATTCCAGTGTTTCCATACTTAACACTGTCTCCTAGGCTTCTTTCCTCCAGATTCTGTCAGTATCGTTGTCTTAAGGGTTGAAACATTGCATCACACATGCCCAGTATTGAGGACAACATTTGTAAACTAAAGTATCTCAGGATCATGGTCCTAGCTCCCTCTGGATGCTTTGCTGTACCCCTCCAAGGAGAAGAACATTTTCCTAGTCCTGGAATCTTTTCCTCCAACAGAGGTCATACATTATTCATGTTTGCATGCCTCTTCTGAAACATATGCATATTCAGGTAGAGAAGAGAGTAGTTCCTGGGAAGGGATTAGTCACAGGCAGGCCAGCATGGCTGTTCTGTATTGTGATACAGTTTTTCTTTCTAGGAGACAAATTCTATCTGTGAGCATTCAAACCTACCTCAGTGTGGAGGGTAAATTAACTGTTTAGATTCCCACCAGCCACTTTGGCAAACGCCAGGATATTGATTTATGTCTCATTAGAAGGCATTTATTTAGCTCCACTCTTGCATGATTTGTATTTTCTTACTCTTTGAAGCTTTGAAGCTGTCCACTTCCAAATTCATGAGGTTTCCCAGCTGCAATACCCCTGCTGTAGGATGGGCTGAGGCTCTAGGGTCTCTTATTACTGATTGGTTTCAGTTTTTAAAATTACATTACTGTGTGGGAGTTGGGGGTTGGAGGCAGCTGGTGGGGAGGTGTCTGGGTTGGAATCCAGTTTGTCAGAGTTTGTGTTCTCCCCCTACCACGTGGATTCTGGGTTTGCTCTAAGCTCTTGTAGTGAAGTGGCTTTCCCTGCAGAGTCATTTTTTCAGCCTGGAGTTTTGTCATCTGTGGTGTGTTTTATTTGCAACCATAATTTCTATAAGCACCAACTGAGGGCAAGAGTTGAAGCTCTGCTGGTAGAACACTTGCCTTGGGGACACAAAGCCAGAGTTTTGACCTTGGTGCCATACAAACAGGGTTTAGTATCACACCTGGTATCCCAGTGTTTGGGAGGTGCAGGCGGGAGGAATAGAAGCTCAAGGTTATCCTCAGCTACATGAGACTGTCTCAAAAAATGAAAAGAAACCTTAGCAATTGAATATAACAAGTCACCGAAGGGACGAACACTGACCAGACTCGGGGAGGAGAGGGTTTATTTGGTTTACTGTCTTGGGTCACACAGAGCATTAGGGGAGCCAAGGCAAGCTAAAGCAAGACAGGAACCTAGAAGGAGGTAGGAACGGGAGCAGAAGCTGTGGAGGAACATTATTATTGGCTTGGTTTCTCTGTCTTACTCAGCCTGATTTCTTATACAACCAGAGATGGTACCCTACGGTGGTATCACCCATAGTGAACTGCTCTTCCTCCCACCAATCATTAACCAAGAAAACGCCCCTCCCCCAGACTTGCCTTCAGGCCTGTGTGATTGAGGCAATCTCTTCTCTGGTCTGCATCAGGGTGACGAAATCCAGCCAGTACAGCAGAGTATCACGAATACACTTGGGTACAGGTAGTGGCTAGTGGACAGTGCACAGAATGAGAGAGAGATAGAGAACTGAAGAAAACCTCAACTCTCTTCATTATTGCAGTAGAAACCTAGACTAGAATGATGAATACTTGCCCCAGTGAACAAAGATCTTGTTATATGATTCAGTGGATCTTAATACTTCTTTTTAGCCATTCCCTCTTATTCTTGATTGTTGACTTTTGAGGAAATTAAATAGTCTGGGAGAATTTGAGCTTAGGTATTTCGTGCAAACACAGGATTGATATCATTGGCTAGGTCCCAGTTTCCAGAGTCATTTTTTTCTCCAATATTTATTAAATTGGGTATTTTTTATTTACATTTCAATTGATATTCCCTTTCCTGGTTTCCAGGCCAACATCCCCCTAACACCTTTCCCCTCCTACTCTATATGGGTGTTCCCTTCCCCATCCTCCCTCCAATAGCGCCCTCCCCCCAACAATCACGTTCACTGGAGGTTGATGAACGTGGCAGGACGAAGAGCTTCCCCTTCCACTGGTGCTCTTACTGGGCTATTCATTGTTACCTATGCAGTTGGAGCCCAGGGTCAGTCTTTGGGTAGTGACTTAGTCACGTGAAGCTCTGGTTGGTTGGCATTGCTTTTCATATGGGGTCTCAAGCCCCTTCAAGCTCTTTCAATCCTTTCTCTGATTCGTTCAATGGGGAGGTCCCATTCTTGGTTCAGTGCTTTGCTAATGGCATTCACCTATGCATTTGCCATATTCTGGCTGTGTCTCTCAGGAGAGATCTACATCCAGTTCCTGTCAGCCTGCACTTCTTTGCTTCATCCATCTTATCTAGTTTGGTGGGTGTATATATATGGTCCACATGTGGGGCAGGCTCTGAATGGGCGTTCCTTCAGCCTTCCAGAGCCTTCCTAACCCGAGCTTTCTCTTAGGGTTAGGAGTCATCTTACACATGGCTGTCCTCTTCACAGCAAGCATACATTGACACTGAGATAGTAGGTGACTGAGCTGGCAAGAGTAGTGCCACATCCCAGCAGAAGATCTTGAGTTTCAGGATAGCTGGGACTATCTGGTGAGACTCCTCTGAGAACAGAGATTCTTGGGAACTAAGAGGGGTTCATGGTCTACAGAGAAAATGAAGATCTGTTCCCAAATACCGAGCCTCATTTTGATTAATACATTTGTATCTTACCCATGGTGAACTTTTGCTCAAAAATTGTGTTAGACTTGGTCATTAAAAAGTACTGATAGATCTGTCATCCTCTGTCATTAATACATTAGTCCATGTGAATCAGAGTACACAGAGATGTTTGGAAGACAAAGTTTCTTGTTAGCATGAAATTCTTGCCCTGGCTTTGCCAACTTTTGGCTGTATGATCTGAAGACTAGCTAACCTCTCAAAACCAACTTTTTCCTCACTAAGATCTAGCACAGCTACCACCCGTATCTTGCAGAGCACAGTGAAGACTGATAAGCACTGGTGTAGGCATGGCTTGTAGATATCAGTACTATTTAAGCGTTTTAGGAATTTTAAGCTTAAGTAAGCTTGAGTCCGATAAAGTTTTCATTCACGTCGAGAAAGCATAAAATATTCTTTCATTCCATGTTTGCTCTCAAGACAGCCAGGTTTTTGACAGAATATTTGATTTGGGCTTCTGGAGGAGACATATAACCTGATGGCTTAGTGTTCCATACACAATGCCAGACAAAAGGCAGCTTATAACAAAATTCCTGTATGGTATTTATCTCAGTTACTTAGAAGCTTTGCTTCTGTTTGACACAGCAGGGAAAGTTTGACTTTGATCATTAAAGTCTTTTGATTCCAAAATAAATTCTGAAGGAGGATGAATGGACTGGTTAAAATCCACTCTTTCCTCTGTTCTTAGACTAAGCAACCTGGGGATTCCTGGGGCGTGGGCTTTTCACATCAGCAGCAGGCTGGCCCTGGACAATGTCTGGCCAGCCACGGTCAGAGGTAACCATTCCACAGCCTGCTCCTCAGCGCTGGAGCACTCCTTTAACCATGCTGCAGCCCTGGAGATATGCATTGAGGACAGTTTCAATTATCACAATGAGAATGAGAGGATGTAGAATACCCACCAATTGAACCAGGGGAGGCCCTGGAAGGCCACAGCAGAATCGATGTATTGATGTGTCTTTCAAATGAAAGGCTAATCCAAGCTTTGTGGATGTTGGCACCACATCTACAGATTCTGATCACGCTTCTCCTTTGCCACACCCAGCACCTGGTAACTGGCCATCCTACCAGGAAACAGAATCGGCTTATTTGGTCCATCAAATCAAACAGGGGCCACCTATGGGAGAGGTAGAGGTTCTGGATTACAAGGACCCAGCATTGCTTTTGGATCCAGTGGGCACCAGAACCCCAGCTCCTCTACAGGCAGATGCACTTTTCCTAACTCCAGACAGGAAAGACCTGGGGAACAGAAACACCCAGTCCTATTCAGAGGCATGGCCAGTGCCTTCAGAGCCAGATGCTCCCATTGCTCCTTTGGAAGGAGAAATCCTTCCTAATTACCCCGAGTCTGGTCACATGCCACCCCTGAGTGGAGGGAGGTATGTGGTAGGACTGGATGACCATGTGAGTTCTAAAGCACAAGGCAAGTGCATTGAAAAACTTGGCATTTGAGGTTTTGTTTAAGAAAATAATAACAGAGTTGACAAACTAGGCATGGACATTCACCTGGGCCCATCCCTGTACCGGGCAGGCTGGGGCAGGCTGGGGCAGGCTGAGACAGAAAGATTGTCTAGGTTCAAGAGTAGCCTGGGCCATATAGAGAATTCTAGGCCAGCCTGGATTATACAGCCAGCTCTCCTCCCAAGTTTAATGAAAAATTCGGTTTGCAAGTTCAGAGAAGGTGAGCCATGTCGAGGCTTCATAGGCATTGCAGGATGGAGGGTACAACCATTTAGCTTTGATTGTGGTAGTTAGCTGTGCAGGCTTAGGCAAACATGC
This sequence comes from Rattus norvegicus, assembly GCF_021556685.1. Taxonomy (NCBI): domain Eukaryota; kingdom Metazoa; phylum Chordata; class Mammalia; order Rodentia; family Muridae; genus Rattus; species Rattus norvegicus. The sequence goes on from NC_141545.1 coordinate 3,318,923, forward strand.
TGAAGAGCCTTAGGGAGAGAATATGGTATAGACCCCTGTGTCTGCTATTTGTTCTGGTTCTTGTCCCCACAGCTGTGGCCTTCACCTCCCCTGAACCACCTTATCCTGGTTCTGTGACTCACCAGCACTAAAGGTAGCAGGAAGAAGGCAGGGGAATGCCCAGAGGGAACAACTTTTCATCCACCCTGATGGACTGGGAAACTGGTCCTAGATTCATCCTCCCCCACACCTATCTCCTCCTCTCCCTGCTCAATGATCTCTGCCAGGAGGAAGTGTCAGAGGTCACACCTCTCTCCACAGCATTTCAACTTCACAGTTTTTCTGTCAGTGTTTTGACAAAAACATTAACCTAGCAAAGAGGACCTTCTGGTTCTGCTGGGACAGTTTCTGCAGGTTCAGGAGTTGTTTAGAGAAATAGTTCAGGAGAGAAGAAAACACTTTGTGTTTAACAGGTATAGAGTAATAGTTAGGGTAGGACTGTTGTTGTCAAGTTTGAATCTTGGCCATGCTAAGGCAACTTATTTCACCCTCAAGTTTCTGATTTTCATTTATAAATGTATTGCCAGGATTTGTTGTTAGTATATGTTATGTTTTGAGTGTCTGCATTAGTCTGTTTCTTAGAAGACAATTACGGCCATCATTACTAATCTTTAGAGGATTTAAAACATAGCAAACTGGAGGATGGGGGGGGAGTGAAGAGCTGGGCTGGAAAACAGAGAGACTGAAAACAGAAAGTTTCATTAAAAAGCTTTTACCTCCTGGCTCCTTTTCTGCTTGATGAAGTTTGATGAACATTTGTTTTTGTAAAGCCAAAGGCATGGATTTCTTTTAAACGTTCTAGAACTTTCAAATTCTTCTAACAATCTCCTAAAATATTCAGTGTGAGTTCTTTCTATCTAAAGAGATTTAAAGGCACGAATCAAAAGTTTCCTCAAAGAGATTTTGTGTTACAGATGTGTTTCTGAGTGGCCTTTTGTTGGGGGTTGTATTTTCCTGGCCCAGGAAGAGCACACAGTTATTGGAAAGTGGGTCTATGTACAGTTTGAAACCTGAGGAGTGGGCTATGGCCCAGCACAAAACTGTAAACTGATCTAAAACCTTCAGAGAGTTTTCTTTTGCAACTCAGTCATGGTTCTTGAAGCATGAACTTTGTAGATGACAATGTGCCACAGTGTCAAAGGTTGTGCGTGGCTGTTTAAGAGCTCAGAGAGGCCTGAAATGGAACCAGTCACTGGGAACTGAGGGTAACAGCATAACCCAGGAGGGACATAATCTGTGGTATTTAATCAGCTGCCAAATGTAGTCAATGCTGACATCTAAATGCTAGAATGTTTATGAAAAAGACATTCAGGGGGAGAATGTCCAACTGGAAGCTTTCAAGTCATAGAGGAGAAAAATACCTTTAACTTTTATTTAAAAAATATTTATGTGTGTTCATGTGTACAAGTTCATGTGTCGGAAAGCCTAGCCCTTAAGAAAGAAAGTTTGGTGAGCTGTGTGAAACATAGAAACACGTAATTGTTATTATTTATGTTCAGAGGAAACCCTGGTGTCCCGGAGGTTTATCCAGCAGCTGTGGGCTTACTCTGGGCAGCTGTTGACATGGGGCTGAGACCTTCTAGTACCAGCTCAAGGTAGGAAATGCGCGGCTTCTGGTAGTGGATGGACTTGAGTTCCTCCACAGCTCTGTTGTGTAGTTTGAAGACAGATGTTGTTTGAACCTTATTTTCTGAATAGAGAGCACCCTTCCCAATAAATTTTAACTTCCCCTTTAAGCATATAGTATTTGGTTTGCTGAGTCAGGGAATTAGGATTTTGTTAAAGGCTCAGAAAATTTCTCTTCTTTTTAGTATTGTTTTCATTAGGGTGTGTGTGTGTGTGTGTGTGTGTGTGTGTGTGTGTTTGTGTGTGTGTGTGTGTGTGTGTGTGTGTGTGTGTGTGTTGTTTCCACCCCATGGGAATAGGAATAGGAGCAGTGCTCTGAAGTGGCCCCAGGGGAGCTTATGCAGCATGATGGTATAGACAGGTTCCATGCTGCCACCCTGAGCAGTGTTTCTTTGTGCTGAGAGCTGGCTGCAGCCCTGCTCATATTGGGAGCTTTCAATTCCAGTCTGCAGTACATTTTTGGTTGTCACAGCAGAGAGTATCTGCATTCTCACCGTCAGGGAGATGGACTCCATTTGCAGAGAGAGAGATTCATGGGGAAAGACTGTTAGTCTCAGCAGATTGAGCAGCTGTGAACTTTCCCTTCACTAAGGCCATCCCTAACTCACGCCTTGGGAACTGTTCCCTACAGCTTTTACTCTGGACTGAGCTCACCCTCCCTGTTGCCTGCTCTATTGTCATCTTCCACCAGGTTCCCGGCAGCTACACACACAGACCAGTTCTTTTAGTCTTGGGCAGGGATTTTGTAGCAGCTTTCAACCTGGAGTAGCAAGCGCTGCTGAGGTGCTGGGGTCCGCACAGCTGGGAGAACTGAAGTAGAGGAGGACGGTGAGGCTCAAGGTCGCAAGCTCTGGGCCAGGAAGTGGTGGTCTCACAGGTGGCCATTTCTGAGCACCATCTCCACTGCTGTTTCTAACCCCCTGGCTTCTGATACCTGAAGGCCGTTACTCACTTTCCCATAGCGACGCAGGATGGGGAGGGGTCTGTGGGCAGCAAGTAGACACACCACCCAACCCGGATCAGGTGACCCAAGGGTGTCTGTTAGCCCCGCCTTCGCCCTCTCCCCCATGTCCCACCCCCAATCTTCGGCCAAGCTGCTCAAGTGGTTTTAGCTGTTGGCAGGGTCCTGCAGCTGTGATAGGCTCCTCCTCTCTGGCCCCTCCTCCCCACCCACCTCTCAGGCCCTCCTGGGATAGCTGTCGTCCTCGGGGGCCCTGCACTTGCTCCCAGCATGGTGGCTAGGCTCACTGCTCTCCTCCTTTACCTATTTTTGTCCTTGGCCATCCTGGTCCAGACAGGTAAGCTGAGTGAGGGCTGGGGCACCCGGGGCACCTGCCCTGGTTCTTGGGGGTCGATCTGTACATGAGTGACTTTGTCTCTACCTGGCTGGCCTGAGGTGTGGCGTCTGGATAGGAATAGGGAGACCTGGCTGCTCTGGGCCTAGGGGTGAGGGTCTAAGATTTTCTGGAACTGAACCAACTCTGAATTGAAGATGAGGGATGGCACCTTTTTAGGGCTGGTATGAAAACACTAGGATGTTAAAATCCTAGCCAAATATTAGTGATAACAGCTGTCCCGAGCAGTGTACCTTGGGAAAACCTTAGAAAAAGCAGTCATTTTGAAAATTGAGGCCACCTGCAACAAAAGCATCTAGAGAGCTTCCCAGGAGACTCTCTGGCCACTTTCATCGGGAACTCAGAGGGTTAGTAGAGAGACAAAGGGAAATTAGGTTGGTGGCGACTTGTACTTCTTAATAGCATCCTACGTGCTTTTGGTGTCTGTCCCTACACTTCTAGAGACTCTGGTCATATTTTGTGGAGGAGGTGTACACAGAAATTGTGCTGAATCAAGGGAACGTTTCTTTCACCTTGTGCAACTCAATTTGTAGACCAGGCCTAAGTGGCATCACCTGTGGTCTAAGGTTAGAAATGCAGTAGCTCCTGAGTTACTGAGTCAGATCCAGTGATCTATTTAGAATAGTAATCAGATCCCCAGGAATTTGCAGGCACATTCAAGTCTGAGTAGTGTCTTCTTATGATAAATACAGTCTGTGATTGGGAATTGCATCTTAAGCATGGCCCAGCAGAGTCTTCTTTCATTTATTATGTCCCGTCTCCACATCAAGAGGGGAAAAATGGCTTCAAAAAAACACTGCGATTGTAGTTGATTCAAAGCAGCATTATGCTTTGAGCTTTCTAAAAATGAAGGCAAACCCAATCACTGAGAAGCATAGGCTTAGGCAAACCAAACTTGGCCTTAGCACTGACTTCTAGCGAGGTTTATGTCACGTATAGGGAACACTGGGAAAGAGAACTCCTTGCCCAGGTCATTATGATAAATGAATGAATGAATGAATGAATGAATGAATGAATGAATAAATGAATGTAGAAATGGTTTTACTAAGGTAATTCTGTTGGTGTTGGTACAAGAACCTTTCAGTGAGCTACAGAGAGATGGCCAATCTGGGTTCTGGGTTCTAGGAACTGATGGTGCAGAGGGTGAAGACAGCCAACACTTGTATCTCTGCGATGACAATATGGTAGAGGAAGAAACCCAGCATAGACATCAGATCTATGTCATGGACTGCTACGGAGGGAAGGAAGCAAACAATCACAGGGATAAAGAGTGGCTCATGATTTTAGTCTCCCTTTGGGGATAAAATTTTTATTGTCTAGTGTCCTTTTGTAGAGAAAAGTATCCAGTAGCACACAATATCCTTGAGGTTTGTGTCCCAAACACTGTGGAAGATGCCTGAGACAGTAAATGTCAATTGTTTTTCCTTTGCTGAGTTGAAATGTGAAGCCCTGTGCATGGTAGATAATTGCATCTTATACAATGGAGGTTTGGAAACTAGACTGTGAATGCCCTTAGGTTTTTCCTGCTTTGAAGTAAGAGAGATGAGGGAAGCTGGTAGAGGGGAAGTCATACAGTGATTAATTGGCAGCTAGTGTTTGCTCCCAGGCTCCTGTGACTCCACAGTCACCATCTTAAAACACGTGGCATAATTCATTTAGACCTGGAGACTGCCCCACTTCTAACCTTCTGTGGCTTTCTGAAAATGAGTTTTCGAAACACGTTCAATCAGTCCATATAATGACTCATAATCGCAAAAGATGTCTCTGCTCCAGGAATGTGTCCATCTTAGATCAAGTACTACTCCCTGGGTGTTTTTGTGCCCATCGTATGCCTTCCATACTTGTTTGCTTGCTTTCTTTTTTTAAAAGATAGAGTCTCAAATTTGCTATGTGTTCAAAGCTGGCCTTCAACTCTTGATCCTCCTGCCTCCGCTTCCTGAGACCTAGGCTTAGATTCCTGATTCTCTTGCCTCTCCCACCTGAGACTTGGAGTTACACTTATGTGCCACCATGTCTGACACACATCTTGTTTTGAATCAACACTACAACTCTTTAGGTTAGATATCCTCACTTCCAAGTAGGGGGACTGTGGCTACACATCAGAAAGAATAGCAGGGTTCAACCAGATAAGAACGCCACTCTGTGACCTTTTTGTTTTGTTTCATTTGACCTAAGAATACTGAACCAGAAGTATCTTTGCTTTAAAGGTAGGGACCTAATTTTTCTGCAGCAGGGTCCAGGGAGCTCTGCCCCAGTGTCCCTTTATTCTTGTTCTTGGTCCTCAGTAATGGGTTGTACCTGAACAACCCTAGAAGGCATGCAAAAGGTTCTAGAAGCACTTTGGAACTCCTGGAGGGTTCCAATGTCCCTCCAGGCACAAGGAAGTAGCAACACATTTTAGCTCTCAAAAGTTGAAAGGGTGATTAAAACGTCACTCTAGAGACCAAGGGGAGTTAATGTTCATGTGTTCTACCGCTTCTGAAACATCTTTTGAGGACAGGTGCATCACACACATGTATGCCATGCACCAACCTGGGAAGGTTGCCACAGTTATCTGCTCTGACACTCAACGTACATAGAGACTTGTTTCAAACTGCTTTGCAATTCTATCTTGCCATAGTCAGGACCATCCAATCAGATAGACAGCTCTCAATGGACAAACTATAAATGGCTAATAAATATTTGAGGAAATGTTCAATATCCTATGTCTTTGGGGAAATGCAAATTAAAATTTCTTGAGCTTAGAATGCTGTTGATGAGGATGGGGTGGGGGCGGCTTACTCAACATTGGTGCAGCCATTGTGGAAATTAGTATGTGGTTCCTCAAAATCTGTGAATAGAACTCCCATATGATTCAGCTTCACCACTCCTGTGCATGTACCTAAAGGACCTTAAGTCAACAGACCATGAAGATAGCTGTGCACCATGTTTGTGATTATTCCCAAAAGCCAGGGTATGGAATCATTCTAGACTCCCATCAGTTGACAGGTAGCTAATGACAATGTGGTACATACATGTACATAGTGGAGTTTTGAGACGATTATCATTATCATTCTTTTTATTATTATTTTACTATTGGGGTATATATGTCTAGCCACACTGCAGGGTACACATGGAAGTCAAAGGACAAGTTTCTTTAGTTAATTGTCTTCTTCCACCCTACAGGTCCCAGGGATCAAACTCAGGTTATCAGGCTTGATGGCAAGTGTCTCTACCTACTGAACCATTTTACCAGCCTCACAATGGATTTCATTCATCTGTGAACAAAAAAAGTTTTATTCCTTGCTGGAAAATGGATAGAACTGGATATAATCATGGATAGAACTGGATGTGATCATGTTAAGTAAAATACATCACCCCGAAAAACAAATACCCAAGTTTTTCCTCTCATGTGCTAAGTCTATATGTGTATCCATGTATATATTTATATTCATAAGACATGAAGATAAAGCAGGACTGTTGATAAGAGGTAAGGGAGTAGTAATATGGCAAGAAAAAGAGGAGGTAAATAGGGAAAAGATAAATAGAACCTTTTTCTCAGATGTGAAATCAGAAGGGAGACTAAGTAGTGGATAATAGGGACGGTGAGCATGAGTGAAGTATGAAATGTTACTTAGGTTTGCCTGTTTCTAGATGCAGATAGCAGAGCAGTTCTTTAGCACCAGGCCTTTGAATTTTAGCCTGGAAGTTGTATGAGGGTTGGGTAGCATAGTGTGAGAAACCTGTCTAGCATATACGAGGTTCTGGGTTCCAGGAAGTAGTGGTGGGGCAATAACAGGAAAAGGAAAGTGGGTTGATTGATAGTAGATATCTTGTAAGCAAGGGAAACGTGGGTGCTGTCCTGTGTGGTGTAAGATGTTTGGCACACAATCTCTTGCCTTTACCCAGCAGGTACAGCACCCTGCTCACTTGCCGTGCAACCTGAAGACGACTACAGAGAGCGTCCAGTGTGTGCCGAGCAGTAGATTTCTACTGGTGGAGCACCAGTGATATTGACAAAGATGTCTATCTCATGACTCTTGAGATATCTCTGTATGCGTGTGGTTCTAGGGCTGGGAAAGAGGAGAGCCTTGTACATATCACAGAGATGCTCTACTACTGCCAAGACACAGCCTAGACCTTGGCAGAGTTTTTCAGAACAGGATCTCTGTTTGTATTTCAGGCTAGTCTTGAACTTATAAGCCCCTCCTGCTTCTGCTCTGAAATGCAAGGATAAAGGTTTCAGACAGTTTGCAGATGTGTTTTTGTTGTTGCTTTTTTTTTTAAATAGTTCTCTCTCTTGATTTCAATATACTCAAACACCCAAGTTTTCTGTTTTCCTTGCTGCCTCAGTACAGACGTGTTGGAAGAAATGAGGTCAGAGGCCATCTTTGTGGGTTGGTGTCAGCTCCACTCATTTCAGATCTAACCTGGACTTTGGTGAGATTTGGCTGTCCTAACTGTACAGCAAGTCACTGAGATGGGTAGATGTTAGGTCTCGCCAGTCTCAGTGCCTGATGACTTTTATTTTATCTTTGGTTTTGCTGTTGTTTGTTTTTTCTTTAATTTGAAAATCTTTTATAACAAAAGTTTTTAAAAAATGTGCTTTGATGGCTAATGGAAGATACACTCTGGCTTATGCCTTTAAAAATCTATTTTAACCTGTCATATGATAAATATCAATAGTCAGAAACCATATTTGAAAAGCACATGAAGGTCTTCAAGTGTTTTAGCATCTAGAGTTGTAAGACCAAAAAGTTTGATGCTTCCTTTGGCAAAATTATAATCAGGAGAGTTGTTTCTGCTGTGCACAGTGGTTATCACTTTATTGTTATGAAGTGATACCCGACTGTCTCCTGAAGTGGCTGTTTTGATTCTGGCCACCAGCAGTGTACTAATGTAGCCATTGTGTAATGGCCTTGCCAGCACTTGTCAACTTTATCATGAACTAAACCCACAAGATTTACACTTTTACTATACAATTATATTATAATTATATATTTGTAATATATTTAATTTAAATGCTTCCGATTACTGCAGGGTTGTCTAAGATAGCTTCTTCTTTAATGAATTGCCTGGTCAAGCCTTTGGCTCAGATCCTTGTGTATATTTTCTCCTGGTTCCTGCTAACAATGCTCTTTTTTCCTGTTTTCTTTGCTTTATTTTTTTCATTATCATTACAATATCTATCTGTTGATATGTCTGTCTGTCTGTCTATCTATGCAAGTCATTCCCATTGTTTGCCCTAATCTTAAGTAGTATATGAAAGGACTGATAATTTCCTTATTGACTTATTTGAAAAAGTCAGTATCTTTGGTTTATCAAGTCATGTACTTTGTGTTAACAGACAAGGACGTAAAATATTCTTCTTTGCTCTCAGTTTATAATCTAGTACAATAAAACCAAGAGAATATAATATAAACAAGGGATTGAACCTATCATAGTCGCTTACTAGCCAAATGCTTTTGAGCTCTATGCAAAGCTCCAACCTTGTCTTTCTAAAATTATGCTTTGTTTTTGAGATCTACTTACCTGCAAGTTTCTGCCACTTACAGCTGAGAATAAAATTTTCAAAGTTTTAAATGCTATTAGGATTCCTCCCCACTACCATTGATTTTTTATTTTTTAGAGAAGATCTTCCTGTGTAGCTCAGTCTGCCATGAAATCTCAATCCTCTGCCTTAGTGTTTACAGTGCTGCCACTGGAGGCCTGCCCCACTATTCCTGGCCTACCTTGGGCTTTAAAATATTGTTTTAGATTTATTGTTTACTATTTTATCACTAGAAATATTTTCCTACATGCATGGGTGTGTATCATGTGGTGCTTTGCGCCCTCAGAGGTCAGGAAGGTGTTCGATCCCCTGGCACTGGAGTTACAGATATAAGCAGCCATGCAGATGCTGGAAATCAGTTGCCAGCACCCCGGTCAGGTCACTTATAACCACCATAGCTCCAGGTCCAGAGTATCTAAGGCCCTCTCTGTAGGGACTGCACTAATACAGATTTAACCCCTCTGCCCCTGTATGCATAATTTGAAAAAATCTTAAAAGAAGTAATTTTCTTTTACATTATTGATATTTCCCATTCAAATGTGATCTATGTAATTCTTTTAACTTTGGGTTTGTTTTCATAATCTTATTCATTTTCATTTCTCATAGGGCTGTTGCCAAGCATTGTATAGTATAGCTTCCTGTTATGAATAGGATCTTTTCCTCCACCTCCATTTCTCTAACTCATGAATATTGTTGCCTGAGAAAACTTAAGATTTTTTTTCATATATCTGAAATTAGCAGCAACACCCTTAACTACTTTCTAAAGTTTTGTGTGTGCATGTATAACATGAACAGCTTCTGATGATGGACCATAGTCTCTAGTCTATACACGCATGCACACACATACACACACACACACACACACACACACATGAGAAAGAGAGAGCTAGAGAGGCAGAAAGATAGAGACAAAGATAGAGAGACAAAGACAGAGAGACAGAAAGACACAGAGACAGAGACAGACAGAGATGGAGAGAGGGAGACAGGGAACACTTCACTGACAGAGCTACATTCCTCCACCCATGTTTTGTTTTGCTGTGTAGCCTAGGAATGTGCCAGGATGCTTGGTTTTGACCAAGTTTTTGAAATGTATAGTTACAGAATATTATCCATTAAGTCCAGTTGAATATATGATTCGTACACAAACAGGTTTTTTGGTCTGTTTTATTTAATGTTATATCCCTAGGACGTGCAAGAGGGTAGGTGTTTTTCAGTTCAATGGAAGGAAGAACAGATATATCCCAAATTTTCCATTCACAAGCACAGAGCTATAGTGATTTTGTTTTGAACCAGGCATAGTGGGGAAGTTGAAGTAAGAAGATGGTCTGTGTGTCTTCTTATTCTCTGATTCCTTTTATATGGTAGCTCTCTGCCTCACCAGGCTTCTCATTCATGAATTTTCATAACAGCTTTATTTGAAATTGCCTGATACTGGAATGAACGCATATGTCCCAGACAATGGAATGAACTGTAACAATCACTTGGTGCACTCCATGGGGAGAGATGGCTTCACAGTTGGGGTGAATGGACTCAGAGAGTGGTAAACACTTCAAGCAGTATGATGCCACAAGTATGACTTTGTTGGAATTACCTCACTATGGAGGCAAAAAAACAAATTAGTGGTCATTTGGGTTCTGAGGTGGGTAGTGGATGGAGACCTAGGTGAGTTAGAGACAAGTATGTGTGTTAATCGGAGGTGAGGAGAAGGGGCCATTATAGTGATGTAACTGTTCTTTGTCTGGACTGTGGTGGGGTCACATGACACATTTGACAAAAGTATGGATGAGCAAACATTCTCCAATGAACGAAGATAAAACAGCAGAAGTCTAAACCCAGTGTATGGTTGTGTGAATTTCAGTATTTTTATTGTGATGATAGACTATGTCTTGCCATAATGTGACTTTTGGAGGAAACTGAGCAAAGCACAAGAAACCTCTTATGTTGCTTCTTACAACTCTGTGAACCTGTAGTTATGTCGGTAAACTTTTGAGATCCTGTGGTTCAGTAATTCTGAAGACATCTGCATACATGTCATGGGTAGAGGGCAACACCATGTGTCTTCAATTGTTCTCTACTTTTAAAAATATATTTATTTATTTGCCCTTTTGTGTCTGTTTTGGCTGCTCATTCGTAAGTGCATCACCCGAATGCAGTGCCAGAAGAGGGCGCCAGATCTCCTTGAACTGGAGTACGGGTGGTTGTAATCCAGATAACACATACCCAGTGCTAGATTTACAACTGAGTACCACCACATCCGGCCTTTACATGGCTGCTGCACACCTGAACTCAGGCTCTTATGCTTGTGCAGCAGTAACGTTACTCAGAGGTCTCCCTAACCCTGTTTGACTGTTTGAAATAGAATAGGTTTTTCTGACATTGGAATCGTAGCACCCAGTTCCTCATGCTCATGTGCACAGCTGGTTTCGTGCTTGGGCAGACAGGCTTAGGTTTTGGTTGGAAGCCAGGTATATTTATGGTCCTTAAGACATAAGACCTCCCTCTCTCCATCTCACACCCTGAATACTTGGCCATTTCTCATCCTTCTTCTCAGCACACATTATACAGGGCATCACTGCTGCAGATGGGAGCTGCAGAACTCCTGATCCACTAAGATGTGAGACATGTCATCTGCTGACTCCTGTGGTCATTTACCGAGCCACTCTGTTAGGCTTCCCTCACCATGATGCACTTTATCCTCTAAGACTCGAGTCAGTGTGAGGCCTTCCTCTGTAAGTTGCTTCTGTCAAGTGTTTGTCCCAGCAACAGACTAGAAGTCCGAGAGTGGAGAGATGGGCTGGGCTGTTCCTCACTTGGTTCAGAACTTGCTTGGTCCCTACCATCAGGTAATCCCAGGCACAGAGACTGCAGTTACACACGCTGTCAAGGTGCATTCTAGCTGCAGCATGGCTCTGGATTCTGTGCCTTTGCACCTGACTGATAGCCCACTGAGTAGCTGGACTGCATCATAGGAGATGACCTGTCCTCACCTTTCTCTAGTTTTACTTCTCTCTTCTTTCCTTCTCCTCTCTCCCCACCCTGTTTCTTCTTGTATTCCTTTCAGCAGACTGGACTGCCCCAGTGATCCTGCACTTCTGCTTGTCATGCAATGGAAGATGGCTGTGTTGCTGTCTGCTCAGTAGTGTTACAAGTGATATGTGATTGGCCAGCATCACCCTTTTTATTGTTCTTGGGTAATTTTCCGTATTCCACGTGTTTCTCCTGAAAATAGATGTTTGAGTTGCTTTGTTTTTATTACAAATGAAACATATCTGAGAGACCAAGGAGGGGCATTCCTGACTAACGGAGCACATATATGTTTAAGGTCTTAAGAAACTTCTGGGGTCTCTAAAGTGTTCCTACCATGTTCTACTCTCAGCAGCAACGCATGGCACATTCCATTCTTCCTCAGAGTAAGAGGAACTTCCAGAAAACAGAAGTGGCTTAAATAAGAAAAACAAATTCACTCAAGAAGAGCTTTGAATCACTAATAAATGTTGACTGAAACACAGAAAAATGGTAGAACCACTTTGGAATGCCTCCTGTGTCTAGCTGTTGTCTGTGGACACCCATGTGCTCTTTTATTTTTATTTTTTATTTTTTTTTACTCTTTCCCAGGTGTTTGGATGGAGCAAGGATACAGACATGCATGCCTGAGGACATAATGTTTTAATTACACAGATGTGTGTGGCATCCAGCTTGAAGTTCTCTGTAAACAGGGCCAGCTGTTCCTGACATTTTCCTCTTCTCTGCTTTTTCTTTATATAGGGCAGATAACGAAAAATGATGATTTCTGTTCCCTCTGATCAAAGACTGTTAACCTTTCAGCTATAGCCTTATCACAAAGCCAAGAACTACTCATAGAAGGGGGGAAATGGGTCTGTTGACATTTTACAGGATTTTTTGCAATTATAAAGATCTTTTTGAGGGTGGGGCCAAGGGCACAAACACCTGTAATGTGTGCACTGTCCTGAGTGTCCTTACATTCTCAGGAAACAGGCGGGTACTGCTTTGTCTGTACTCTTGGAACAAACACATACCCTCCTGAAAGGACCAGAGTTTGTTGTGCTGATAGAGGGGGCACGTGGTAGACTGGGCTGAGGCCTTCACAGCCTCTGTTGAGGGAGTAGTACTGGAGGGGGGAGCCTTTCTGTCTGGTATCATTAAACAATGCTTGTCATCTTAGGCTATGACTTGGCAGGACACTTCCATAGACCAGGACACACAGATTCATATGGTACCAAGGTGGCAGGAAAGCAGTTTCCTAAGGGAGAAGGTCTTGGTTTTTTTTTTTCATTTAAGAATTTAAGAGGAGGGTTCAAAACCTGTGCACTCTGTAATTTTGGTCAATCGTCATTGGCTATCTGTTAGTCTGCAGGCATGAGTTTTAAAAACACGAAAACAGTATTGGAAAAGGATGTTCCGGCTCAGGGGGAAACCCAGGCTTTGCCAACCTGACTTTAAACATCTTTTTTCATAGAACTTAGCACAGCTTGTGATGCGGGGTGTGGGGTGGGCAGTGTAGGGAAGAAACTTAATTATGCAAATTTTGATCTTAATGCTTTATTCGTATGTTTCCTGACAGGCTGTTCTTTAATCTCTAGAGCAAAATTGGTCAGAATTACCATATATTCTCATTAACTTCATTAAAATTATAGCAAAGGTTGTTTTTGCTCTAAATAAAACTGATTTTTATTAATACTTAGGAAATCAAACCCCTGGCCAGCAGTGGGAATGAGAACAACCTTCTCAGTCAGTAGTCCTTTCTCTTCCTTCTCTCCCCTTCTTGCCCAAGGGCAAAGACACAAATGCACCAGAGGGATTTTTAAGAGTCTGTTTGCTTTTGCAGATAGTTCTAAGGAAATCACTGCAAAATGGGAGTCCATTTTCCTCTCTCTTGAGTGTGAAGAAAGAACACAGAAGTGCACAACAGTCTGCTTGGCTGGCAACAAACAGTGCCAGGAGCACACACCCTCTCTTACAGGCTGACTGTTAAGTCAGCAGAGAATGCTGGGAAAATCTAGAAGATGAAGAAGGTAACATACCCATGAACCCATGTAAAGAGGACATGAAAACTGCAGACAGGTATTACATAAAAACTAAAGGACCAGTCAAAGATGATCTATCTTTGCTTTTAGAAACCATACCTATTGAGGCATCCCACATTATAACATGCTTTGACTTCAAAGCATAGTTTGACACGTGTGTTTTTGTGCTTATGATCTGTTCATGAGCGTTCATTAGTACACTGTGTACAGTGTGAGGTGGAGCAGTTCATTGAGGGAGAAAAAGACACTGGAAAGATAGTCATTTGACATGCTATAGTTTCTAATGTTTCAACCACACCCTCCTCCATTTTCCCTCCCTTCTTTCCATTCTTTCGAATACTGAGGCTGGAAACCATGACCTTGTGTGTGCTAGACAAACACTCTATCAACGATTCTCTGTTGCCTCCTTATTGATCTGTGTAATAATTTTTGATCACAGTATAGGAGTAAAGTAGTGTATCTTCACTATCTCCTCCTTCAAGGAGTGCTCAGTACTCTAATCAAAGAAAGAACCCATTTGTCCATTGTCTTTTTCCTTGCCAACCTCTATGGTTCCTGCTTTTAGGAAAAAGTGGGGCCAGCTTACAGGTTCAGGGGTTCAGTCCGTTATCCTCAGGATGGGGGCAGGGCAGCGTCCACACAGATGTGGGGCTGGAGAAGCTGAGAGTTCAACATCTTCCGAGGGCAGATAGGAGAAGACTGGCTTCCAGGCAGCTTTTAGGAAGTCTTGTCGGACTATTTCTTATGTTTGGACACTGTAGGTATCTGTGTTGCACTGCTTTCTTAAAGTTACTGGGACACAGTGGAGTTAAAGTACTACATTAACAACTGGTCACACAGCAACATTTGATCCATTAAAGACTGAATACATGACAGTATGTATTATCTACTTCTTTATTGCTTTGAAAGACACCATGGCCAAAGCAAATTAAAAATAAAATTAGGATGATGTTTCCAGAATGTTAGTGTCCATGATGGCAGAGAGAAGCCATGGTGTCAGGAAGAGCTGAGAGCTTACATTTTGGGTAATTTAGTGTGAGCATGAGTGAGTGTGTGCGTGTGTGTGTGTGTGCGTGTACACGCGCTTGCATGCTCAAGAGTGTGTACATTTACGTGTATGTTTATGTATATGTGTAAGAAGAGAGAGAGACAGAGAGACACACACACACACACAAACAGAGATTGATATGTACCATGGTGCCTGTGGAAGTCCAAGAAAAGTTATGTGGTTAATAATCTCTCACCTCTATATTGGTTCAAGGAATCGAGTTCAGGTTATCAGGGTTTCTGCTTTTTATGCAGAAGATAACTGTACACTAAACTGGATAACTTAAATTTTGAAAAGAAATCATAATTTTTTTCCAATTCCCCAGAGTAGAATTCCTCAGAGTTCAAAATATCAGCAGAGCCATGCTCCTGAGTGTTCCTGGATTTTAATGGAATCCTTCCTTCCTCTCCCTGCCCCATTCTTAACTACTTTGTATCTCACTAAAATATAAGAACAGCTAACTAGTTTCCTGTGGATAGATGTGGTGTCTTGGAAGCCTTTCTTCTGGATTTAGATTAGTGTGAGCAAAAGATGTGTCCCACAAGTGAGTGGAATGCCATTCTTTGTCACCTCAGCTTTCACAAGTCCTTTGTAATCACAGTAATTGCAAAAAGCTGTGCAGATGAGAGGGCCATGGTACAATGTTCACAAATGCCAATGTGTAGCAAAGGCTTAATAATGCACTAGGTGTGAGTGATGAACCTCAATTAAGGCCTTTGCAAGTCATATTGCCCAGTTAGAATATACATAATTGTAGGTAGGACTCTATTTTTTTTCAAAAAGAATATTTGCATGTTAAAAGTGTGACAATCAAGAGTTAGCTTAATAGGATGTGGAGAGATTTCCCAATAAATACTGCAGACCTCAGAAGAACAAAGGCGAGCACGTGGTTTATTTTAAACAGATGTCACCTACTGTGGAAACTTCTTTCAGGCAAAGAATACAATGTTCTTACTCTTCTCCAGGCCTGGGATGGATTGTTATATAGATAGGAGAAAGGGGAAAATATTCTCTCTATTTCTGCTTTGAACTTAGATGCGGAAAGCTACACAAATCCATCCATTACATTTTGGTTATTAGGTGGCTGAAAGATTCCCACTAGAATAAAGTTCAGCTTTAGCAGAGTTGTCCTCCTCTAAAGGCTCTAGTTTCTTTGCCTTTCCTGAGTTTGTTCTTACTGTTTGTTTTGTTTCTTTTTGTTTTGTGAAATGTGTCTTCATCTCATGGATCATGGCTCCTTCCCCTGATCCACTGACCACATGTTGTCTGATTATCACTCTTCTTTCCTTATCATGACCCTAGAATTCACTTTGATCCTGTCCAGATAATGCAAGATAATAACTGTATCTCCAATACCTTAGAAGCTAGCTTAGTTACATTTTATAGTGATTTCTGCCTCATAAAATATCAACTGTGTATGCCTTGACTCTAGAAATTAGAACACCCCTGAGGGATTGCATGCATTACAGAAAATTGAACATTATATCATTATGTTATGTTATCATATGTTATCATTATATCATTATGTGTCATGATGTCACACTGTTTTTATTTTATATAAAACCACAATAGATTCTCAGAAAAGATCATATCTAGAAAACTTCCATATATGGTTTTAAAAACAGTGTAAGATCTTATGAAAACCAGAAATGAAAATTCTACAATATGTGTGTTAAGCGAGGCGACAGCTGAAATGACTCAGACCCACTGCAGGGGACTAAGTACTTTTTCGTTCCACTAAGTGGTGGTTAATGAGCACACAGTAAGCTAAGTGGACTGTGCATGCAGTCTTCTTCTTGTGTAGCCTGGGTTCTGCTATTTTGCACAGGTCTGGTATTCATGTTTTTGCATGTGTCTCATTTGGTAATATCTATGTTACTCACAATGCAGGTCTAGGTGTGACAAGCATGTTGAGTGTACAGTGGGGTTGTGTCTCAGCGGCTCTACCACAGGTGTCTTGCCTCAGGTCTCTTGGGCTTTCTTTGTGCAGAAATGTTAGAACTCATCTACCCAGTGATCCCACAGGGATGTGGGGTGATAGCCAGGACATAATGATTCTCTGGTTGGGGCGGGGAAGGGACATGATACTTTAAGTGTGTCTTAAAAATTATCACTTTTACTTTTGAAATTATAACATAATCCCAACATTTCTCTATTCCCTCCACTTCTGCTCCCACCAAACCCTTCCATGTGGGCTGGAGAGATTTGGAAGTGTATTTTATTCTTCCAGAAGAACTGAGTTTGGTGCCTAGCACCCTTGGCAGATGGTTCACAACTGCCTGGAGTTCTAGCTCATAGGCTCTGATGCCTCTGGTTGCCTTGGGCATTCACACATACACAGGATGAAAATAAAATAAAATAAAATAAAATAAAATAAAATAAAATAAAATGTTAAAATGACTCCCATCTACTCTTGCTTGCTCTCTTTTAAGTCCATGACCTCCTTTTTCATTAATTGTTGTTACATGCAACTATGTATAGACTTTCCAATATACATAAATATAGCCTATTCAACCTGTCTGATGTTGCTTTTATGTTTATGTTTTCAATACCGACTACTTGGTATTGGGTAAAAATTGACCTGCTCTTCCCCAGGGAAGACTATCAAAGTCTCAGCACTTCTTAGTTGCATGTCGTTCTTTGTGTAGAATTGAGGCTTCACTGGCTTTCATCCACTTTGTTGTGTCTGTTAGCTTGGTAAATCAATTAATTTATTGAGGCTTAGATCTTGAGAAGAAACTGTGTGACTGAAAGGCAGCTGCATCACCAAAAGTTCACCACAGAGGATGGGGAGAGTGTTCAGTCCGTAAAGTGATTGCTGCATAAGCACAGGAGTCTGAGCTCAATACCGAACACCCACGTGATAAGCCAATGCTAGTGGCACACACTTTTGCTCTCATTGTTGGTGAAAGGGGGAGAGCAGATCCTTGGCACTGAGTAGCAAGCTGATTTGACTTAATTGCTATGTTCTGTGTATGTATGAAAGATTTTGTCTCAAAAAGAGAAGGGCCTTCAAATACCCACAAAGGTTTGTGTGAACCCAAACCTAGAAACATACACACACACACACACACCTGCACATACATCTACAAAGTTTGGTTTTGAAGTTCCACCCCAGCATGGGTGATGGCTCACCCAATCTGTAGCCATAGAGTGCTCTGAACAATTTACAAGTAGATCTGTAATTGTTAAGTTTTATATGCCCTACGAGTCTACCTTCTCACTCTAGGAAGGGATTAGCAGTGACTGGCTTTATAGAGGACCATACTTTGAGCTGTTAGAAGGGACAAAAGTCCTTAAAGAAAACGGTGTGCAATAAAGAGTCACAGGGTAGTTTGTAGCTGGACTGAAACTAAAATCCTTGCCCTGCCTTGGCTAGAGCTGCTTCACTCCAGTCCGTTTCTATATTCAAGAGGCCTCCTTCATGATATACCTTCCTGTCCCGCGCTTCGTCTCGCCAGCAGGAACGACGCGGCACACACAGGATCCTACTACAGAAAAGCTTTAATGCGTCTTGAGAGGGAGAGCATAAGCTTACAATGCGGAGACGGAGAGTGAGGAATAACCGTCCCTTATATAGGAAACTATCCTCGCCTAGGACGTGTCACTCTCTGACTGGTCGCTGCCAATTATGCCAGATGACGTACCAAAACGTACGTGTCCCTTTGAGTAGGGAAGTTACCAGGCGCCTGCGTATTGCCCTTTTTACTAGGTGCGTTCTGCCGGATGCCGGTGCCATCTTGTAATGGAGTTTGTGAGGACAGCTCCTCACATATGTGAGGACAGCTCCTCGGACAGCTCCTCACATCTCCCCCTTTCTGTTTTTTTAAGCAAACAGGACACCCAGATATAGGAGGGTGAAGACAGAGGTCATATCCTCGTACAAAGTTGGCGAACCTGTACAAGAGAGATACCCTTAGGCTGTTGTTGGGACCCAGGGCACTCCCGACCCGTCGCACTGCCATTTTTCGAGGGAGGGAAAACTGGGGCAGAAACCCTCATGTAATATGACATGCCTTCCAGGGAGCATATTTGGTAGAACTTCCCTGTGCGATGCTAAGCTCGTCACCCCTCATGGGCTGCTCAAGCCGGACACTCTAATCCTGTGCAATGAACCGAGGTTCTAGGAGTGCAAGAGCTGTCCAGCCGGCAACCTGTTGCTTGAGCATGGTCAACCAGATATCGGCTGACGCTCCTTGTTCAAGGGCTACAAGCGCCTGGGCGATCACTACTTTGTCCTTTCTTGTTTGAGATATCAATTTGCAAAGCAACCAGAGGAGTAACACTAATCCACAGCAGAGGATCACTCCAAAAAGTCCCACTCCCACCCATTCCTTGAAATAAGAGACTGCTGAGGTGATCCAGGATGACAATCCCTCCGTCAAAGACAGGTCCAGTCGGGTAGAATTTACTTAAATGATGGTCGCTCTCAGCTCCTGAAGTGTCTGTTCAAACTCCGAGGTCCAATTCTGTAACAGATGCTGTGAAAGACTCTTAGACAGATTAGCAGCTCAGGTAAATTTGTCATATTATATGGAGGTGACACAAAGGCCTGGGAGTTTTTGCTCACAGCCAAGCTGGGCCAGTGGCCATAGAATGTCTAATTGCTCTCGTACCAGATCTATACGTTGGTTGACAAGCATAAGGCCTCCCTATATCTGAGTATTGGCCGAGGCCTGTCTGTCCCGAGCCACAGAGATGGTGGCCGATAAATCATTGATAGTTTGGGTTCTCTGTACTGAATTTGACAAGGCCAATGCCGAGGCAGTAACCGAGGCAGCGACTGCTGTCGTAGCAATAATGCCAGCAATAATTGCAGAAGTACCAAAATCTCTTTTTCCTCTAAATAAGGTCATGGTCCCCGGGGCATCAACAGGGATCGGGATAAAGCGAGGCATGCGGGTAACTACTGCGATATTTTATATGAGTAGCTGTCCAGACAGAGGCAGCAGGTTTGATGTTCCCCATCCAGGAAAATGACAACCGTCCCTTTTCGCCCTTTCCTCCAAGTAGCATCGCCATGGGCGTAAGATCAGTGCAGCTACCATTAACCCAATGTAAGGCCACCACCATAGAGAAATGTGGCGTTAGCCACAATGTCCTCCTCACCCGTTCCCCATGTGGCCTCCCTTAACCAAGCAGAAGATTGATTATATAACATAATGCAAGGGAGATCAAACGATGTTTTGTTGAATATGCCAAAACAAAGGCTGCCCTTAAGGGGAATAGTCCTATTTTCTTTTTTTTTTTTCTTTCTTTTTTTTCTTTTTTTTTTTTTTTAGTCGTTCAACCTGTGGATCCTTAGGTAAATAGGCCAACCCTAAATCCCTGTTAGTGGTACATCACCGGCATCGGGAGTGGAAAGGTTGACATTATTCCCCATCATAGCTCGCCCTGCACCGTTGCTGGAATCCATGGAAGAAGAGTGAGAAGGTGCAGGAGTCCCAGTCCCTTCTTGATCACTTGCTGTGATGCTCCGAGTAAGTCGTCCTGGGATCCATATGGGATTTTCATTGTCCTGTGGAAAAACACAGACAGCTCCCCTGGATCTTATTAAAACAGGATCCGGGCCTTTCCATTCATTTGTTAATACATCCTTCCATTTGACTAATTCTTTTGTCCTCTTGGGCTCTGAGCAATGTCGCTCAGCCGCTGTTTGTCCAGCTTCATCAAGATTTAAAAAATTTAAGGTTAAAAAGGGCCAGAGCAGTGGCCACTCGGGGTGTTGGGGGGAGTTCTATCATAATTCCCCTTCTTTGTTTTATTAAATATGATTTGAGCATCTGATGAGCATGCTCTATGATTCCCTGTCTTTGAGGGTTGTAGGGCAGGTCCGTCAGGTGGGTAACCTGCATCTGAGCACAAAACTGACGGAATTTTTGAGATGTGTAGGCGGGGCCATTGTCAGTTTTTACACATTTTGGCTTTCCCCAAGCACTCCATGCTTCAAGGCAGTGCTGAATGACATGTGTTGTTTTTTCTCCTGTAAGTGGGGTGGCATGTAGAATGCCAGAACATGTGTCTATAGATACATGCACATACTGTAATTTTCCAAAAGTAGAATTATGAGTAACATCCATTTGCCAGATTTGCAATGGCTGTATTCCTCTCGGGTTGACCCCGATGTGAGGAACTGGGAGGAACTGGCAGCACTGTTGGCATTGGGTGACTATATCACGTGCCTCTTTTCTAGTTATAGAGAAGCGGCGGCGTAAAGTTTCTGAGGTTTCATGGAAATTGCCATGAAAGGCTTTAGCGGCCTCTAAAGGAGAGGCCAGGGCCACAGCTATCATTTTTGTGGCTTTGTCAGCCAAATCATTCTCTGAATTCATTGGGCCAGGGAGTCCAGAATGGGCCCATATATGAGTAATGTATACAGGGAATCTTCTATTTAATAGGATAATTTGGATTTTTTGGAAAATATCTGCCACCTTACTAGTGGTTTTAATTATACCGGCGGTTTCAAGAATACTAACAGCATTAACCACATAGGAGGAATCTGAAACAATATTTAGAGGAACCTGGAATTTTTCAATGACCTCCATGACCACTAGGCATTCTACCACTTGGGGTGAGGTTTCAAAATATTGTCGTGAGAATACTTGGGAGTTTACCACATATGCTCCCACCCCTGTTTTTGACCCATCCGTATACACCGTTATCCCCTCCTTTAATGGTCTGTGGGATGTGATGCGAGGGAAAACAATAGGTTGTGATCTTGCAAAACACAATAGGGGGTGTTTAGGATAATGATTATCTATCTTCCCTGTAAAGGATGTGAGCAGCACTGCCCAATCATCAGAGGTAGCGGCTAGAGTTTGGACCTGGTAGGGTGTATATGGGATAATCAAGGATTGGGGTGGAGTCCCAAAATGACAGATGGCAGCTTTTAGGCCCTTAATAGCCAGATGTGCTACTGCGGCTGGATACCAATCAATAATCTTCACAGGGGAAGCATGTGGATGGATCCATAACAGTGGACCTTGTTGCCATAAAACAGCAGTGGGTAAATCCTTGGTATCTAGTACACAGAGTGAAAAAGGTAGAGACCAATCAATGCGTTGCAATTGGGCCTGTTTTATGGCATCTTCTACTTTTAGTAAGGCCTTGGTTGCAGCGGGAGTTAGCACACGAGGGGAGGTGATGTGGCCGTCCCCTACCAATATTTCGAACAAAGGTTTTAATTCCACGGAAGGGATTTTCAAAAATGGTCTCAACCAGTTGATATCTCCCAAGAGCTTCTGAAAGTCATTAAGAGTATGGAGGTGGTCTCTACGGATTTCCAGTTTCTGGGGTATAATCTTATCAGGGAAAATAATGGATCCTAGAAAATGACCTGTGTCAGCAATTTGGACCTTTTCTGTAGCAATATGTAAGTCTCATTGTTTAAGGGTTTTTTGTAATAAGGAATAGGCTTGTTTGAGTAATTCTAAGTCTTTATGACACATCAATATATCATCCATGTAATGGATTAACAGTAAATTTGGATAGGTCTCCCTGACTGGTTTGAGGGCTTCCTGAACATATAACTGACACATCGTAGGGCTGTTGGCCATGCCCTGAGGTAGGACCTTCCACTGGTATCTTTTATCAGGTTCAATATGATTAATTGATGGGACAGTAAAAGCAAACCTGGGCCTATCTGGGGGGGTAAAGAGGAATAGAGAAAAAACAATCCTTGATATCTATTATTACCAAATTCCAATCTTTTTGTAGGGCCGAGAGTATAGGAAGGCCCCGCTGAATGGGTCCAAGGGATTGCATCTGATCGTTAATGGCCCTCAAGTCATGGAGTAGTCGCCATTTTCCTGATTTTTTCCTTATTACAAAAATTGGGGTGTTCCAAGGAGAGGTAGAGGGCTCCAAATGTCCCAATCTTAATTGTTCATCCACCAGTCCTGTAGCTGCCTGTAATTTCTCAGAGGTTAATGGCCATTGGGGAACCCACACTGTGTCCTCCATTCTCCATGGTATGGGTCATGCTGCCCCAATGGCGCCTAGGAAAAACCCAGGCCTTGTTTATGGGGGTTGGCGATCGGTTCAATGGGCGTGAGACAACCCTGTTCTAATCGCCCTAGGCCTTTCCCTTCCTTATAGCCCATCCTTGACATCATGTGGGCCACTTGTGGGGGGTATTCATTAGATAAGGTCAGTCCCATGGTCTGCATAACATCCCTCCCCCAAAGATTAACAGGCAGGGGAAGTACATAAGGAATAAATTGTCCCTGTCGGCCATCGGCAGTTGTCCAAGTTAGAGTGGCAGAGCTGATCATAGGGCATGACTGGTAGCCTAATCCTTGTAGTGAGTGAGAAGATTTTGTGGTAGGCCATGATTGAGGCCACCATTTTGAGGAAATTATACTTTTATCAGCCCCAGTATCCAGTATGCCTTCGAATTTCTTTCCATTAATTTCTAAGCTCAATTTTGGGCGGTTGTTAAGGTGAACCACCAAATATGCCGAATCATGACCAGTTGACCCCATGGGGCCCTTGGTATCCTGTATCGTGGCCTGGAAGCACGGAAGGAGTAATAACTGTGCTATTCTATCTCCTTTACTTATGGAAAAAAACCCATCGGGACTTGAACAAAGAATCTGAATATCAAGAGAGCGCTGAGCTTCAACAAGGCCTGGATGGACTATCAGTCCTTGTAGGGCGAGAGATCCTCTCCCAAGGACAAGGCCTATGGTTCCCGGGGGTAGAGGCCCCACAGTCTGAGCAGGAATTGGCTGAATGCCCATCTGGGGCATTAGAAAGAAGTCTGAGGCGGCACGCAGGTCCAGTTTTGTGTCGCCTCTTGGGGGACCTCCTCTGCCAGGGTCCTGGCCCTGTGAAAGCGGTTCCCATATCTTTGAGGGCCCTGGGACCGGGGGCCCACCAGCCCGTTTTTTGACATCTCATTAGGTCGAGTCTCCAAAGGAGGGAGTAGTTTGCCTTTAATGTCTCTCGCTGATCGGCACTGGTCAGCCCTATGGTAGCCTTTGCCACATCAGACACAGAGGGTTGTAGACCCCCTGTCTCTTTTTGTCATCCTGCAGTCTCTTTTTAGATGGCCTGTTTTCCCACATTGAAAGCATGATCTTTTATCCGTCCCTTTAACGGGGCGTCGCTGGAACTGGAGAATGGCAGCCGCCAGGCCTGAGTTAGTAAGGGGCCCTCCAAGTTCCCTGCAAACTCTAAGCCAATCCTGTAGCCCTTTATTTCTTCGGGGGGCTATGGCTGTTCGGCACTCCTGGGTGGCTTGCTCGAAAACGAGCTGTTCTATTAGTGGTGCTGCTTGTTCAGGATCGCCAAAGATTCGTCCTGCAGCCTCTGTCATTCTAGCTACAAAATCTGAGAAATTTTCCTGGGGTCCCTGAACGATTTTTGTAAGTTGATTATCAATCCCTCCTCTCCTGGACAGTGCCTTCCAGGCTATAATAGCTGTGCTGGAGACCTGAGCATAGGCGCCCCAGTGGTAAGCAGACTGATCAGCTGCCAAGCGGCCCTGTCCTGTTAAGAGTTCGAAAGTCCATTCTTGTTGCTCAGGTATTAAGGCCGTAGCATTCGCTCTGGCCTGTGTTTGGGCTGCCTCATACCAGAGCGCTTTCCATTCCATGTATTGGCCCATGCTGGCAAGGGCTGCCTTAGCAATCATCTGCCAATCAGCTGGTGTCAATGCTGTCATGGCCAACCTGTCGAGTTGTGTTAGAGTAAACTTGGCCGTGACTCCATACTTTCTAACTGATTCCGCTAATTCCTTAATTTGATTATATTCAACAGGGGCATGGACCCATCCTCCCTCCGGAGTCTCAAAGATAGGAAATGTCATACTCACCTTTCTTCTCACCCTCTCGTGGACTAGTGAGAAGGCGCGTGAGCGTGTCTCATATGGAGGAGGCTCCGTTGGTGGCGGCCGCGCTAGAAGGCTTGTATTACTTCCCCTACATTCATCGGGGTAATATCTTTCCTCCTCATATTTAGCTGCTTCCTCATCTAGCTCAGCCTCCTCCTCTGAGTCTAAGGTTTTATTTTCAGAGCTTTCAGAACTGTCGAGGTTCAGCGCTTCTAGCTCTTTCACAGGATATAGGCTGGCTCCCCCTCCTGGTTTATGTGTAGAGGAGGAAGTGCTGGAATCTGAAAATTTCAACGCTCCCTTGTCTTTGGACTTACCGGGAGGGCACTTTTTCTTTCTTAGGACGTCTTTTTTCTTGCGCGCGCCCAACCTCTCACTACGTTCGGTTTCTGACAGACTTTCCCGGACTACCTCGAGAGTGGCCTGTCCTTCTACTACTGCTGCCTTACACGTTTCATCCTTTAAACAATTCTTAACCAGCTTCCATATAGCTTTGGTCCCTAGGCGCAGATCCTCTTCCGCCAATTTTCTGTCAAGGTCTTTTCCATGTTTGTTCCATGAGGCAATCGTAAACGAGCCTGAACAGGCAAACCAAGGCGCCACCCTCTCCACCTCCTTCACAAAGTTTTTAAGTGTTCCTCCTCCAATTTTGATGTTCCTCTGCTTTAACACTGTTTCCAAGGCCGTGACCACAGACTGTGAGGATCCCATGATGGGCCAGGAACGCCGGCGGCTTATCTACGTCTGTCTGACAAGGCGTGAGGTGAAAGGGTCGAGATGGACACGCTGCTCTCTTATGTACGGGAGTCTTACACGCGCCTCCCCGGACGGTGCCGCTTATCTACGTCGGCCTTATTGCGTCCTTGTTCCTCAACAGTCAAAATCGAAGGTAAAAGGGAGCTGCGCGAAGCTCACTTATATACGAGAGACTGAGACGCGCCTTCAGCTGCTGTGATCGTCCTTTTAACAGCCAAAATGGTGAAAACAGAACATAATGAGTAGGGTGGCTCCCAGGACAAATACTATAGCCTCAACAAATCCTTCCCAAGGCGGTGACAACCCCAGACCAAAGTCCAAGAGAGGGCTGCCTCTCCGAACGTATCTACCTGCAGTTCTGAATCCTCCTTGTCGCCAAGGGATCTCCGAAGGTGCTGACGATGGTGAGGTCTTTCCCGGGTTTTCGGCACCAGATGTCCCGCGCTTCGTCTCGCCAGCAGGAACGACGCGGCACACACAGGATCCTACTACAGAAAAGCTTTAATGCGTCTTGAGAGGGAGAGCATAAGCTTACAATGCGGAGACGGAGAGTGAGGAATAACCGTCCCTTATATAGGAAACTATCCTCGCCTAGGACGTGTCACTCTCTGGTCGCTGCCAATTATGCCAGATGACGTACCAAAACGTACGTGTCCCTTTGAGTAGGGAAGTTACCAGGCGCCTGCGTATTGCCCTTTTTACTAGGTGCGTTCTGCCGGATGCCGGTGCCATCTTGTAATGGAGTTTGTGAGGACAGCTCCTCACATATGTGAGGACAGCTCCTCGGACAGCTCCTCACATCTCTGTGAGGACAGCTCCTCGGACAGATCCTCACACCTTCCTCCTCTTCTTTGAAGTAGGGTTTCAGCATGTAGCCCTGGCTGGCCTAGGACTTGACACGTACACCAAGCTGTACTTGAAATCGCTGTGAATACCAGGCTCGCCTTGCGCCTGTAGTACAACTTCTGCTGATTCCCAGTTCCTGGGAGTAGAGAGGCTCTCGAGAGAACCTGGATTCAGTTCTCAGCATCCACACGATAACTCGCAGATGCCTCTAATTCCAGTTTTAGGGGATCCAATGCCCTCTTCTTATCTCCAAGTATTCTTGCACACTCGTTGATTTTGTGTGTGTGTGTGTGTGTGTGTGTGTATCATATTAATAACATATTAAATAAACAAAAATATGTTTATATATATTAATGCCTATGTAGGTTCAGAGTATCACACTGCCTTTGCTGAGGAAAGGTTTCCTCTTTCAAATTAGCTGCCCCTAAGCCATCATCCAGCTCACACACAAGTCTTGATTCTCCTTATGAGCAGCAGTAATTAGATGGACCAGAACATGAGAAGGGGAGAGGAGCAATAAAACAGGCGAAGTAATTTCGCATTCTTTCCAGACTGGTATCTCAGGGAAACTGCTTAATGGGCCGCTTGTTCTGTAAGTTGGGTTAGCATTCAAGTGTGTTTTTCTGGGGTAGTGCTTTGGGGCCAGGGCTAGCGAGAGAACTGTCCATCTCTACTGGTCTATGGTACTGTTAGTGTCGATCAAGAGGACAAGATCTCCGGTCTGAGTGGAGACTGGTTCAATCCCTTTGGAAGGGATCACCATAGAAAGCTTGGCTCACCAGCTAAAACCTTACTGAAAAGATAGAATGGTTTTTAAAATAAGACACTGTATTTTTCTTTTCCATGATCCCCACCACCATTGTTCAGAAGCTTACCGACCAGTCATGTAAAAGGTCCTAAGTCTACCCTATGACCCAGTCAGAAAAGCATACATATTTTTCACATTTTCTCTTTTCTAAGTGTTCTTTCCTTAGTACTGGGGTCTTTATCCCCAGCATTTTGGGCCTCCCTACTCTTTTCTTAAAACCTGTAACCCCACATGTGCCTGCTTGCTGGCCATGAGCCTAACCTCCATGGCAGCTTAAGCAGCACTACTTGGCCCTTCTCCTTTCTCATCCTCTGGGAGCTGCTAGGGCTTTACAGCTTGCCAGTCCTGGGGATCTTCTTCTGAACTCTAATAAATTGTCCGTGTGGTTCTTCTCGCCTCTAAAGGCACTGCATGCATGCCATGCAGAAACATACATGGCGCCCCAAAACATACACACACACACACACACACACACACACACACACACACACACACAAATAATGTAATTTCGATCGTTTCCTTTAGATTCCCCACTTTGTTGTTTTTTAAAAATGCTTTGCTCTACTTGGCTTTCCCTTTGTTCTGCTTTCTAGCTTTCTGAGGTATAACATGAGGTCTGATGTATTGCAGGCTTCTGGTCAGGACTGCTTTCCGATTGAATGTATTGTGATCCCATTTGCCCTTGTCTCTGGATCCTGTTTGGTTTCCGTCTAGTAGGTTTTCGTTGACTTATGGATTGTCGAGAAGAGCGTTGTTTAATTTCTATGTATTTGTGAGCTGTCTCTCTCTCCATTCAGTTTTAGTTTCATGCTGTTGTAGTCAGAAAAGAGACTTGATATGATCCCACTCTTCCATAATCACCGCTGGAATGTGCTTCGTGTATTATCACATGATCTATGATGTTCCCTATGTGTGCATTTGCAAAGAATACTTGTAAAACCCACTGTTTCTCCCCATGCTTAGGTCATCCATTTGGTGATGGAAGTTTCTTATTACTGTGTTACATTCTATGTTCATATCTATTAATGATTCCCATATATGTTTGGGTGCCTGACAATTGACACACACACACACACACACACACACACACACAGACACATACACAAACACACACACACAAACACACACATACACAAACACACACACGTATCTCAAATGCATTTTACTTGTTGCTGAAGTAGCCCTTTTGCATTTTGTAATGATCTGTTTCTTTCTATCACAATGGAGTGTTTGACTTCTGCTCTATTTTTTTCTTGGCGTAAGTATAGCTACTTCGGATTTTCGTTTTCCATTTGCATTCACATCCCCTTATTTTTTTAAATGACAAACACCATGTCAAGAGTATATTTTAGCATCAGCCTCAGTGGTGAACACTTGCCTAGTATGTTCTAGGTCCTAGGTTCAGTTCTGAGAACCACAAATTATAATGGTAAGGACAAAGAAAATATTACAATCTTTCCTTCAGTTTAAAAACTACCTAAACTTAAAATTGTCTTCTTCTTTGCAGGATATGGAGACTTTGATGATTTTAATCTGGAGGATGCGCTGAAAGAAACTTCCTCAGTAAAGCGTGACTCAAACAAACAAGTCCACCAAGCAAGCACAAGCGGTCAGCCGTGCACCACACTGACAATCTTGCCTTCAGAGAAGTACACGCATATGAGACTAGCTGTTCCTCCATCTACCTGTTTGTTCTGTTGTGCAAGGCTTATGTCGTCTTGTCATACGTGTGTCATCTTCGTTTTTCATTTAGTTTATGTCGAAACCACAAGAGAATGTGCATCTGCCTTCGCCTTTTTTCTGCTGTACAAAAAGAGAACTCCGACCCGTTTCATTCCTCTCACTGTTTTGTTATGACAGGGTCTCTTGATTTAGCTCGAGTTGTCCTGAAATTCTCTGTGCCGACAAGGCCGCCTTTGACTTGGGTCCAGTGCTAGAGCACCAGTGACTCTTGGCCACTGATGTGCATTTCTAGCTTCAGAACCCATGACTTTTTATGATTCTTCAGTGTGATCCCCACAGTGGTCTCAGGGACCTATACAAGATCATTCTCACGATGTGACTTCCGTAAACCATAAAGAAGCCACTGTGTTTTACAATCTGCTTCCTTTCATCCTCCCTTCTCCCTTAAGAGAGCCACTTTAGCACCACGACTAGAAGGACAGGAACAACCAGAGCCCCATCAAATCCAGCAGGTAATGAGGTGTGGAAAGTGAGGAAGGCCCAACTCACCTGAGAAGGGACACAAGGAGGACTTGTTAGGACTCCATCTGGGACAGGGTAAAAAGGAGCTGTGTAGAACTTTTAGCTGCACATATGAAAAGTTAGCAAAGGCACCCATGTGAATGTTAGATTTAATTCAACAGAATCCCATCTGTTTGGTCACTGTGTCTTAAGTGAAAGCCATGCATTTCCACTTCCCTATTGCTTTGGGTGATGATGGCTGCCAGAATCCAGGTACAGGAGGCAGAAGGGGTGAGCTGGACTTGACTGAAGCCCCAGACTATGCCCATAGCTCCCAGGTTAAACATGAGCCATTCATAGTCGAGCAGAGTTGGGCATCCTGAGGCCTAAGGAGAAGTCTTCAACGAAGATATTCAGACGTTTTCATGAAATCCTCTAAGTTTTTGAAGATCTTGGGAGAGTTTGTGTATGTGGGTCACATCTATAAATACTTCTCATCTGAGAACTTAGAACTAAAAACTGATATTAATCCGAGGAAAATAAAAAGCCATATGCATTGAGTTTTTATGTGGTGGGTTTTTATGAGAAATAACTGTGCTTATAAGGTGAAAACATAATTTAGAGTAATGAATGACATTATTTTATAGTTTTCTGTAATGTCTGGCTTCAATGGAATGGATCTGGATTCTTTGTGTGTGTGTGTGTGTGTGTGTGTGTGTATGTTTGTGTGTGTGTGTGTATGTGTGTGTGTGCATGTCTGTGTGTATATGTGTGTATGTGTGTGACTCTGTGTGTATGTATGAGTCTGTGTGTGTGTGTGTCTGTGTGTGTGTGTGTTACTGGGAGACAGACCTAGGAATCACTATGTAGACCACACTTTACTAGACAGACCAGACTCGCCTCAAATTCACAGAGATCTATCTATTTGCCTCTACCTTCTCTCCCCCCCCCCCCCCAACACCTGTGCTGGGACTACAGATGTGTGTTACCACTCCACCTGGATTTTTAATATCTGCATCTGGACTGAGCAGTTATAAGTTCCTGAGGTTCAGTACAACATGTGGAGAAAATCCAGACTCATGCAGATGTGTAGGAGAAAAGGGGAAAGAACTCAATGTGCTTTTTTTCTTTAGTATATTCTTATTTATTTATTTACTCCCTTTTTGTCCAAATTGCTGCCAGTTTCCCTGCTCCCTTACACAGTCTCTCCCTCTATCTCTCCCCTTCTCTTCAGAGACGGTGGAGCCCCCAGGGTATCCTCCCCCACTCCCCAACCCCCACACATAGCTGGCACATCTAGCCTCTTTGGGGCTGAATTCATCCTCTTCCACTGAGGCTAGTAAGGTAACCCAGCCAGGGAAACAGGATTCACAGACAGGCAACAGCTTTAGGGACAGCACTGCTCCAGTTGTTTGGGGACCCACATGCCCAAGCTGCATATCAGCTACATATGTGTGGGTCCCTAGGGCCAGATGTGCATGCTCCCTGGTTGGAGGTTCAGATCCTGAGAGCTCCAAGGGTCCAGGTTAGTTGAATCTGTTCATGGTCCTTTGGAGTCCATGTCCTCTTCTGGTCCTTCAGTCCTTCCTCCGGCTCTTCCATTGGACTCTTCTATTCTTTGAATGGATCATTCACAGTTTGCTAGCGCTGTGCACTGGATGCACACTTGGAAACACTGATACCCCAACCAATGCACAATGTAATATGTTACAGAATCACACCGATTCCTGTTGCCACCTATCTCATTGAACAAAGCGTTCAATAAGTCATATGGGGTGGCATCACCTGTAATCACAGCACTGTGGAGGCAGAGGTGGGAAGAATACCAAAAGTTTGACGATAATCCTGTTCCGTATTGCAAGTTCCAGGGTACTCAGGGTTACAACAGCAAGATCTCTTGTCCAAAAACAAATAATCAAATAAATGATGAGTAAAACAATGATTTAAAAAACCGTCAAGATATTGAAAAGCTGCTCATATCACAGCCACCAGCAAGTTTTTGGAAAACTCTGTCTTAAATTCCAAGTTTCCTTACAGGCAGCAGATATGATCAGGGAGGCTGCAGGGATAGCTCAGTGGCACAAAGCACTAGTGCCTGTGTGGCAGCATTCCTCTTTGAGGCTCTGCGGGGGAGTGATTTCTCTGCTTTTGCCATCTACATTCTTTGGCTAATGACTACTTCGATCATCTTCAAAACCATGGATATGCCAGTGTTTCCTTTTTCAGTTTGTCTATTTCTCCATATCTGTAGCCCAGGCTGATTTGAAACTTGTTATATAATTCAGGCGGCCCTCCAAGTCCTCCTCTTCCTGAGTCTGCCTGTCAGATTCTGGGATCACAAGTGGGCACAACCACACTTGGTTCTCGTGGATCTTCTGTGCATACAGTCCTGTCACCTACAGACCGTTTTCAATATCCTTTCCTCATTCTTGCTACGACTGCTGGTACTGCATTGAATAGAATTGGTAGATTGGACACAGTTGTCTTGTTCCTTGGGATAGAAGGAAATCTTTCAGTGTTTCCCCCTTGACTATGTACCCTGGTCCCTCATCCTGTGTGGTCTTCATTCCGTTGGGTGACATCGCTTTCATCTTAGTTACTTTTCTAGTTGCTGTAAGAAAACACCAGGGTGGAAGCCACTTAAGGGAGAGTTATTTTTGCCCAGTTTGAGCGATGGTGGCATACACTCAGCTCACTCCATCACCTGTGTACAGGCTAGAATCTCAGACTGAAGAACCATGTCATATGCCGTAGGTGCTTCTTTTCAACACAGTTTACAGAGTCAAGATGATCTCCTACCACATTGCTGGAGGCCTCTCTCTCAGGAGGTTCTAGAACTCATTGAGTTGACAACTCCCGCTAACCACTCTAGCTTCTATGGCTGATAAGTGGAGAATTGTCATCAAAAAGATGTTAAATTTTGTCAATTTCTCTTTCAATACCTACTGACATGATCACATGGTTTTTATGCTTCATATTTTTAATGTTTAGTGATTTAAGTTATGTTGAGCAATCCTGTGTCCCAGGCATGAATCCAGTTTTGATTATAGGGTGCAATCTTTTAAATGTGCTGTTCATTCTTTTTTGCTAATGTAATGTTTCCTTGATTTTTGCCTCTATTCATGTAGTTTTGCTTGTTTTTGGCATTGTCCTCTGGCTTTGCGTGAGGCCATGCTGTTCTCATGAAGTGAATTGGGAATTATTTCCCCCTCTTCAGATCTGCAAGGATTTGAGAAGGATTAGCTTTAACTTTTCTTTGATTTCATTTTTATAACATTCTCTTACCTGGATATTTCTTGGTTGGGAGGTTGTTAATTATTCTAATTATCATTCATCCATTTATATTTTGATTTTTCATAATCACCTTAATAGTTTGTGTGCTTCTAGAACTCTATCCATTTCCTCTAGCGTGTCTGATTTGTTGGAATACATTGTCCATTGTAGTTTCCTTTGTACCTATTTAGTATTAGTTGCAATGCCTCCTCTCCCATTTATAATTTTGAGTCATTAGAACAAGTTTTGAATCTTGTTTTCTTTTCTCAAAAAGCCAACTCCAGATTTCCTTTTTTTCCTCTCCTCCCCCTTGTTTTTCCCCGTTTGTTCTGAGGAAAAACCTAGGACCTCTACATAAATGCATGCTTGCTTCTGAGCTACCCTACCAGCCCACAAGAACCTTAACTCCATTAAAGCTTCCTGATGGTTTTCTTGTTTAGAATTCTTTGTCCTCCCTCCTTTCTACACATCCTATTCCTGTGACACTTCTTCCTCTTCCTCCCTCTTTTGAGACTGTATCTTACTATCTTGACAAGCAGTCCTAGCTGGATCTCAAATGCCAGGTCCTCCCACCTCTGTTTCCTAGATCATGGCCGTGCACCAGGTGGCCTGCCCTTTCTAGCTACGTTGTTACTATTCCCTTTTTTTTTTAATTTTTATTTTTTTATTAACTTGAGTATTTCTTATTTACATTTCGAGTTTTATTCCCTTTCCCAGTATCCGGGCCATCAGCCCCCTAGCCCCTCCCCCTCCCATTTTTTCTGGGTGTTCCCCTCTCCGTCCTCCACCAATTGCCATCCTCCCCCCAACAGTCACGTTCACTGGGGGTTCAGTGTTAGCAGGACCAAGGGCTTCCCCTTCCACTGGTGATCTTACTAGGATATTCATTGCTACCTATGAGGTCAGAGTCCAGGGTCAGTCCATGTTTAGTCTTTAGGTAGTGGCTTAGTCCCTGGAAACACTGGTTGCTTGGCATTGTTGTTTACAAGGGGTCTCGAGCCGCTTCAAGCTCTTCCAGTTCTTTCTCTGATTCATTCAAGGGGGTCCTGTTCTCAGTTCAGTGGTTTGCTGCTGGTATTCGCCTCTGTATTTGCTGTACTCTGGCTGTGTCTCTCAGGAGAGATCTACATCTGACTCCTGTTAGCCTGCACTTTTTTCCTTCATCTATCTTGTCTAATTGGGTGGCTGTATATGTATGGGCCACATGTGGGGCAGGCTGTGAATGGGTGTTCCTTCTGCCTCTGTTTTAATCTTTGCTTCTCTATTCCGTTCCAAGGGTATTCTTGTTCCCCTTTTAAAGAAGGAGTGAAGCATTTGCATTTTGAACATCCGTCTTGAGTTTCATGTGTTCTATGCATCTAGGGTAATTCAAGCATTTGGGCTAATAGGCACTTATCAATGAGTGCATACCATGTGTGTTTTTCTGTGATTGTGTTACCTCACTCAAGAAAATATTTTCCAGTTCCAACCATTTGCCTACGAATTTCATAAAGTCATTGTTTTTGATAGCTGAGTAATATTCCATTGTGTAGATGTACCACATTTTCTGTATCCATTCATCTGTTGAAGGGCATCTGGGTTCTTTCCAGCTTCTGGCTATTATAAATAAAGCTGCTATGAACATAGTCGAGCACATGTCTTTTTTATATGTTGGGGCATCTTATGGGTATATGCCCAAAAGAGGTATAGCTGGATCCTCAGGCAGTTCAATGTCCAATTTTCTGAGGAACCTCCAGACTGATTCCAGAATGGTTGTACCAGTCTGCAATCCCACCAACAATGGAGGAGTGTTCCTCTTTCTCCGCATCCTCGTCAACATTTGCTGTTAATTGGGTTTTTGATCTTAGCCATTCTCACTGGTGTGAGGTGAAATCTCAGGGTTGCTTTGATTTGCATTTCCCTTATGACTAAAGATGTTGAACATTTCTTTAGGTGTTTCTCAGCCATTAGGCATTCCTCAGCTGTGAATTCTTTGTTTAGCACTGACCCCATTTATTTGTCTCCCTGTGGTCTAACTTCTTGAATTCTTTGTATATTTTGACTATAAGCCCCTCTATCTGTTGTAGGATTGGTAAAGATCTTTTCCCAATCTGTTGATTGCCGTTT
This sequence comes from Rattus norvegicus, assembly GCF_021556685.1. Lineage (NCBI taxonomy): Eukaryota > Metazoa > Chordata > Mammalia > Rodentia > Muridae > Rattus > Rattus norvegicus. The sequence goes on from NC_141545.1 coordinate 3,353,374, forward strand.
TGTCCTAACCGTTTTGGCCTTTGCCTTACAGAAGCTTTGAGGTTTAAGAGATCCCATTTGTCAATTCTTCATCTTAGAGCATAAGCAATTGGTGTTTTGTTCAGGAAATTATTTCCAGTGCCCATGTGTACTAGATGCTGCCCTAGTTTTTCTTCTATTAGTTTAAGTGTATCTGGTTTGATGTGGAGGTCCTTGACTTACGCTTTGTACAGGGTGATAAGCATGGATCGATCTGCATTCTTCTACATGTTGACCTCCAGTTGAACCAACACCATTTGCTGAAAATGCTATCTTTATTCCATTGGATGGTTTTGGCTCCTTTGTGAAAAACCAAGTGCCCATACGTGTGTGGGTTCATTTCTGGGTTTTCAATTCTTTTCCATTGGTCTATGTGCCTGTCTCTGTACCAATACCATGCAGTTTTTATCACTATTGCTCTGTAATACTGCTGGAGTTCAGGGATAGTGATTCCCCGTGAAGTCCTTGTATTGTTGAGGATAATTTAACTATCCTGGGTTTTTTGTTATTCCAGATGAATTTGCAGATTGTTCTGTCTAACTCTTTGAAGAATTGGATTGGTAATTTGATGGGGATTGCACTGAATCTGTAGATCGCTTTTGGTAAAATGGCAATTTTTACTATATTAAGCCTGCCAATCCATGAGCATGGCAGATCTTTCCATCTTCTGAGGTCTTCTTCAATTTCTTTCTTCAGAGTCTTGAAGTTCTTATTGTACAGATACTTGCTTGGTTAAATTCACACCGAGGTTCTTTATATTATTTGGGTCTATTATGAAGGGTGTCGTTTCCCTAATTTCTTTCTCGGCTTGTTTCTCTTTTGTGTAGATGAAGGGTATTGATTAATTTGAGTTAAATTTATACCCAGCCACTTTGCTGAAGTTGTTTATCAGCTTTAGTAGTTCTCTGTGGGAACTTTTGGTTTCACTTAAATATACTATCATATCATCTGTAAATAGTGAAAAAAATCTTTTCCAATCTGTATCCCCTTGATCTCCTTTTGTTGTCTGAGTGCTCTGGCTAGAACTTTAAGAATTATACTGAATAAGTAGGGAGAGAGCACACAGCCTTGTCTAGTCCCTAATTTTAGTGGGATTGCTTCAAGTTTCTCTCCACTTACTTTAATATTAGCAACTGATTTGCTCTATATGGATTTTACTATATTTAAATATGGGTCTTGAATTCCTATTCTTTCCAGGACTTTAATCATGAAGGGGTGTTGAATTTTGTCAAATGCTTTCTCAGCATCTAATGTTTTGTACTTTCAGTTTGTTTATATAATTGATGACGTTGATGGTTTTCCGTATATTACACCATCCCTGCATGCCTGGAATGAAGCCTACTTGATCATGGTGGATGATTGTTTTGATGTGCTCTTGGATTCGGTTTGCCAGAATTTTATTGAGTATTTTTGCATCGATATTCATAAGGGAAATTGGTCTGAAGTTCTCTTTCTTTGTTGAGTCTTTGTGTGGTTTAGGTATAAGAGTAATTGTGGCTTCATAGAAGGAATTCAGTAGTGCTCCATCTGTTTCAATTTTATGGAATAGTTTGGATAGTATTGGTATGAGGTCTTCTATGAAGGTCTTATAGAATTCTGCACTAAACCCGTCTGGACCTGGGCTCTTTTTGGTTGGGAGACCTTTAATGACTGCTTCTATTTCCTAAGGAGTTATGCGGTTCTTTAACTGGTTTATCTGTTTCTGATTTAACTTCGGTACCTGGTATCTGTCTAGGAAATTGTCCATTTCCTGCAGATTTTCAAGTTTTGTTGAATATAGGCTTTTATACTAAGATCTGATGATTTTTTGAATTTCCTCTGATTCTGTAGTTATGTCTCCCTTTTCATTTCTGATTTTGTTAATTTGGACACACTCTCTTGTGTCCTCTATTAGTCTGGCTAAGGGTTTATCTTGTTGATTTTCTCAAAGAACCAACTTTTGGTTCTGTTGATTCTTTCTATGGTACTTTTTGTTTCTACTTGGTTGATTTCAGCTCTGAGTTTGATTATTTCCTGCCTTCTGCTCGTCCTGGGTGTATTTGCTTGTTTTTGTTTTAGAGCTTTTAGGTGTGCTGTCAAGCTGGTGACATATGCTCTCTCCTGTTCCTTTCTACAGGCACTCAGAGTTATGAGCTTTTGTCTTAGCACAGCTTTCATTGTGTCCCATAAGTTTCGGTATGTTGTACCTTTATTTTCATTAAATTCTAAGAAGTCTTTAATTTCTTTCTTTATTTCATCCTTGACCAGGTTATTGTTGATTAGAGCATTGTTCAACTTCCACGTATATGTGGGCATTCTTCCCTTATTGTTATTGAAGACCAGCGTTACTCCGTGGTGGTAGATAGCATGCATGGGATTATTTCTATCTTTCTGTACCTGTTGAGGCCCGTTTTTTGACCAATTATATGGTCAATTTTGGAAAAAGTACCATGAGGAGCTGAGAAGAATGTATATCTTTTTGATTTAGGATAGAATGTTCTCTAAATATCTGTTAAGTCCATTTGGTTCATGACTTCTCTTAGTCTGTCTATGTATCTGTTTAAGTTCTGTTTCTATGATCTGTCCATTGATGAGAGTGGGGTGTTGAAATCTCCTACTATTATTGTGAGAGGTGAAATGTGTGTTTTGAGCTTTAGTAAGGTTTCTTTTACGTATGTAGATGCCCTTGTATTTGGGGCATAGATATTTAGGATTGAGAGTTAATCTTGGTGGTTTTTTCCTTTAATGAATATGAAGTGTCCTTCCTAATTTTTTTGATGACTTTTAGTTGAAAATTGATATTATTTGATATTAAAATGGCTTCTCCAGCTTTCTTCTTCCGATCATTTGCTTAGGAAAGTTGTTTTCCAGCATTTCACTCTGAGGTAGTGTCTGTCGTTTTCTCTGAAGTGTGTTTCCTGTAGGCAGCAGAATGCAGGGTCCTCATTGCTTATACAACAACTTTTTCTCTTATGGGCCTTGTTTCTGTTGACGAATATCTGAACTCTTTACTAGGCATTCAGTTCTGAAACACTTCCTTCTGAAAATTTAATGGTTTAATATTTAAGCAAATAGAACCTATCCATTTGCAGTTAGTTTTATATAAAATGAAACCCATTGCTTTTTGTTTTGGAAGGTTAATTATCCCAGCACCCTTTTTTTTAAATTAACTTGAGTATTTCTTATTTACATTTCGAGTGTTATTCCCTTTCCCAGTTTCCAGGCAAACATCCCCGTAATCCCTCCCTCTGCCCTTCTTTATGGGTGTTCCCCTCCCCATCCTCATTCCATTGCCACCCTTATCCCAACAATCTAGTTCACTGGCAGTTCAGTCTTAGCAGGACCAAGGGCTTCCCCTTCCACTGGTGCTCTTACTAGGATATTCATTGCTACCTATGAGGTCAGAGTCCAGGGTCAGGCCATGTATAGTCTTTGGGTAGTGGCTTAGTCCCTGGAAGTTGGCATTGTTGTTCATATGGGGTCTCCAGCCCCTTCAAGCTCTTCCAGTCCTTTATTTGATTCCTTCAATGGGGGTCCTGTTCTCAGTTCAGTGGTTTGCTGCTGGCATTCGCCTATGTATTTGCTGTATTCTGGCTGTGTCTCTCAGGAGAGATCTACATCCGGTTCCTGTCAGCCTGCACTTTTTGCTTCATCCATCTTGTCTCATAGGGTGGCTGTATATGTATGGGCCACATGTGGGATTCCAGAACCTTTGCTGAAAAGATTTCTTCCTGCGTTGAGTTGCTTTGCATATGTATAACAAAAATCACTTGAACAGATCTGAGGTCTTTTGAGCTCTTCATTCTGTTCTGTTGCCTGTATCTATCTATCTGCCACATCTTTGATAAATGTTAACTACAAAATATTAGGTAGAGTGATTAATCTCACTTTATTCTTTTTAAGTTTTAAAAAAGACAATCTCAGGTTTTGCCTTCCCCAAAACGTTTAGATCAAATTTGTCCATTTCTGGAAAGAAACAATCAGTGGGACTTCTATAGGCTTTCATTGAACATTGAGAGTGTGGGAGCTGATGTTGTCAATCTGGTTTGTTTTCTAGTGTGTGTCTTTATTTGGATCTTCTTGGTTTTATATCTTTAGGTTTACTTTACATTTATAGTAATTTCCCTCACCTCTGCTTTAAATACTTTGCTTTCTGAGACACTGCTGAAATGAGTTCAGTAGCATCGACATGTAATAGTGATGACAAGGCAGCGTCCTATCCATGACTTACAAAATGCCACAGTAGTTCTCCTTTACTTTTATGCTGGGCCCATATGATCCCACCGCTCACGTTGGAGTGACACGCAGGAAGCACAGAGATAGAGACAGGAAGTGGACTAGTAAACCTTACATGTCACCTTCCAGTGATGTATTCCCAACAATTGGCCTTTAGGGTCATTTCACGTTTGACTACAACACCCATTTGTTTGTTGTTCTGTGACGGTGCAAGTGAGTTGTTTGGAAATCCTAGTTGTTTTTTCTTTTCATTTCTTTCTCTTTTTGTTTTTGTTGTTGTTTCTTTAATGTAGGTTTTCTCTTGGCTGTCCTGGAACTCACTCAGAGGAACAGGCTGTTTTCAAGTTCAGAGATCCTCTTGCCTCTGTTCCTCAGAGTGCTGTGATTAAAAGAGTGCATCGCCATAGTTCACATGAAACTCAAAAGGATGACCAAAATGCGGATGCTCCACTCCTTCTTTAAAAGGGGAACAAAAGTACCCTTAGAAGGGGATAGGGAGGCAAAGTTTAGAGCAGAGTCTGAAGGAACGGCCATTCAGAGCTTACCCCACATGTGTCCCATACATATACAGCCACCAAACTAGATAAGATGGATGAAGCAAAGAAGTGCAGGCTGACAGGAACTAGATATATATTTTTTTTCCAAAATGTTTTCTGCTGAGTGTTTAGAAACCAGCTTTTTAGATCTTTGATCCATTTAATTGATTTTAATGTACGGTATAGCATGATGGTCAAATTTGCTTCTTTAACCACTTTCAGTTTGTAAAGCAGTTCTCTGTACATCACATAATTGCTAGCTTATAAAACAGTTCTCTGCACATTACAGACAACACCAGCTCATTCGTCTCTGGGCATTGTAATCTGCTGTTCAGTTCTTGCACTAACAGAGGAGGAAACCATAGCTCAAAGGTCTCAGGGATCGTCCAGAATTCCCTACTTCATGTGTGCAGCAGATCTGGGCTCATGTTCTAGCTCTGGTCAAGTGGTGAGATGTGAGTCTCTCAGTCCCCAACCTATGAAGAATGGTTAGAATCTCCCTCACTTAAACCTGTTCCATCTCTTTGCCATCTTTTTCCGGGTAGTCATGAGGTTGTATAGGAGCTTTAATAAGTACTAATGATGGCCTATTTCACAGTGTGATTTCGTTAAACTAGGATGTAGGTATACATTTTATTATTATTTATTTTTTATTGCTGTTTTCCCTTCTACATCACCACTGCTACAATGAGAAGGCCAGGAACAACTAGAGCACCATCAAATCCTATGGGTAAGACAAGATCTCTGAGTTAAAAAGGAAGGAAGGACTTTCCACATCAGCTACCTGTTTCAGTGGGTATCCTAGTTTGTGTTTCTACGGTGATAATTAAACACCATGATCAAAACCAACATAGAAAAGAAAGGGTTTATTTTATTTGGCTTATGACCACCAGCGTAGGGATGGTACCTTCCACGGTGTACAGTGTCCTTCCCCACTGATCGATCACTGAGAAAATGCCTAACAGCCTGAGCTTATGGAGGCCTTTTCCTAAACACGGTTCCCTCCTTGTAGATGGCCCTAGCTCATGCCGACATAAAAACTACCCGGTACAGCAGTGATTATCTCTTTTGTTCTGTGGTCCCCAGAACTTGATGGGTTTGACTTGGAAGATGCCTTGGATGACCGGAACGATCTAGATGGCCCCAAAAAGCCAAGTACAGGAGAGGGAAGAGGTAAGTTTTAGATGCTCAACATCACAGGCCAGTGCTATAGTTCCTGGTATGGTTTGTCTTATACCTGCAATGGCGTTCTGAGACGTCCAGAGTACTGTAGATCTGGGCCAGATCTGGGCCACGTCGAGCTGTAGGAGAACCCCACAACAGTAGTACTGATATATTTTGGTCTTAGGATTCTCCGAATTATTGGGAATCTCAATAACTATTGTCTGTGTGTGTCATATCTATCTCTGTTTATCATCTATATATTTAATTTAAAAAAGTCAGTATTGTTCGTATAAAATGATAATACTAAACCAATACATATTAACATAAATAGCACATTGTATGAGTCTGTGTGTCGAGAGAAAAACAATTTGTCAGAGAGTGGCATTATTTTATACTTCTTAGAAATTTCTAGAATGTCAATCTTGCTAGGAGATACCTGCATTCTCATATTGAGATATGCAGCTTGAAAGCTGTCCTCTGACCTGTACACACACACACACGCACACACACACACACACACACACACACACACACACACACACACACACTTAAATACCATTAAATTCAAAAGGATTTAAAACAGACATATAAATCAATAATACATATTAGAAAGTGTTTTGTAACCGTTCCTCAATTAGTTCTCCTTTCATTACTTTTCTGGTTGCCCTGACCAAGTACCTAGCAAGCAAAGAGAAGAGGAAGGACTCATTCAGCTTATCATTTTAGAAGCAATGGGGCCCCAATATGACTCTGCTGCTCGCGTTGTATCCACACACAGGAAGCAGAGAGACGGAGACAGGAAGTGGGCTAGTAAAACCCAGATGTCACCTTTCAGTGATGTATTTCCAAAAGCAGGCCTCAAGAGTCCCAGCACATGAGCATATAGGGAAATTTCACGTTTGAACTACAACACCGATTCAATGGACTGGTGGCCATTTGTAGTTTTCTAGCATTGCAGGTTAGTCTTTTGGAAAACCTTGTTCTCTTATGGTTTATAAAAGTTCAGTGTAATGCTGCGTGCTATAATAATAAAATCTAACTTGCTGCTAACACCACCCATACCACTGGAAAAGCCTCACGGTAGCTTACAAAAGCTTCGCCCGAAATCTTGTCGACAAGCACCATCAGTGGCTGTCTTGGCCTGACGGATTCATTTCATTCAGTTTTAAGAAATGCTTCCCAAGTCATCCAGTTGGTATGACCTTCATTCTGCCTGGCAAAAGTGGTTTCATGACACAAAGCAGACCAAGCCAAGTAAGAGAAGGAACAGTGACACCAGGAGATTAGCAAACCATCCCCCTGTCCTCTGGAATACAGCGGGATGACTTCAAGGACACTTTGCACACAGAGCATAGGACATTCAGGAAGATGTGTACTTAATCACTGAACTATGGTTAATAATGATTCTGCTTCTTGTATTAGTCATCTGTGATTGTGTCGCAGATCGTGAGAAAGTTGAGACTTATTTTTGCAGAAAGGCATTAATCTCCTTGGTTCAGTTAAGAAGCAGAGTCTTCTATAGAGTCAGAGCCTCAGAGAGCTGCCATCGAGGCAGGGGGATGGCGTCTCATCTGAACTTAATTATAGGATTGCATTTCTTCTCTCTGTGGTCACACAAACACTCAAGATGATTGGCTGTTCTACAGAACATATACATCGGCAGTGAGCTGTCTGAGGGGCCGGTTGAAATTTTGCCTACCCCCTTTCTTCCTTGTTCATTTCCCTCAACATCCTTCCCTTCCCCCTCCTTCTGCCCCTCCCCATCGATGCTTATTATGAGCACAAGGTGTGGTTCTGAGACCTTACATCTGCTGTGTCACTGAACCACACTCTCAGTTCCATGAAAACACTCACATGTCATGGACAACTTTGATTAATCCAAATGTTTGCTGCTGAGATTTTTTCTTTTGGCCACTGAAATGTGTGGTTTTTCTATAGGTTTTTCAGACAAGGTTCTCGAAGATATCTTGGGAGGCGGGGGATACAAAACTGACAAGAATAAAGGTAGGAATGTTGCTTTGTCTGGCAACACATGGATTCTCCTTAAAATGCTAACCATCCGGCCGCCAGGTAAACATGTCACTCTCAGCCTCTGGCAAATCAGGCTTCAACATGTGCACTTGTCGTGTGCAGTGGGCTTTCATTCTTGTGGGTGGGGGCTCATTTGTGATCCATCCTGGGATGCTACCCATTTGCTCTGTTGCTCTTTAAGCCTGAGCTGGTGTCCCCACTACCTAGGTTCACCTCGTAAGCCAGTTCTCCATGCAGTGCGAGGGTTCAAACTTAACATGGCACACATTTTAAATAAGCCCTTAGCAAATCAGATGTTTACAAAATTCCTTTGGATTCCATTTCCCCTCCATGAAGATTCACACTTCCCTCCTATTGGACCCCAGGAAGTGGAAACTTTCCTTGGGGTGTATCGTGTGAGCGAAGAAACTATTTTCAATTAAAAAGACAAAAAGTTGGGGGAGGAGAAGGGGAGGGAATGGGGGCTGATGGACAGGAAGGCGGGAAGGGGAATAACATCTGAAATGTAAGTAAAGAAATATATCTAATAAAAATTAAAAAATAAAAATTAATACAAAAAACAATTTATAAAAAATTATCTAATGAAAAATTAAAAAAAAAAAGAAAGGCAAAAAGTCCCACATCGTTCCTTGCTGGGTCTGAGCCCCAGGTCCTGTTAATCAGCTCATAGAATCCATTCTTACCTTAAAGATCATGGGAGCTTTAGCTACTTTGCAACAGAATTTCAAGGTAGCCATCCCTGAGGTTTAACTGCGTTTAAATGTATAGGAAAATTAAACCACAGGATCAGACTGTCTAGAGGTTTCAATCCAGTCTGACACACAAAACAAAAACAACCAACTGAAAAAAAAAAAACCCTTAATGCTATAAAAATAATGTAGCACCAGTTCAGGAAAACTACAGAATCTTCATCCAGCCTCACCAAGGAGCCTCCATTGTAGAACCATAGAGCTGGTTGTTCTAAATCGGAAGTTGTTATCTGTGAAATAAAGTCACCTATTGACATTTTGGAAAGTATGTTAGATCTCATTTTGTGTGTGTGTGTGTGTGTGTGTGTGTGTGTGTGTGTGTATATGTGTGTGTGTGTGTCTGTGTGTGTCTATGTCTGTGTGTGTGTGCTTATGTGCGTGTGTGTATGTCTGTGTGTCTGTGTGTGTATCTATATGTATGCGTGCCTGTTTGTGTATGTGTATCTTTGGGTCTGTGTTTATGTGTGTGTGTGTGAAATTTTACCACATGTGTAGATTTCAATAGCCCTTAACACAACCAGGGAGAGATTATCATAAAATCTCTTCTGCATGCTGCCCCTTGAACAGTCATGTCCTTCCCAAGCCTCATGTTTGCAGTTTCCACAGCTGTTCATGACTGAAACCTTTCTTCACACATCTGTCAGATGCGATCTTAAGCTTGGATGGGGTGAGATGTCTGAGTCTTGTGTGGTGAAGTACGTTCCTGTTGGAACCCATAGGTGTCACATGTCACAGTTCAGACCTTTCAAATAACCACTTTTGACAAGATGTTGGAATGTTGTGGTGTTTGAAACCCTTAGTTTATTATTCCATGTTATGATGAAGAAATTGTAGCAGGGTCCGAAGAATTCAAGGTTTGAGTCCATCAAGACCCCTCTTTCTGAATCCAGGCTGAAGTTGAGCATTTGCTTTGTTCTTGCAAGCACTGTGCCTTGCATATGGGAACAGTGTTCTGTTGCTTAAAATGCCCCGCAGTCATGTTTGTCCCCAGAAACACCTTTCCAGATGGTATCATCTCGAGGAAAAAGCCCAGGGGTCAGGAGGACACAGAGCATTTAAAGAGTGATAACTGGTATTTCCAGATGGGGAGAGAAGGGCAGTAGTTGCCTCTATAAGCGTGGAGGGGAACGAAAGCCTGAGTGACAAGCCAGGGGCTTCTCTTCATTTAATGTACTTGTTTTAGCAAGGAAGAGATGTCTGGAAATTCTTTAATTGGGCTCACGTTGGAGGTCATCTTGTAAAGAATAATTACTTGTTGGCTACGGTTACTCCATCCGCCACGCATCACTGTAGGTGTCAGAAAAGACGATCAAAGGGCGACAAGGGGAACACGGGTGACATTCACAGACACCGTCCCTTCCACCGAAAACCAAGTTCATGATGAGGAGCGAAGGGGAAGCATCACATAATTTCCATACATTACAAACTCAATTAGCAAACTTCCTCGACTCGAGTCTTTATGATGTAGCTTCAGTCGTTCTGGCATGGATTTGTCAAGTAATATGTTATCCGTTATGTATTTTTTCCTCAAGACAACATTGTTGACACACTGCGAGTGTGTACCTGAGTCCTCTAGCATTTCTTGAAGTGAGTGGCTTGCAAACCCTCCATTCTTCCTCCTCCTTTGACCTTTCAGGACTCACACTGTTGCCATTTTTTTTGCAAATGGCCTTGTTCTTTTCATAGTGAGGATGAGAGAAGGTCCAAAGAGGTGTTTTTGGAGTCGTTTCCACAATACTTCTGGCTTTAACATGGGGAAATACTGTTCTATGGTGAGGAGACACATCGGACACCCACAGTTGCTCCAACAGATCAGGGAGTGCAGCATGAACATAGGGGAGTTGTTTAGCTTCTCTTCATGTATAACATTGGGTGTTGTGATGTAGATAATAGCATATTACCTAAAGAGTAGTCTCAGTTTTGTGGTAGGAAATGGATGAACATGCCTGTGAGAGATTTTGCAACTGTAGGAATATGATATTCCCTGGTCGTTAGCCCAGATAGTACATTTTGGAGTAATTTTTCTGTTTGCTCTCATTTAGCAATTATAAGGTTTTTTGCAGCAACATTTTCCTCTTTTTATTACTTTTTTTTAGTAATCATAAGTTTTTTACACCAATATTTTCCCCCTTTTTATTACTTTTTTCTGTTCTTATTACTTTTTTCTCAGCAGGGTTTTGTTTTACAGCCCCAGCTTGCCTGGATGTCACGAGCTTTCTGACTTAGCTCTCTAGGTTCAAGGGTGGTGTCACCTGGCATAGCTTTATTTACTGTCTTTAGAAACACCGTACCTCTCTTACTTTTTTTGAGACAATAAAAGCACATTTTAAAAATATTTAAAAGCCCTTGCTGTTTCTTGCTGGAAGCCTGGGACACTCACAAGGTCCCCAGCAGTTGTTGACATAATCACTCCACCATCCCATGATTCTCTGTGTCCTTGACAACCAGATGTGTCAGGCACTCGATGGGAGCCTCAAACTAGGTGGCCATCAGAGAGGGGCAGACTCCTGCCTCATGTCCCTGCCTCTCCCAGGAAGTGACTCCACAGGACTAGAGGCTGACGTGTGTGTGTGTGTGTGTGTGTGTGTGTGTGTGTGTGTGTGTATGTGTGTGAGCATTTTCGTCTTTGTTTCTGAGCTGCTGAAAGTCTAACACTTCTGTTAACAGCAGAGCTTATTCATAACTTCTTAACCCATTGTCTATAAGAATAGTAAATAATAAATAATAATTAATAGTAATATTAATAAAGGAAAGAGGTTTATTTAACTCCAAGTTCTGGGAGCCAGGTGACTAAGAGGGGTGGCTATATCTGGTGGAGGACTCACGTTGCACCCTAACATGGCAGAAAAACAAAACGGCAAATGGGCACAGACCCATAAGGCAACACAACCTGCTCTTGTGGCACCGAACGGAAGCATCACACTTTTTACCACAAGTTTCTGTGGGGACAAGATTTATTCAAACCACTGAGCACAACTTCCTCACTGAAGTAATTCCTCTTATTCTATAGGGTCCATCCAGGTAATGGTGGTTGCTATAGCGACAAGGTCCCTGTAACCTCAATCGGGAAGCATCACAGTTTTGTAATCGTTGCAAATACAATCAGAACAGGGCATTTATCCTGGTCACAGTTTCATGTCTTTGAGTACATGTGTTTTTAGAAAGTCGGTATACATCGTGATCTCATGTTCATGCCCTTGTCCCAGTTTCTCCTCATTGTTTTATAATAATTTATATCACCGAGCCCTTTTCCATATATCACCAAACATTTTACTTTGCTATTTGTCAGTGGATGGACTGCCAGACCGAAGGCCGTCATGAAAGAACTGTGCTGCTGTGAACATCTGTATATGGGCGTATAGAAGATTTCACACAGGCATAGTTTTTAACTGTCTTGAGTACATGTGGGCATTGGCATCCGCTCAGCATCTGCTAGGGTCTCTGTGCTGGGTCCAGACATGGCTCCGTTTCACTTGTGGGTTGCCCTTTAATACCCGAACAATATATTATATATTGTCTCTTTACTAATCTCACTGCACTTGCCCAAATTTCTCCTCCAGAGACTTAACCAGAGAACACAGTCTCTGCTGGGCTTTTCTGAGACTTCCTTTGTCGCTGCAATGAATCTGAGTCTTCACCTTAGCCTCAGACAGACTCTTCAGACAGGGGCAAAAAGCAGCCACATTCTTCACCAAAACACCACAAAAACAATCTCCAGGCTACACACTGAAACTATTCTCCCCTGAAGCCTCCTGGGCCAGGTCTATGCAGTTAAATTCACTCACAGCCACAAAGTCTTCCTGCCAGGATAGCTCATTGGGCCCCACTCAAACCATTTCATGGCTTTCCAAATCCAAAGTCCCCAAATTCACGTTCTTCCAAACAAAAGTATGGTCAGGTTTATCAGTAATACCCAGGCCTTGGTATCAACTTCTGACTTACTTAGGGTTTTACTGCTGCGACAGTCAGCGTGACCGAGGCAGCTCTCACAGGGACAACCTGTGACTGGGGCTGGCTTACAGGGTCAGAGGTTCAGTCTGTCATCATCATGGCAGGAGCAGGGCAGTGTCCAGGCAGGATGGTGCTGGCGGAGGTGAGAGTTCTCCATCCTCATCTGAAGGCTGCTAGCAGAGCACTGAGAGACTTACAACCCACACCCACAGGGCCACGCCCACTCCACCAGGGTCATGCCCACTCCAGCAGGGCCACACCCTCTCCAGCAGGGCCAAACCCACTCCAGCCAGGGTCACACCCACTCCAGCCAGAGTCACACCTACACCAGCAAGGCCACAACCACACCCACTCCAGCAGTGCCACACCACTCTATCAGGGCCACACCCACTCCAGCAGGCCCACACCTTCTAATGGTGCCACTCCATGGGATGAGCACAAAAAAACCATTAAAGTGGCTGGGTTCAGCAATAAGGAGAGAAAATGAGTGGAGCTCAGAAGCCAAAGGGGGATGAAGGTTGCGACATCTGAGCCATTGTGATGCTAGAGCCACATTGCTCGGTTTAATTCAGGTTCCGATTTGTCATGCAGTACAGATGGGTAAGAGAATTAAAGCTGAGTACCACTCGTGTGTGTGTGTGTGTGTGTGTGTGTGTGTGTGTGTGTTTGTGTGTGTGTTTGTTTATGTTTATGTGTGCGTGCTTGTGTGTGCACATCTGTGTATATATGTGTGTGTGCATGTGTGTGTGTCTGTGTGTCTATGTGTCTTTGCATGAGTGTGTCTGTGTGTGCATGTGTGTGTGACTGTGTATGCATGTGTGTGCATGTGTGTTTGCATCTGTGTGTGTCTGTGTGTGCATATGTGTCTGTGTGTCTGTGTGTGCATGTGTGTGTACATATGTGTGCATGTGTTGTCTGTGCATGTGTGTGTCTGTGCATGTGTGTGCATGTGTGTGGGTATGTGTGTGTCTGTGTGTGTTAGTCCTACACTTTTGCCATGTGGTGATAGTGTATCACCATAATCAGACGAAACGTTCTATCACAATAACTTCTGTACTGTGACCCTTATAAAAGGGTCTGACATCCTCTGTCCACATTCCCCGGTTTTGCGTCTCTCTGACATTTAAGAACTTGTTAAGTGTGAAAATGTCAGATGTAGTCTCATATGTTTGGGTTTGTCTGTGCTCCAGGTCGTGATTGGGATAGATGTGGAGAAGATTTGCAGTGACCTTGAACCAACTTTTGCTCATCTCTCAGATGAGAACCCTGGCTCCCACCCTTGTGCTCATAGATTCTTTTAGTCTTTGGACCCTGATTAGAGACAGTTTACACCCTAGACAAGAGTGAAAAGGAGTTTTAGAACAACAGTCCTTCTGGACTCTCCACAGATGCTTTGGTGAAAGAAGGAAAATGAGCTTATGCTTTTGTGGAGCTCTCCTGGAGACAGAATGAGGTGGGAAACCTCTTGCCTCCTTGCTTTCTCCTTTTGGAGATGTGCTTATGTCTGGCTATGGGTCCTTTAAGTACAATATCTGGGACCTTTTGGTGGGACACCATCTAGCTCCTTCCCTCTATGTCTATTGTCTCTCCTTGGTGTTCCAAGCTGTCCATGTATGTCAGTTTATGGCTGGGTATTGCTTCTAGTTGCTTGAATGTTTTGTGTTTCATGTTTAAAAGAAAAAAAAATGGTTAAAACTTTAAATGCTGGTTGATTCCTCTCTTGATTTAGTTTTAAGACCTTTCAAGAAAGGAACAAATAAATAAAAAGCATTTTAAATTAACCTTTGAAGACCTGCATCATAGATAACTGGTTATCTCTGGTGTCAACAGCCATACATGTCTCTGACTGGATCTGGCATCAATGGAGGAATGTAGCTAGGAGCCTAGGTCTGTCCACTGGGGAAGCTTCCCAGGGGGCTGGCTAAATGTTTACACTAGCTTATCTTAAAGGTGCCAGCAGCTTCAAAGCTTCTGTGGTAATGGAGCTGTTAGCTGTTTCTCTTAGAGAAATCTTTGACTGTGATTATTGGATTCAACATGTAACAAGGTGCTTCTTTTAAAATGACAGCTAGAAAAAGTAAAAATGGTGTTAGATCTAAATACTAAAGATATGCGTTGTCACTTCATTTTTTTTCCGTTTGGTTTTCAATGTATAATGCGCTCTACATGTCTTGGCTATAGGTGATTGGTTTTTAAGTTACTGGGTATGGTTAAAAGTTTGTAACATTGATAACAGAAAGTTGGCTTAAAAGTGGAGTCATTCTAGACAACACGTGGCATGAGCCAACCCAGGGAATCAGGTCTAGATTGGGATAATATTTTAATAAAACTCTTATCACAGAAACCAGACTTATTAAAGAATTTAGGCAATGTCTCTTTGGTGAGGTATTAGAGCCTGCACCATTGTTCGTTCATATGCAAGACTTGGCAGTCATACTTTATAGCACGAGGAATGGATTTGGAGTTTTAGAGAGACTGAATTTTAGAGAATAGATTGTTTGTTGGAGGGAGAGTTTTGCTTTCCAAAGTTATGGCTGTGCTCTTGTGTTACAAGGGAAACTTAAAGATTGTGGTTAATGATTGCCAGTGTTACACTGACTACAGTTTACAGTTCGGTCACAAAGAGACGCGGGATTCTAACTCACACACATTTGCAAGTAAGGAAAAATCAAACAGGTGGAGATAGGTACGAAGGGTTGATGAGGCTATGGAACTTATAAAAGCATTACAGCCTGGTTGCTTAATCCAACTGCTATTTCAAGAAATACGTATAGAATTATTATAGGTTTAAGAGATTGTTTTTATGCTGTTTTTTGCACTCTGGGGTTGTTATGAAATATTGCGTTATTGCGTTTTCTTGGGTGTTGTTTGCCTTGACCATACATTTGTATGCCTTTTTGAAAGAAAAATGTATTCATTTTTATTTATTTTGATGAATTGTTCTTTGGCTGACTTTTGTCTGTTGTCCCTCTGCATGCAGTTCGGTCCATGGCCAGCGGAGGACACTAGATACCCTGTTACGTATGATGGTTAAGCACACTATAGGTCTTCTGAGTGAGCAGCAGATTTTGCATTGGGTTCTGTTGTTTATGACCTGGAGTTTGTCTCTCCCCTATGTTTATCTCTGGTGTTAACTATCATTCATGACTCTGACTGGATTCAGCCTCACTGGAGGAATGTAGAGCTCTGTGAGCTGGGTGACAGCTGGTCTCCTGGGAGTTAGGTAGTACTGTCTCTGTTTAGGGTAGGCCTCCTGTGTCTCTGGTTACAGCACGCCTCCAGGGTCCCTGGAGTACTAACCCACAGGCCTCAGAGAATTTTGAGAGAGTCTGTACTATTATTTTCTATCTTCCCTTCACATTTCCTACATCTTTAATAGAGTACAGAGTTGGCAACTATGAATTATATTTCCTAGGTTTCTCTCAAACCAAGAGTTTGCATGTGATTAAGTTCTAGGCAGAAACATATGAACAGAGTCCACAGGTAAAATGTCTGCCATTTTCTTCTTTATGTTTACCCACTCTAGTACTAAGGATCAAATTCCTATATTATTAAAGATAGTTGCTTTATTCAATATCAAGAATGTATGTGTAAGTAAAAGCCATATACAGCAAACCAGTTGCTAACATTAAACTAAATGGAGAGAAACTTGAAGCAATCCCACTAAAATCAAGGACTAAACAAGGCTGCCTACTCTCTCTTTACTTATTCAATATAGTTCTTGAAGTTCTTCCCAGAGCAATCAGACAACAAAAGGAAATCAAGGTGATTCAGACTGGTAAAGAAGAAGTCAAAATATCACTATTTGCAAATGATATGACAGTATATTTAAGTGATCCCAAAAGTTCCACCAAAGAACTACTAGAGCTGATAAACAGCTTCAGCAAAGTGACTGGGTATAAATTTAACTCAAATAAATCAGTAGCCTTCCACTACATGAAAGAGAAACAAGCAGAGAAAGAAATTAGGGAAACGACACCCTTCATAATAGACCCAAATAATATAAAGTACCTCAGTGTGACTTTAACCAAGCAAGTAAAAGATCTGTACAATAAGAATTTCAAGACTCTGAAGAAAGAAATTGAAGAAGACTCAGAAGATGGAAATATTTCCCATGCTCATGGATTGGCAGGCTTAATATAGTAAAAATGGCCATTTTACCAAACGCGATCTACAGATTCAGTGCAATCCCTATCATAATACCAGTCCAATTCTTCAAAGAGTTAGACAGAACAATATGCAAATTCATCTGGAATAAAAAAAAAACCAGGATAGCTAAAACTATTCTCAACAATAAAAGGACTTCAGGGGGAAATCACTATCTCTGACCTCAACCAATATTACAGAGCTATAGTGATAAAAAACTGCATGGCACTGGTATAGAGACAGACAGGTAGATCAATGGAACAGAATTGAAGACACAGAAATGAACCCACACACCTAGAAGCACCTGATTTTTGACAAAAGAGCCAAAACCATTCAATGGAAAAAAGATAGCATTTTCAGCAAATGGTGCTGGTTCAACTGGAGGTCAACATGTAGAAGAATGCAAATTGATCCATGCTTGTCACCCTGTACAAAGCTTAAGTCCAAGTGGATCAAGGACCTGCACAACAAACAAGATACACTCAAACTAATAGAAGGAGAACTAGGGCAGCATCTCGAACACATGGGCACTGGAAATAATTTCCTGAACAAGAAACCAATGGCTTATGCTCTAAGATCAAGAATCGACAAATGGGATCTCATAATACTGCTAAGCTTCTGTAAGGCAAAGGGCACTGTGGTTAGGACAACATGGCAACGAACACACTGGGAAAATATCTTTACCAATTCTACAACAGATAGAGGCCTTATATCCAAAATATACAAAGAACTCAAGAAGTTAGACTGCAGGGAGACAAATAACCCTATTAAAAAATGGGGTTCAGAGCTAAACAAAGAATTCACAGCTGAGGAATGCTGAATGGCTAAGAAACACCGAAAGAAATGTTCAACATATTTAGTCATAAGGGAAATGCAAATCAAAACAACCCTGAGATTTCACCTCACACCAGTGAGAATGGCTAAGATCAAAAAACTCAGGTGACAACAAATGCTGGCGAGGATATGGAGAAACAGGAATACTCCTCCATTGTTGGTGGGATTGCAGACTGGTAAAACCATTCTGGAAATCAGTCTGGAGGTTCCTCAGAAAATTGGACATTGAACTACCTGAGGATCCAGCTGTACCTCTCTTGGGCATATACCCACAAATGCCCCAACATATAAAAAAAGACACGTGCTGCACTATGTTCATAGCAGTCTTATTTATAATAGCAAGAGCTTGAAGGGACTCGAGACCCTTTTTGAACAACAATGCCAAGCAACCAAGCTTCCAGGGACTAAGTCACTACCTAAAGACTATACATGGACTGACCCTGGACTATGACCTCATAGGTAGCATTGAATGTTCTATTAAGATCAAAAGTGGAAGGGGAAGCCCTTGGTCCTGATAAAACTGAACCCCCAGTGAACATGATTGTTGGGGGGAGGGCGGCAATGGGGGGAGGGTGGAGAAGGGAACACCCATAAAGAAGGGGAGGGAGAGGGATTAGGGGGATGTTTGCCCCGACACCTGGAAAGGGGAATAACATTCGTAATGTAAATAAGAAATACTCAAGTTAACAAAAAAAAAGAAAAGAAAAGAAAAGAAAAGAAAAAAAAAGAATGTTTGTGTAATGTGTCAACATCTGGTGTTAGGGATTGTCTTATTTTCTCCCCCCAAAAGCCTCACTTCTAGACCTGAGTGCCCCTGAGGACTTCAACTGATAATAAAGTCTTGCCACAGCCAATGGCTGAGCAGAAAGACAGAAAGACAGGTCAAAGGATTGGGAGAGAGGAAAGGATGAAGAGAGTAGCCATGATCCAGAATTAGAAGGATCAGATTTAAGAGCTACAGGAGAGAAAGCAGCCTATGTTGTAGGTAGAAGGAAAGAGGACACTATTGGGGGAGTGGGGTGTTTCCCAGAAGGTAACAGGGCAGCATAGATAAAACATACATTTAAAGGTGTGAAACCTGGGATCCTGGGTGGAAGGGAGATGTATGGTATCTGTCAGGAGAATTAGAAATGTGTCTTTCATTCTCGAAACCAGAGAACTCTTGGGCACGAGCCATGACTGTACTAAGGAGCCAAAGTTGTTTAATTAATTCACTGCTAAAGTCTGGTACACTTAGGTCCCAAGTAAGGGTCACATTACCCTGGACACAGGTTACACAGCCCAGTCTGCCAATGCACAGTTTATTCCATTTCAACTTCTTTTAAATGCAAAGCATGATGAAAGTTTCCCACCATTTCTAGTTCTTACCAGTTGCTATTTCTCTAGCAAGAGCACATCTTGGATCAAAGTGACCCAAACCTCCTTGAAGACTGAGAAATCTGTCAGCAGTCCAACTCTTAGACGTGTTAGAGGTCCTGCTGTCTAATTAAGGTATGAACAAAGTTACTTTCTCACGAGAAAATGACCATGAAGTCCACGTCCTCAGGTTCGCAGCTTATTTGGGAAATAGAGCACCAGGATCCTCTGCTTGAGGAAGTTGCCTCCTCTGTATCTCAGTGTGCTGAGAGTGACCGAAGCATCCTAGGGTGCCCTGCAGCTGGCAAGCTAGGAGCAGTCGCCTCATGACATTTCTCTAAATTAAAGAAAAATAGTGACAACCCTAATCCCTAGAGAATGGCTAAGCAGACAGAGGGACCTGTGGCCCTGAATAGCCAGAGAAATGCTGCCCTCTGTGGATTGGCTACCTACCTTTGGACTATCACAGGCAAGGGAAAACTCAATATTTGCACCAGATACAGTCTTTTCCAATAGTTTCACCTGTGCCCTAATTAACTTAAAAACACTTAATAATTTTAGTATTAATACTTTATTCCACATTTCAGCTACATAATTCAGACTGTGCCTGAAATGGGAAAAATGAAAGGAAGTAATGAAAGGTAGTAATCTCAGATGTAAGAGTCAGGGACTTTAGAGAATTATCCAGCCTTTGTTGTATAACTAAACCTTCAAGAAATTCCTCTTAAACCTTGAGTGTAACCAAGCAAGACTGAGCCAGAAAGCCACATTCTGGTTCACTTTTATACTAGACTCAAGGACAATCATATACAATACACACATCAATCACAGACATTTTGTTTTGTCCTCTCCTGCTTCATGGAAAGCAGTGGAGCCAGAAACTCAGATGATAAACTTCAGTCCAAACACAAGAAGCCAATTAAAATAACAAAAACAATAAAGAAACCTGGTTTGATGGCACACACCTTTGCTGGGGGGACAGAGACTCCATATCCTCCCTAGCCAGCCAGCCGAGCTGTCCTGTTCTATTCCTAGTCAAATGAAAACTCCCATTTTATAAAAATTGGTGGACAGCACCTGAAGAGTAAACCCCAAGGTTGTCCTCTGGCCTGCACACATGCAAGCTCACATATGCAGAGCCACAAGACCAAACTAGCCTGTAAAAGGTTTTTCATGAGCCAGGAAGATAGCTCAATGGGTAAAGGTTCTTGTGTGGCCAAGCCTGACATAATCAGTTCACTACCTGGGACCTACACAGAAACCTGACTCCTACCAGATGGCCCTGACCTCCATGCTTTGAGGTTTGGTCTGTTGCTCTGTATTGTAATGCTAACTGCAGAACTCCACGACCTGATTGTCCCAGAGACAAGAGAGTCCACATGTAGACCCAAGTGATAGTATGAAAACTCGTTTACCCAAAATATTTCTGATAGATGAATAAGGATTCCAACAGTCAACAGCTGGGCACAGGCAGGGTTTAACATCCCAGGACTTCAGGCATCCAAGAAGAACCATGAGTAATAAAGAAGGTGAAGGGAGGAGGAAGCCGCCATGGGTCAAGTGGGTTGGCTAATTGGAGTTAAGAGCAGCTCAGATGAAACACAGCAAATTATATAGTGGGATTAATAGCAGGGAAACAGACATAACAGCCAGAGGATCCATGGCTGCCCAGCTCCTGTGCTGATTAAAGCTTAATGTAAATATGAAGCTTGTGGGTGTCTTTTATCTGGGAACTAAGTGGTCAGAGGCAGGTGAGAAAACCTGGGTTGGGATTAAATAATTTCTACCACATATACACTCACAATTCCTGCCCCTCTACACACACAGACACACACAGACACAGACACACAGACACACACACACACACACACACACACACAAGTAACTGTAATTTTAAAAAGGGGGATAAGGAACTTGTCGTCAACCATGGGGATCCAAGTTCTATTACTAAAACCCATGTGGTAGGAGGAGGACCTCCTCACTCATTGTCCTCTGTCATCCATATATGCACACTAACACATATAGGCATATGCACACAGAATATGATAATGTATGAATTAATGGATTAATAAATTAATTAAAGGTTTTTCAAATCATCTATTCTTGGTCCCCGCTCACTTCTGTCTTTGATTTACACAGCTCACTTCCCCACATCTGCCTCTCCTTCTCGCATGACTTTCATGCTTGCATGTGTGTTTCTCCTCTCTTAGTGTCCATGTTTAAATCTATATTCACTTGTTTATAAACTACTGATCTGGTGGCTAGACACATGGTTTCCTGGTTAAAAGAACTTGCTGTGTGATCATAAGGCTTGGAGTCCAAATCCCATCATCCCGCAAACACCGGCCACTACATCTGCCAGGAATCAGACAACATCCTCTTGGGCAGAAATAATGAAATACTGCCAGTAATTTGGAGGAACACACACTTACAAATATATGGCAAAAATTCAAAATTTGTCCTTGTAAAATGTAGCTCAGAAAAGTGTTAGGACCTGGGCTATGAATCAAAGGGAAGTAAAAATTCTGGTTCCTTTTATACCATGTGAGCCAACCAAGTATTATCTCTACAAACCTGTTCCTTTGTCTGTACACTAAATTTAAAGAGTGCTTTGGTTTATTAAATGGGAAACAACTTAGCAAAGAGTCCTGGAGCATAGTCCATACTATGGAATTCACCAATTATTATTAAGTTTTGGAACAAATGTTAAAAAACAAGTAGGGTTTCATGTTCATATTTAAGTGTCAGGCACAAGGCTTACAATCCTATGACATAAGGTTGAGACTAAAAGGAATTACAAAACATTATTTGCCAAGGACAAATGCTAAGTAAAAATATGCTCCAACTTGAGAACCAAAATACAACATGTAGGAAAACTCCTTGTACAAAATGTTAGAAAACATCACACTAAGGATAATAAGACACCTCTCCTTCCAGAACACTACAAGAAACAGAATTCCCTGAGATCGTCTATTGTTTTCCTGTCTGGATAAAGGAAGCCCCAGTAAGTTCTCTCATCACCACAATTGTATTTCCAGTAGAACATCAAAGCAAAACCTAGGAAAGGCATCTATAGCTTTCCCATTCTCAGCAATTCATTTTTATTTCATTCTAGACTTACAGATAAAATACTTAGAAAGGCAATCAAATTTTGGTAGGCAGGAAAATTTCACTCAAAACATAAATAAAAATGAATTCTATTTTACCTATTGACAACAATGAAAAGTATCAGAAAACAAGAAACAGTAACACACCTTTAATCCCAGCACTCTGGAGACAGAGGTATGTAGGCACATCATTTGTCTTTGAACCAGGCTGATCTATAGGCTACTCAGAAAAAGTTTGTGCATCACTGAAAAAATCCAGCCTCCAACAAAGAGAGAGAGAGAGAGAGAGAGAGAGAGAGAGAGAGAGAGAGAGAGAGACAGAGAGAGAGAGAGAGAGAGACAGAGAGAGAGAGAGAGAGAGAGAGAGAGAGAGGAAGAACCGATTTTATTAAAAAGTTTGGATTATCTGTTTATATTTATTTGCATGGGGTCTGAAATGCAGAGGGTTTTCTAGCAAACTAAAGCAAACAGAATTTACTTATGAAGCCTGCAGGCTCATTTACCACAGCAGTACTATCCACCCCACTGCTAAACTCGGCAGAGCATTGACAGAATGGGTATGAAACTGCTCTAGTTTTCTTTCAAGCTGTAAACTGCAGGCAAGTAGCATCCTCAACGCTGCCTCCCAAAGTGGCATCTCCATCTTATACCATCTCATCCCATGTGGTTGGGGGAATGAGAAGGACATGCAGGCTCTGATGCTGTTTCCACTGTGTTTACTTTCCAAATGCTTTTATATCCTTTCTGTTTTCATGTTCCCCTTATAACAAAAGCCTCTGTGGCACTATTTCTATGTAATTGTCTCTAGCTTGTCACTACATGAGTACATGGTATCCAGACTCTGCTGACTTTAATAGATACTAGAGAAAATTCGAGATCCACACCCCAGACCTCTTTGCCTTTATCTTGCTAGTTTCCACCCCAACTCAGTAGTGCATCGTGAGAGGATTCTCAGAGAGGTGTGTGGACAGTCTAGTTTCTGATGAACAAGCTCTGTCTACATCAATTCCTCAATGACAACCCCTCAAACCCTAGGATATGCATCCTAGTAATGTGAGACAGCCAGTATGAAGCCCCTGACATTTGCTTAGGGCAAACATTTAAGCAGGGCATACCCTGATCTCAGGTGCAGGGAAGTTTGTCTGCCTGACAGGTGGCCTTGGTTCTTCATGAGTAATCCCTACTTAAAGGTGGACTTGTTACAAGAAAGAGACCAGAGCTGAGTCTTACATTCTTACAACTTCATATAGTATCAATTACACTTCTGGGCTGCGTGCTTTCAGTCGCCACATATTCAAGTCACTAGTTTTGTCTGTTTATTTGTTTGTTTGTTTCTAGTATTGGACAGAGAGGTAGCAGTTTTACTGTGTTCTGTGTTTCAGACATATGACTGGATGGTTGATTTCTGTCTCTACTTCTGCAGTTAGACCATCAGGCTGTCTTAGTAAATTGGAATCCTCATTTTGTATTTCAGAAGTGATTTTTTTCCCACTTCTAATTGTAGCATCAGCATCTCAGTACAAGTTTAGTTGTTACATAGTCTAGGATTTCTTAACAGAAAACATATTGATACCCTCAGCTTTAGAACTGAGACATAAAGCTTTGCTAATTTTCAGTTCCTGTTCTTGAGGCCATTGTATTTGGAGAACATCATGTGATTAGTAATTGCATGTCAACTTGGTCAGGCATAGGATGCCCAGGAGCTGACTAAATATTATGTCTTACCATATCTGGATGAGTGTTCTAAAGAGCTTAGCATCCACACTGGTGGACTAAAGGACATAACTGCTCCTCTGTGTGTGTGTGTGTGTGTGTGTGTGTGTGTGTGTGTGTGTGTGTGTGTGTGTGTATGTGTGTGTATGTATGTGTGTATGTGTGTATGTATGTGTGACATCTGGCCAGTTGCTGGCTTATAGAAAGAGGAATATAGGTGAAGGTTGATTCCTAGCTTGGTTTGGGGGATTGATCTGTCAGTGACATTTTTAATTCTCAGGCTGTCAGGCTGACTAGATCTCAACTGTGAGCTCTACTGTTTTTAGATTTCTTTCAAACATAACACTGGCTTTACAAGTAGACACACATAGAGAGCCACATGTAAGACAAGGGCTGGAATACAAACTGAGAAAACTGTTCCTAGGCAGTTTTGTAGCTTGAGTGTGAAATACAATATTGAAAAAAACATTGTGCATCATATGACTGTGTATACAGAACACACATACAGAGAGAGACATATACAATTGGTTCTGTTTCTTTCATTTCTTTGAAGAACTATGACTAATACTTAGTACTTGAAATCTAAAATTCATAGTTTTCTTTATGGATCTGTAAGTCAGAGGCTTTGGAAGGCAAGTTACTTGCTGTAGGTCATTCTTCAAAGGAAGGCAAAGATAAACATGAAGGAAAGGAGAACGTCATGGAGGACGTTAACACTGGGCTTGCATAGTTCATTGACAGGACTCGTGTCTTTCAAAACACTCTGTCTTTACTTCCTGATTTCTACACATGTCTAAATGTTTTCAAAGGGAGTTCTAAGAACTCCATCTGTGCCTGGTAGTAAACTAGACAAGGCTCACACCATTCACTGTAGCAAACAGAAGTCACTGAAACCTGGAGACTAGATTTAAAGGATGTGCACTGTCATTCACACAGTCCACAGAGTCCTGTGAAGTTTCTATGTTGCTGGCTATTGGATGTTTGCTATCCTGCAGCACCATCAGTCACTATCTTTGGTTCTTGTTTTGAGCCTGAAACTCATTGAGGACCTGCTAGAACGGAAGTTTGAGTAGATCACCAGTCATAGAGGATAGCAAGAAAGATGAGAACCATGAAGGTAACCTAGAACTCACGAGGGACTGGAGCCTTTGAGGATAACTGGATTTGCACATGTCTTACCGTCTCCAGCCTTAGTAGCACCAGTGTCCTTCAGAGGAGCTCAATGATCTGATAATGTACATGACTTGAGACTTGAAGAACCATTTGTGGAGACCGAGGATTTCCAAGTGCAATAATGTCCTATGCAGCAGGATGCCACCAGAATGCCCAGAGACTTGCATTTTGTTTTTAGAGTGGGGACACAATGATGATGGTTCTCTGCTGCCTTTCAGATGACAGGCAACATGACACTTGCTCAATCGGAAGCGAGTGCTTGTCACAAGGATTCTGGATGGTGTTTTCTTCTCCTCTGGAAGATACAAAGAAACTCTACCATTCAGCTCCTCCAAGGCTTCAGGCATCTGCATGAAAGGCACAGCAAGAGGAGAGACAGTGTCAGTGCATCCACTGCTCCACCCCAGTTTGCTTTCTCATTAGGAAAACAAACGGCCTCCCAGGAATTCTGAGACCTACAAAGAAGGAGGTAGAAAGAGCTTTCAAATGACTCAAAAGCGTTTTTAAAAAAATCTATTGAGTGAGTTCTCATTTGAAGTTAATAGAACACTCACTTCCTAGTTTGAAAATTTGTATTTGAGGAGCAAATTAAACATCCAAACTTCGTAAAATCTTCCTAAAAATGTATCTTCAGGAAACCAAATAGGTCTAAATGATGACTGTTTTACTGTATAGAAGACTGTTAATTAAGAATATGGAAAGCAATACATAATCAGAAAAGCCCACATTCTGTAATTCCTATTAAATTTAGCAATTTAGTTACTATGTTGAATTTTAATTAAAATGTTGCTGTTGGGAACTAAGAAAGTCACCTTGGACCAAAAGTAACCCTGCAGAGATTGCTTTCTTGTTGCTGATGGGGAACGAGGGGCTAAGGGTTCAATGAAAGCTCAGACTGGACCAACAAGCTCATCAGGTAAAGGAACTTGCTACCAAGGTTGGTGACTTGAGTGTGATTTCTGGAATCAGGTCCAAAGGACATAACTCCTCCCAAAAGTTATCCACTGATGCCATACAGGACAGTGGAATTCATGTGCACAAGTGCACACACACACACACACACAGACAGACACACACACACACACAAAGAGAGGGGGTGTGAATAAACATAATATATTTTTCAAAGGCTCAAATGTCACAGTGCCTAAGAATGAATCTTAGCACCCAGTCAGTGTTGCAGAACAGAAGGCAGAAGCAGGCCAAGTCTACAGCAAGCTAGCAAGTTTCTAAGAATGTGGGTCCTGAGGAAAAACAAGGTTTGGAACCAGGGTGTGTCCAAACAGGTGGACCATAAAAGGATTTTTTGAGAACTCGATGCAGACATTTGCACTTGCACCAGAATTATTGTTAATGTTGGCATTCATTCTACACTCCACTGAGCCAAGCTCCCTGGGCAAGCCATCCCCAAATAGGACTTGGAAGTGCCATTTCCACATCTAGCTACTAGGATAGTGAGTCCCACATCTAAATCCCCTGCCTGTGAGTTCAGAGCACTCGAGGGGTATCTGAAAAGATCTTCCCAGTACAGGCCCACTACCTCTGAGACCGTCTCATGCTCTTCCTACCCCAGCTTTAGTCTCCTTGATGGTGACCTGGGCCCTTGAAAACAAAAGAAGTAAAAAGTTCTTAAGAAGCCGTGGCTTTTTGGTTAGCTTCTTGTCCTTAGTGGCTTTGATGAAAAGCTGAATTATAGGAAAAAAGATTTTGCACATTAATTTGGGATCATAGAATTCACACCCAACAAACTGGCGAGACTGGGCTCGGAGCTGGAGAGGGGAGACTCAGATGGAGCTTGAGAACTGTCCAAAGCTACATCCCATTTCCCTTTGCAACTGCAAGAGCGGGAGAGACCCATTTCTGAGTTGTGCTGATCTGTGCTATAGTAGGCTTGGTAATGAGAAAGCACAGTGCCTCCCTTTGTAGCCTCAAATTCCAGGCTCTCCTGTTTCAGTTCCCCAAGCATCAGGAGGGCAGGTGTGTGCTGTCACAGCGCTAGCAGGAACAGGAAGATTTCTGTGTTCTGTTATCTTCTTCCTGAGCTGAGGCTGAACCTGGAGTTTCCCTGTATGTAGCATCTTTCAAGGCTGTTCCTCTGCAGCTCTGACACCTTTTTTTTTTTTAATATCAACCAAGTTTATTTTGCCTTTTAAGTAGGGTTCATATAGCACTACAGGTAGGTAAACAATGTGAATTAGTATACATCATCTCAAAAGCCAGAGTTTTGTTATCGTTGTTGTCATTTTTTAATGAGATGTGAAAAAGATGCAGCCCATTCTAACAGGATAAATATTTGTAACCATTTCACTTTGAGTTAATGAAGGGTCAGAAATGAGCGACACTCCTCATTGAAGAAAACAGAAAGCTGTTCTCGACAAGGGACAGCTCACACACACAAGCAAAAAACAAAACAAAACAAAACAAACTGTGTAAAAATAATTAACTTTTCCCATATTAAACCTTGACCACTGGGGAGATGCCTGGAGAGGTTCAATGACAGATTATTCAAGCACTTGGGCACCCTCTAGAGGAACAACTTGAAAACCTTCAAAACTTCATTTGGAAATAAAAATCTGATTTTACCTAAGCTATGAAAATTTTATGCTCAGAGGTTCCACTTGGACATTTTTATTTGGAAACCTCTTCAGAAAGTGTCTTGCTCTAAAGCACTCATGAAATGGGCACAGCCACTGTCTTTGCTACTGTTCCAGTCCTTTCTGTACAGCAACACAGGGACAATCATCTCCAGTTTCTGAACTTCAGTAACTGTAAGCACTGCTACAGTGTGGGACAACTAGCATTCCTCCAGTTCTTAGGGATAGCATTCTTAACATTTGAATGCTTGTAGCATCACTCATCTTTGACCCTTTTTCCTCCTTCCTACCTGTCCTTCTATTTGTCTGTGCTAGACAAGGTTCTGCCATTAGAGTGTCACCCCATATCTGAGTTTCTTTTCATAGGATTAAATCACCAAATCATATAAAGTGACATCCCCTGAGATGTTTCCATGTCAATTCCTTATGGCTGTTCTTTTGAGAAAGGCTCTCAATGCACAGTCCAGACTTAACACAACCTTGAGATCCTCCTGCCTCTGACTCCCAGTCAACATCACTTTCATCTGAAATGAGATTAAAAGCTCAAGATTCAACTTTTGTCTCCAGTACTGGGAGCTTTCTCTCTTGAAGATGCTCTGATAATTTAGTGGGCCAGCATTGATTTGAATCAGTTTGACTTTGGGTTGATAAAAATTTTCACTGAGTTCATGGACATCATTTCTTCTCTTTGAGAGTCTCTAAGAATCTGGTTCTTATTTGTTCTTCAGGGCCCAAGAGTCCAGAGATTAGAAATATACCAAAGGTGAAGATTCTAGTAAGTAACCTTGTCTCATAAACTCAGGCCTTAAATAGAAGGCTAAAGATGACTTAGAATTAAAGGCAATGTATTTTTACACTCTGTTCATGGGGAGAATAAAAATCAGAAGATAGATGGAAAGAGGACACTAAAGAAAACAGAGACCTACCCATAAGACGTTACAGGTACTGTTGGTTGGGGTTCTCTGTGAGCTTGTCGCCACAACATCATATCACATGGATGTTCTGCTCACATCATGCCTGGTTGAGTTTACAGTTGTTTAAGATCAGACATAGTACTAGTGTTGTAGTCAATGTTCTATTGTTATGAAGAGACACCATGACCATGACAACTCTTACAGAGGAAATTTTTTAATTGGGACTGGCTTAACATTTTCAGGGTTCTAGTCTATTATTGTCATGGGGGGTGGGAACACAGGAAGAGATGGTACTAGAGAGATACCTGAGACTTCTACATTCCAATCAGCAAGGAAAGAAAGGAGCAAAGACATTGGGCCTAACTTGACCATTGTTAGATTCTCTTTTCGATCACCAAGAAACAAATAGATTTAGGTCTGTGGAGATTTCCAGGCAAATGTGGTGGTTAGGTCCTGCAATTCTAACAACCTGGAGACAGAGAATATGTCATGGTGAAGAACAACTTCAGCCCAGAGTGAGGCCCTGTCTCAAAAACAAAAAAACAAAAAAACAAAAAAACAAGAGCCTAAAAAAATGTACCACACCTTGATTACAAAGTCTTCTGGATACCCTGAGAGATTACTGGAGTCAGGCTATTTGGACAATTAATCTTAACAGTGAACAGCACTGATCAATCAATAGGCCTTGATTGTATATAAAGAGAAAGGGGTGGAGCATAAGTATTCATTGCTCTCTGCATTCTCAGAGAGGGTATTATACAGACAGCTGCTCAACCTGCCATGGTGGACTGTGGCCTCCAATTGTTGGCCAACATACACCCCTTCATTAAGTTGATTCTCGGGCATGTGATTTAGTAATGGGGATGGAATTCATGTGGTAGGACATCTCCAAATCTGTGTGAATAGGCAGGCATGTTAAAAATAGGGAAAGGGTCCAGAGGAAGCTTCATAAACAAGAAAATCTCCAAATTGCAGGCCTGAAGTATACTGTATGTACAACACCAACATTAACATGTAAAACATATCCAGATTTCAAGGAGAGACATTCTAGTCATGGTGGCACATGTTTGTAATCCTGGCACTGGGAAGATGAAGCAGGAGGATCTCTGTGAGTTTGGGTCAGCCATGACTACATAGTCAGTTCAAAGCCACCTCATAGTTTGTCTAAAAAGAATTTTTATCAGTGAAATAACAAGTCCAGAACAGATTAACAGAAAAGTCCAACAATAGAAGTGTTACTGAGGATGCAGACGCACCCAAAATCCTGGGATGTGGTGTGGGTTGGAAAACATTTTTATGCCAATAAAACTAGGTGTGCATAAACCCTGTGATCGTGAAGTCACTTGCCTGTGTACACTGCATTAGACGATCTGCCTTCTCAAATCCAAATCCTCCATTTCAAGATGCAAGAACCAGAGCCACACTGACTGCTGTGTGAGTTTGCAGGCCATAAGTGCTGTGGACCCCCATCAGTCCTGCAATTCTTGAGGGAACCAGCTACTAGTGGTCCAGATTTGACTCCTCAACACTTGGGTAAATTGTTAGTGAGAGCAGGGTATGTAGTCTCTGGGGCCTGAAAAACATTTGACTGTCATTCTTGGAGTTAATCTACTGTGCATGACTAAAGGAATCTGCACCCAGGAACTACTATCTGGTAGCTTGGTGACATTAAACATGTACCCTTTCCCTGGAGATGCCTCGGAGTGACCTTAGATTGGTCCCATTTCTAGCTGATAGAATTGGAGGTAGCACTTAGATTGGCTATGAGCTCCCTGCTTCTGATCTTTTGGATTATCAAAGTTTCCTACAGAAAAGACAACATAAAAAAAGTACAATTTATTGAGGTTGGAAGCCCACTGTGGCTGGCATCATTACCATGACATCATTCTGTGAATAGCATACGAAACTGGGCTCTAGCATTCATGTGGTAATTTGTGCCAAAACAAGTTTGCTGAGTGATCAAGACAAAAGAGATGAAGTAATAGAAAATATTTGGTAACTTAAGAACATACGATTTTAAAGAGTTAAGCTTGGAAGGTTGTTATAATCATACAAATATTATTTTAAAATGTTTTTTTTTGTGTTCAAACATGTATGGCTTAATTAAATGATTAATGAAACATATAAATCTAAAGAAAATGAGAAAACTATCATTATAAGAACTGTGTCTGTTTTATCGTTAGTGGGTTAGAGACTCTGGTGATGACCTATATTCTGTAGCCCCATTTAGCAGGGTGTGGTCACACTGGGTGCTGAGGACCACAATATATGGGTTTTCACCATTGGTTCCAAGCTCTGTGTCAGGATCCTCTCTGTCCACATAAGGTTTCCAGTCTGGAACTTTTGGTCAATCTCAGATATGAACAAGGTCTCAGCCTTGTGAATAGTCCTCTGGGTCTGTTGCAGGGTCTTTAAGAATGTGACAGGGGAATGGCTAGTAACTTTTACCTAGTGAACATCTCAATATGGGTGGCATCTGACCCTTAGGGCAAAAAATAGGAGGTTAGTCCAATTTTCATAGCTTTCATCGACACATTTATTTTACCCTTCCTGATTTTTGCCGTCTCTATGCACAATGTAATTTTAGATGAACATTTAGGGCTTTTGCCAGATTTAGGGGAAAGTTTGTTCATGAAGGTGAGGACATTGTCAAATCTCAAAGGTAGAGGTAAACCATATACAGAATTTTTTGTCTTCTGATAACAGCAGAGAGTATGTGTCTCATGTTCAACAAGAACTGCCATCCATTTGCCTCCTGTTTCTTTTGTCACTTGGTTTCTTCCTGTGTTCTTTCTGTCAAGGTGAGGAGTCCCCTCTCTCTAAAGAGGGCCTATGGACACTGGCATTGGCAAATGCATGTCAACTCTTTGCAGTATGCATGTCTTTGCCCTTCTCCAAGCAAAATGAATGGGATAAAGCCAGAAGGTCAGCCCTTTGTGCTGAAGTCCATTGGCTGAGGGACTGGGCCTATACCATCCTGGATAGGTGACCACTGCAACCTAGTATACCTGATTTCATGCTGATCAAAGCTGCTCCATATAAAACCTGATTGGTCGCTTACCCATGATCTCATAGGCACACCCCAGAGTGGGCAAAGACCTGGCATGAACACACTCTTGCACATGCGCACACAACTAGCTTCCTGAAAGGAAGTCGGGGTGGTCCGGCAGAAGCCAGCACCATCTTGTAATGGTGAATGCTATCCCAGCTTTCCACGTGGGGCGCAGTGGAAGCCAGCCCCATCTTGTGGTGGCGAATGTTATTGCGGCTTTCCACATCTCCCCTTTTTGTTTTACTAGTAAGAGGCTTGTCTAGGCCTCTGCAGTTACGTCCATCTGCTGTGGCTCCTGTCTTAGGTCGTTCCTCTATGTCACCGTCTTATCCGTCGTAGGGTAACCCTATCGCCACTGGGCCCCGTGTCTTATATCGGTCTGTGCATGAGGAAAGTTGCCCGTCTCTGGATACCTCAGTGCTGTGTGACAGTAACTGCTAAACGACCTAGGGCGAACTCTACAAAAGAGGCCAGCCAGAAATTGAGTTAGTGGGGAAATCATGATCAACTTACTGCATGCAATGAGGAAACCTCAGCGATGTAGAAGGGCTGATCAAAGAATCATTGAGTCTCTGTCATCCCCGTGTAATGGATCCATAAATCCATGGGGTGCAAGAGCAGAGAACTCAGATGACAACTATTTCCTGAGCATAGATAACCAAATTCCAGGGGAGGCCCCTTGTTCAATGGCCACAAGTGCTTGAGTGATAACGACCTTGTCCCGTTTCTGTTGAGATCTGAGTTTGCAAACCAACCATAGCATGAACACTAATCCACAGCATAGGGCTGCACCAAACAGAGCCACCCCCACCCATTCTTTGAAGTACTAGGAATCCAAATCTAAAGAGGCAGTGCGAGGGCTAGAGGTAGTTTCCGAGGGATCCATCCGGGAGTGATTTCTAGGCGTCAGAATTCTCCATGTCAGTCGTTCCGGTAGCCAGAATGGGTTGTCTTCTTCCTGCGGGAAAACAAAAATAGCTCCCCTGGATCTTATTAAAATAGGATCCGGGCCTTTCCATTGACCAGTCAAAATATCTTTCCATTTTACCATCTCTTTTGGTCTTTCAGGGTCTGAACAGTGACGTTCGGCCACAGTATTGCCTTGGGCATCAAGATTTAAAAAATTAAGGGTGAAGAATGCCATGGAAACAGCTACTCTTGGTAATGAGCCTCCTCGACTCCCCCTTTTTATTTATTAAGATATAAACTGTCTAGTATCATTGTCCTCCCTCGTTAAGGGGTCCAGGCAATCCAGGTTGAGTTTTTAAATGTCCTATAAAGGAACAGTACTTAGTGTTCTTAACCACTAAGCCATCTCTCTAGCACCGCACAAACTTTATTTACCTAAATATAAGCATAAATTAGAAATGCCAAATCTTGTAAATATTGTCCAGATTCAGTCATACTAGAAATCCCTGAACTGGCAGGGCGAGGCTGGGAATTGAAAGTAAGCAAATGGTGTCTTCCTCTTTTCGTGAGGGTGTGTTATCAACTCCATGACCATTTTCAAAGAGCTGGGTCTATGGTTTTATTTAGTTGTCTGAGCCACAGCACTGAAAGGACAGTGAGTTGTCAGATATTCACACTGAATTCATCACTCATTGATTTCAAGTAGAAAACCTGCCTCTAATAAATCATTAAGTAATTGTGAAATTTGAGGGCTAGTAGTATCTAAAAAGAAGAAAACTATTTAATCAATTGTAAACCACAAGCCACACATTGGCTATTAGTATATGAATTGAAATCTTGATTTTAACATTTAAAAACAGTGGCTACAGCACGTAATTTAATAATCTGTGCTGAAGCAGCAGAAACTCAAAAGAATAAGCAAGTGATCCAATCATACATGTAGCCTTTTTATTAGATGAACCACCTATAAATACAGTAAGCACAGTTCCTATGGGTTGTATGTAAAAATTTACAATTTCTTTTTAAAATACTTCCATGACTCTAGCCTACAATTCTGTATTAACACAACTGAAGCTTTATCTCCAACTTTGTGGATAACAAAGTTAAGTCCTCTGGTAAGGTGAGGTACTTTGGCAATTAACATATGCTTGGAGGCTTAAAATTAGCTTCAAATATTCTTTTCTGGAGTAGTGTAACAGCTACTCCCCAAATATTAAAGCTCATTTTTGAGAGCAAAGGATTGTAGTAAAAATTTCCATATACACTTAAAGATTTAACGTTCTTACTTCTTACGTTGAAGAAGCGACAAAATTACATAATAAGGCTATTAGCCATTCTTTTGTAAAATTTTTAATGATATCACTTCATGGGCTCTCTAAAATTATAAGCAAGCTCATGAAATGAAAACTCACAATAGCTATGATGTAAACAAATTGTATAAAATCAATCCTCTAAATCTGTCTTGAAATGGCAGTTGGAGTAAACAAACTGGCTGTAATGTTCTCACAAGTTCTAAAACCTCATCAATCCTTCATGAATCTTGTAACAATCTCTACCTGTTTGATTTTTTCTCAATTATAAATAAGTTTGAGTTAGTCAATGCAACACTGGCAATCCTTAATCACAATCTTTAAGTTCTCCTTGTACCACCAGAGCACAACCACAACTTTGGAAAGTCACCTGAGTTCTGAGTATGTGACTAGGCAGTTGTTCTTGGGGCAGTGGAATTATCATCAAAATACAGTAACTTCAGGGCAAACCACAACTTTGGAAAGCAAAACTCAACCTCCAACAATCTAGTCTCCAAAATCTAGTCTCCAAAACACCAAGTCTATCCTTTATGCTACAAAGTTTGACTGCTAATTCCTACATATGAACGCACGATGGTGTAGTCTCCAGTACCTCAAAAAGAGACATTGTCCTAAATTCTTTTAGAAGCCTGGTTTCTAAGAGTTCCTTAAAAATATTGTCTCAATTTAGACCTGTTTCCCTAGGTTGGCTCATGCCACATGTTGTCGAGAATGACTTTATCCAAATTACCAGTTTTATGTCAACTTTCTGTTACCAATGTTATACCTTTTTAACCATATCTAATAACTTAAAAGCCAATAGTCCATAACCAAGGCATGTAGAGCATATTTATACATTTAAAACCAATGAGAAACAAAATTGAAGTGTCTACACATATCTTTAATATATAGACCAAGCACCATTTTTACCTTTTTAGCTATGATTTTAAGAGAAGCATCTTGTCACCTGTTGAGTCTACAGCTCATGCAGACGCTCACCCCTGGGCAGCTTCTCCAGCTGACCTAGACACCTGGCTACAGGTACAGGGCTCCAAGGGCTGATTGAAACTGCTTTTTATTCATTTGTTCCTCTTTTGAAACGAGTTAAAACCAAATCAAGGTGTGAACAACTGGCAGATAAAGTTTTTACCATTTTCTCTTTTGAAAATGAAACATAAAACATTTAAGCAACAAGAAACAAAAACCACAGACATAAACTGACATACATGGACAGCTTGGTGCACCAAGGACAGACAATAGACAAAGGGGAAAAAACTAGATGGTGTCCCACGAAAAGGACCAGATTCCAATAGGAGTCAGCAGAAAGGTAAGATTTCCCCTTTCCCACCACTTCCACGGTGACCATCCACTCGAGTGGAGTTGATATGGATGATGGATTGTCTCAATTCCTGGACTAGTCCATCATCGTGTTGAAACCAAATTCCTGTAAGATACTGAGATATATTACGGGATATCTGAGCAGCATGACTGACATTCACAAATGGTATGGAAGTGAAACACTACAACTCTGAAGACAAAAGTTTAGAATTAAGATATCCTTTTGTTTGATTCTCCTGAATAAATTTTCAGGCGGTCTACCTCTATCAAATCTAATCAGTATGACTCTGTGACGTTTCCAGAGCCTAATCACACCTTTTATAAGCACAAAGACAAAATTTTTCTCCCAAAATATTGTGTTCCTTTTATCACCTTTTCTTTTCTTTCGTGACCTTTTCTCCCTCCGACATACTTTCTTGTTGCTCTACAAGGACACTCTGTTCTGTCCTAACAGCTGTAATGGCTTCCCACACAAAGAAAATTAAACAAAATTACCAGCCTTGCCCACAAAGGATTGATAACTTTCGGTTTCTTCACAGTGGCTCTCCACCTAGGCCCATATCTTTCTTCTTCATAGTGAGCTGTCTCATCTTCTAAATCCTCTTCCTCAGAGGGGCTAAGCTCATCTGATTCTGAACTATCAAGTCCCGAAGCCTCTAACTCCTTTACCAGATAAAGGCTTTTCCTTTTCAGAGCTTTCTTTTCCTTTCCCTGTTTCTCTCCCGGGGTGTTCTTTCCCCTATCTCTCGCTTCCTCGGATCTAAAGCCTTTGGAAGGGTCTGTTTTCTTATGTGAACCTTTTCTCTTTGAGCTCTTTAATCTTTCATCCTGATCTGTTTCTGACATGCTGTCTTGTAACTCCCTTAGCACTCCCTGTCCCTCTATCACTGTCAGGCGGCATTTCCCATCTTCTAGGCACAACCTCTGACTGTGCCTAGTGGCAGCCGCAAAGTCAAAAACCAAAAGAGAAAGAATGAGGGCTGCTAAAACGATAACAAAAGCCTCTGCCCCATCTTCTAATGGGGGAGAGAAGTGAAAGAGATCACGACCAAACGTATCTCTCAGAGCTTACCCTAGAAACTGCAGTTC
Organism: Rattus norvegicus; assembly: GCF_021556685.1. Taxonomy (NCBI): domain Eukaryota; kingdom Metazoa; phylum Chordata; class Mammalia; order Rodentia; family Muridae; genus Rattus; species Rattus norvegicus. The sequence continues at coordinate 3,389,549 of NC_141545.1, forward strand.
TGAATCCTCTCTGCGAGCGGACGCTCTCCTCGGCGCCTGAGATGGTGAGGCGTTTTTCCTGGATTTCAGCACCATATGTCGCGCGCCCAACGTCTCGCCAGCAGGAACGCACGCACGGACACCAGGATCCTTCTGCAGCAAAGTGTTTATTACATCTTGAAGAGGAGAAACTGGGGCCCCAGAATGGCGCGGCTTATCCACACCTGATTGGTCGCTTACCCATGATCTCATAGGCACGCCCCAGAGTGGGCAAAGACCTGGCACGAACACACTCTTGCACATGCGCACACATCTAGCTTCCTGAAAGGAAGTCGGGCTGGCACGGCGGAAGCCAGCACCATCCTGTAATGGCGAATGCTATCCCAGCTTTCCATGTGGGGTGCAGTGGTAGCCAGCACCATCTTGTGGTGGCAAATGTTATTGCGGCTTTCCACAGAAGCTCCAACTCTCATTCATGCAAACTATGCACATACACACACACACACACACACACACACACACACACACACACACACACATATATATATATATATACATGCATACATACATACATGCATGCATACAAGCACACACAATTGATAGATAAAAGAACAATGCTCTAACCATCACACACACAACCCTTACACATATTCTCACATACCCCATAGTTTATGTTAGAAGAAATAATGCTGCAGTCCACCACACATAAGTCTCAACAGAGACACATAGTTGGTGGATGCTCCAATCCCCACAATGTATTCTTCATTTCATTCAATATATATCCCAGCAAAATCTTTCATGCAGTATTAAATTACGTGTTTTTGTTTTAGTTTTATTGTAGTGAATGGTTAGTGAATAATGTGTTTTTCAATACCTTCTAAGAATAACATTTCAAGTACAGGTAAAGAACAAAAATTAGGACCACAATCCCATGAACATTCATAACAAAGCAACTTATCATAGATTAACAAAGCATAAGCAAGCAAGATAGTTTTCTCAGCCAGTTTCTCTTACTGGCAGGCAGCAATTAGCAATTAGAAAGAAATGGGGATTGGAGCTAACTTCAGAGAGTTCTCTATTCTAGGTTTAGAGTGGTTCTTGGAGCTTACCATCACCCTAGACCCTTAGCTCGTCCCCTGACTCACATGATAATGAATGCGAAACCAAGTGGACAGGTGCTTGAGAACAGCTATCTCAATTCCTGAAAGATCACCCTGTGGCATCTTTCCTTGGGTGCTGATAACAGGGTCCAGGGACTTTGGCCTCAGCCCAAAAGTAATGGGAAACTAAAAGAGAGCAACCAGGGAACTTCCCTACCTCATACAGTAAGGGTAGGAAGGAGAGCCTGGTGAACATGCAGAGGCCTGCAAGGACCTGTCCTACTCAGTCTTTGTGCCCTTCCCCTTTTCAGCTTGTCAGTGGGGTTGCCAATGTCCAAGTGACCTAGTCAGGTAGCTCTTTTTTTTTTCTTAAATTTCTTTTTTTTTTTAACTTTACATTTCAAATGCTATCCCCTTTCCTGGTTTCCCCTCCATATGAAAGAACCCCAAAATTTGGGGAGACTCTCGCCCCAGTCTCGGGATGGTGGCGTGCCCCAGGAAACTCGAGAAGCCGATCTTGATGTAATAACAAGAGGCAGCTTTATTAACGAGATCTCGGGCCGACACCGAGGTCTCGGGCCAACAAGCATCGCACGCAGGAGATAGAGGAGCCAACCACGAGCCTCTACAGGCAGGGGTTTATATAGGGAAAGCCAGGGAATTTCGAGCGGTTACACAGAATTGGCTAATTCAAAGGACTTACAGTTACTTTTGGCGTGGGATTACATCAGGAAAGAGTACGTGCTATCTAGCCGCTCAGCAATGTGGGTAGGGTGACTCATCTCATTCAGCAGGTGTATGAACCATCCTTAGGGAGTGAAGGAAGGGGACGAGGTGGCTCTTTTTGAAATTTAACTCTTCACATACACCCCCTATCCCATCTCCCCTCCCCCTGCTTCTTTGAGTGTGTCCCCCAACCATCCACTCACCACTTTCTCCCTCCCTGCCCTGATATTCCCCTGCACTGCAGGGGCCTATCCTTGGCAAGACCAAGGGCTTCTCCTCCCATTGGTACTCAAAAAGGCGATCCTCTCCTACATATGCAGCTGAAGCCATGGGTCTGTACATATATACTTTTTGGATGGTGGTTTAGTCCCTGGGAGATCTGGTTGGTTGGTATTGTTGTTCTTATGGGGTTGCAAACCCCTTGAGCTCCTTGAATCCTTTCTCTAAATCCTCCAATGGGGACCCCATTCTCTGTTCAAGTTGCCAGCCTCTGTTATTTGTCATGCTGTGGAAGAACCTTTCAGGAGACAGCTATATCAGGCTCCTATCAGCTTGCCCTTCTTGGCATCAGCAATATTGTCTGGCTTTGGTAGCTGTATATGGGCTGAATCCCCAGGTGGGGCAGTCTCTGGATGGTCTTTCCTTCAGTCTTTGCTCTAAACTTTGCCTCTGTATTTCCTCCGGTGAGTATTTTTGTTCCTCCTTCTAAGAAGGACTGAAGCATCCACACTTTAGTCGTTCTTCTTCTCAAGCTTCATGTGTTCTGTGGATTCAATTTTGGGCAATCCACGCTTTTGGACTAAACTCTTCAGGGCTCTCTCTCTCTCTCTCCTCAGATGTACCCTCAGTCTGTGTCATCATTGGGTTGTCCCACTTCAATTGTAGCTGCTCTTCTGCACATAGTGGAAACTAGTGCTTATTCCTTGTGAAGATGATTTTTTATCTTTTTGTGTGTGGAGGGGTCTGTGCTTATGTGTAAGGAACTGCTGACTGGCTATGCACATGAATGGATAGCTAGTGCCCATAGACTGCAGCCTGCTCCATCTTCCCCACCTTTGCCTGAGGAAGATCGCTAGGGATCCTGGCTTCTGGGGGCACACGTCTTTCCCCCTCCATTCATTCTACACTTGTTCCTGTTCTTTCGAATTTTTTTTAGTGAAGCTGAAAGTGCAGTTCAGTAATAGATTCCTACCTATGTAATAGATTCCTAAAGCTGTAGGAGTCCGCAAAGTTAGAACTTGTTTATTCTTGTCAGGAAGGCTGCTCCTGTGGCCTGGGAAAGGGCAAGGCCTTTTCTAAAAGAATACAATGTAACATTCTTTTGGAAGTTACTCAGGACCTGCTTAGCTACTGGAAAAACACCCTAGAAAAACTGATAGGTGTAAATGTAAAGTGGATCTAAAACTTCATAATGAAAATTTCCTTAATTTTACCAGAGTTTGGGGTTAAAGGACAAAATTGAATATAGGGAAAATACACTTGTGGGCTGGGAGCTCTGCAGCAGCCTGGGAGGGAAATATGAGGGAGGGGCCACAGTGGGTACTGTTCAGGTATAGGTGTGAGGCCATGTGCTTTCCCATTGCTTACTCGCCATTGTTCACCCCACCGCTAATTTTGGAGAGACTATCGAAGAGGTGACACAGTTCAAAAGGAGTCATATTAACCAAGACAAGTAAGTGTCTCTACAACAATACAGAAAAAATAATTCAAAGAAGGCATTCTTGACTCTCATTCTTAACTCTTGATCTGGAATAAAATAAGAAGCAAATGGAAATGTTTATTGGGGACAAATATTTGGCACATTTGCAAATAATAGGTGATGCCTAAATGTTGGGTATGGAATTTAGTGAAAATGCTTCTGTTAATATTATGTACAATATCAGAAATCAATTGGCAATAGTATGAGATTTAAAGGCAGGAGGATTTTAGCAGGGTTTGTTGAGCATGCTTCTAAAACATGTCATACTTGCCAGTGACACAATCCTGGTGGAAACCACTTAGGCAGGACATGTGTGAGCATCAAGTCTCAAGGCCCTCTGAATACTAAGATGGATTTTATACAGCTATTGCTTCAACTCTACATGTTCTGCACAAGACAAAGGCAACATATGACTAAAAAATATTTAATAGCCTCCTCTCCTCTCTTTTTCAGACCCTTCCTGTTAGTTTGCACCTCTGAATACAAGCATTAAATAAACTATAAGGCATATCGTCTGGAGACGTTATTGAAGATTTGTGCCTCTGTAACAAAGTTGATTTTCAAACGGGGGTTTTCCAAACAGCAAAAAATAAGACAGAGACATTAAATAATCACCACAATACTTAGTTTAAAAAATAGAATGATGGCAACGCAAACCTGATGGATTCTGTTTTAATGTGGGAGATGTAAAACTTGAGTGAGCAGTCAGAGACCAAGAGAAGCCCATGGTGTTTGAGATGACTGAAGGAATACACCATGGAAGGTCTACAGAGTTCTTAGTTCTTGGAGAATTCGTTCTGTATGATACTAAAAAATATACAAGTATTGTGCTGGGTATTTTGGCACCTAATCCTTCTAAATTCCTTCAGACTAATAATATTCTAGCACAGGAGTACATTTGATGAGATTACTCAATTGGTACAAATAATGAGCACATTTTAAATACTGTCCAGCAAAAATCTTTTGCTGAGTATCCAAACATGTTGATCATAGCCCAAATATAGAGGTTGGAGTTCTGTCGAGCTTATGGCCTGGTAAAACTCTTTTTCAATACTCTCATGAAGCTTCAGTAGACTTACTCAGTGAGCAGACACATTGGGTAAATACATATGACAAATCAGCTCCCATCTGAAGTTCCACTTCCTTGGCAATGGCACCAGGCACCCCAGATTTATTGATTACAACCATTGTTTCTACGACTCTTGGAATCCTTAAAGGGGAGCCACATTTTTAGGACAGAACTTCTCCAGAATGCCTTCTTTCTCCACAAGAGCAGTGTTGTAGGTTGCTTCACATACTCTTCCTATTAGGGTAACGCCATAACTGTTAACTTCCTCTATACAGTTGTTTAAGTTCGCATTGGTTGTATTGTGCATAATAAGAAATCTCATGTTCTTGTATGTGACTTCTACAGGAGCAAGGCGTTTCATTCAAGCCATATGAATTTAGCTTTTTAAAGAAACATGGAATAGGGTTGTGAAAGAATTAAAAAATTGAATACAGAAATGATTCCATGCAAAAACCAAAACCAGCGGGGGGTGGGGGAGAAACTGAAATCTGCTTCAATAGTTATATACTCCACTTAAAAGTTTAAATGGTTGAGGACAGGAAATCAATGTATTTGTCCATTGGCACAAAAGATGTGGTATAGTGAGTGGTGAACAGAATGCATTCTATGACTAACTATTGGGTTACAATGATTTTGGGAACTGCGTTGTAACGTGTGTATTTTTCCGTCTCACAAATGATGTTTTGTCATATGTCTTCGTGAAAATAACTGCTTTGCAAATAGATTTAAAAAAATAAAACAGTCCCCCAAACTTCAGTTCCTTTTTTCCCCCACTGTGGCATTTCAGGATAGGGCCTGCTAGGGATGCAGCTAGCAAGGAGCTCTGTCTGTAGCTCCTGAAATAAAGCTGTATCTATCTTTTCATCTTTTCAGATGTGTGTCCAGAGAAACATGCAACTTTCTAGGGGTAGGAATGGAATGCTGAAGTTGAATTCATAAAGGAGAGCGAGAAATAGGGAGAGAGAGGACGATTTTTATTTGAATATCTGTCTTTCTGGGGGGAAAGCACAGGTTTGCAAAGTCAGTTTTAAAGAGTACTGATTGTTTCTTGTGTTTGCAAACTCTTTTCAAATGTGTAATGTGGGGGAACGAAAGTGTTGAACTTCAGGAGAGGAGTTGTTTGGCTTCATGTTTGAATATTTTGACAAGGACTATTGTAATAGTTTGTAATATTCATCCAGTTTGCCAGGTCACAGGTAGGCTGAAGGGTGGGGAATGGTGCTAAGCTGAGCTGATTGGTGCATCCACTCTTCCACCTTTTGCAGATCATGGCAGGGGCACCCATGGCCCACACCAAGAATCTCCGGCTTCCACACTCTGCTCATCCCCCATGTACCCGCTTCTCCCACCATCTTGCTCTTAAGCATCCTAGAGTCAGTTTCTGGAGACAATGTTTAACAAACTCCCTTTTCCTTCTTACTTATCTGTCCTGTTTCCTATGCAGGTCACCTGTCCCCTGTGATGCTACAGATGCTCCATTCACACTTGTGTGTACTGTTAAAATAGCAGTCAGTCTGGGGAGACTGAGAGCAGAAGTTGTAGTTGTCTGGAAGCACATTCTTCTGTGTGTCTGGTTTAGAAAGCCAACCATCCTGTAGGAAGTTCCTTAATTGTTTACAAAACTGTACAGTTGACGCAGGTCTAGGACTTTGCTGTTTTTCCTGGGCGAGTTGTAACCTAGAATTACCATTCTATGAGTCTGCTTTCTCACACAGACTGAGCTTTCCCCTGGGAATTCCTGCTACAATACCCTTTGTGCCCTTCCAGTGCTGCAGTTCGGACACTCGGAAACTTACCTGAAGCTCTCCATCCAGAAATTCAATTTACCTGAGTGCACTCAACTTACTAATTGGCCTAATTATTGGGCATTTTTCCTGAATTACTCTGTTTTCTTGTTTGTGTCACTATGTACAACATTGTGTTTCACTATGTGAAACTTTACTTCTTTTTATGATGAGTAGCTGTTCATCTTTTAAAAGTTGGGATTCACTTTGAATTAATTGCTATGTTGTCTCAGGTAGAAAAATACTAATTTTCAAAGATAATGTATTTAAATATATACCTCCATTCCCTTAACCCCAATTGACAACTAATAAACTATATAGGAAAACAACCTCTTCTCGACAAGCAATCACTGTGTTTGTTTTTTTGTTTGTTTGTTTGTTTGTTTTTTGATATCTGACAGGGATCCTTTAATGACTGACAATGGTGAGGCATAGCCACACTTGACAATGCTCACATGAATGGGACCATGCAAATGAGCCTAATGAGTATTCATGACAAACTAATGAGGGGAGAAACAGGGCTGTGATGAGGGCAAGGCTTGAGGTGGAAGTAATGAGTTCACTAGGCACAGGGTATGGACAGTAACTATGATGTCCGCGGCCGGCCTGGGCAGCGAGTGATTGACAGGGGAGCCATGGCTGGCACTGATCCAGCTTCAATGACTGACAGTGGGGGCTTTGATACATTTGATGGATGGTTCCCATGGGCGGAGTCTCTGGATGTGTGGAGGGGAATGGTGACACCTGTAGCCATCACTCAGGCAGGGCTGGGACCACACATAGTCAAGAAGTGTGTGTGTGTGGGGGGGGTGCACATAACATCACCAGCAGTGGAGGCCGAGCCCCAGTGTGCATTTGACTTCAGGATTGCCCCACAATCATGCACACAGACCCGCCCAATGCTTTCACCATTTAGTGTTATGTTTTCTACCATTTTGTACCAGATCCCATTTAGTTTTCCATGTTCATTGGTGTTGCTTTGTTCAGTTAATATTTAGGAAGTGATATTGGTGAGGCTTTATGAGTCAGGTCAAGGGAACATGGCAGAAGACTGGGAGGAAAGAAGTTTAAAAAATCACTTCTACAATATTGTTTCTCCTAATAACATCAAGAGTGTTATAAATTTTATCAAGCTTGCAAAGCATAGAATCAAAATGTTACTACAGAATGGTCTAGAATTTTTACTGTTTAAATCTCACCGATTCATGAACATGTGGGAATCTTTCCATTATCTGATATCTGGTCAATTTATAAGACATTTTGTTTTGTTTTGGGTTAATTTTTTTTTCTTTTTTTGTGTGTTTTCTTTTTTTAATCATAAAAGCCTTTTATTTCTCGGTTAGAATGTTCCCAAGAAACTTAATACTTTTAAAAGTTACTGTTAAAGACAGGTTTTCATTGATTTACTTTTCAGTAAGTTTGCAATTTTACAAAGAAGGAGTATTCACTTTGTGTGTTAATTTTGTATGTTGCTACTTTTGAAAGAATTTACAAGATATCTGATTATTCTTATGTTATATTTAGGCTCACTTATGTTTACTATCATATGATTTTCAAAAGGACATGCTTTGAATTCTTCATTTCTAATATATGTCCCCTTGGTCACATCCAGTTTTAATATTATCTTAATTGTTTACATATGCTGTACGAAACAAGAGTAAATTGAGTATGATCAGCAAAGGAAGTCATTGGTACCATAATATTTTATAAATAACTTGATGAGGGGCAGCACACACTATAAGGAAATTCTAGGTGATAGAACCATTATCATCCTTGCAGACATAAGGCACTCATTGTTAAATATTCTTCAATTAACTCAATATGGTAAGCATTCTTATTGCTAGAAATTTCAACTTCTAATGTTTTAGACAATTGTCAATTTAGGCTAATTGCAGATGTGGAAAGAAGAAAACTAAAGTAACCAAAAAGAAGGAATTGTATGTTTATATAACAGTTATATCATATTACTCTAGGAAAATGAATTTATCTTGTCAGAGAGGAGTCAAAATGTGTGACTTGGACAAGTCAAAGGACCTGGACGGATGATCCTAAAGAGAAATAACAAGATACCAAATGTTGAACTTTAAAAGCATACTTAAGAATAACATTTTTTTTCTGAGAAACCAAATGAAAGACCCAGAACCATGTTCAATTCTATGGTAAAGAATATACATTTAAGTCTAATCAAAGAACAGTTGTTTTGAACAGAGCTATTAGTGTCACTTATTGAACCTATTCTGCTATCTTGCCATACTGGTTATCATCATACTTTATAGGTATTACAGGTGGGTACAACTATCAATTGCTTCCCTAACGTGTCAACTTGCTTACTGTTTTATCTACCTTAGAACTTTGACTTAAACCTAGAGGCTTCTAAGATATATCCAGGTAGATTGCTGAGATTCCTTGTAAGATTTATTGGGCAGCTGGGACTCAAGCCACCAACCTTGAGAGAAATCCAAGTGCTACCTGACAAATCCATATTTTGGGGGAAAGCCACAGGAAATACTTTAACAATTGGTAGAATTTCTCTCACTAGGATTGGAATCATGGCTGGGGCTAGAAATCTAGTCCGATTTATGTAGCTAGTTTGGTCTTAAACTTTAAAATTGATGACATTAATTTAATAAATTAGTGACATTCCTTCCAGCTTTTAAATATTAGTCTTATATGTACCAACAAGTGGGACCATCATCCTACATCAAAGAAGCCTCTTTGTACAGAAAATGGAGACCATTACAGAAAACAAAAACTTGGACACAATGAAGAGATAATTGCATTATGAAAAATTCAGCACCAGTGAATACATTAGAGCAAAGTGCTCTGTAGCTCAGGGACCATTGTAGAAGAGGGCTTACAAATACTGTAAGACCCAGCATACCTGAAAGTCTGTTTTGAAATTGCCGCTCATAAAATTAGGTGCAAAATCACAATAATAGCAACGTCAATGCAGTGTTAAGGCAATGGTCAAAATTTCACTTGTCAAAAGTTATAGGCAGCTAATTATGATTGACAGAATGTTAATTTTTCCAGAAATGACCTGCATATGGATTGTCTAATACACGCTGTATATCATGGAAACCATATTCACAAACAGAACAAAATGAACTCAAGTAATATTCACATTTATAAAGATAAATATATATAAAAACATGTAAAAAACAATATTGAAATGAGTATGAAAGTGCAGTGACTGTGATGGACTTAAGGGAGAAAAGTCAGGCTACAATGCTATAATTCAATTTTTGATAAAAGTTTAAAATAATACTAGTAATAAATGAAAACATTGTAAACTTATAGTAATGGGAGTTCAGGAAAGACCAAGAACAGTAAATATGGAAATTATCAATTTCTTTACTGGAGGTTTTCTCTAAGATTTCCATTTCTCAAATTTGTATTACAGACACTTTTGAGATAATCAAGCCAAGAATAAAGAATATTTCATGTTGAGGCCTCAGGTGATGAAGAGAGATATATAAAATATGCTGTATGCTTCTGTGCATTTCTCAGTGTATGTAATGCATGTGTGTGTGTGTGTTTGTGTGTGTGTGTGTGTGTGTGTGTGTGTGTGTGTGTGTAAAACATGTGCAGATCACATCACTGGTGATACATATTTAGAGCTTAATTAGAGCTTTGAGCTTATTAACATATGAGAAGCCTCCAGTATTGGTCTTTCTCTCTGTCTCTGTTTTTTCAGGGGGAGCTCTCTTTTGATCATTACTGAACAATATGTCAGAAATATCTGTCCAATAAGCTTCTGTTACTGTCTGTGACTGCCATCTCTATTCAGATAGAAACTTCTCGTTTAGAGATGATTGTGCTACAATACCTAGTTTTGTTTGTTTTTTTAATGTATGTTTTGATGACCCAAATTCATGTTACAAAGTCTAAATCTCAATTGCTTTAGACACTGGATTATTTTTTCAGGTCATTTTGTATATTTTAAACCATGATCCACCTCTAAGTTCATCATGTATGATGATTAATTTTGATTGTTAATGGAATTTTATTTATAACTTTCTATGGCACGTGATTCTATCCAGAATTCTGAGGGGTTATTCAGTGTCATTAGCTTCTGGCCACACATTGGTAACTGAGGTGGGAAAACTAGTACTATAACTGTGCTGTAGAGGCAGAGACTGAAAAATTTTCCAAAGACTGTGTAGGACCATGAACATTGGAGTGTAAACAATAATCCAATTTAATGACATTTGTTATAATAGCAAACAATATGAAATATGCAGCATAAAATAAGTACGAGTGAAAATTATTTGTAACTAATACGGTGAATTATAAAACTAACATAGGATCTTGGAATAATTCTTCTAATATGACTAAATTGGAGGTAGAAGGAAACATTAAAATACAATGACCTTAGACCTTCTTAAATCATCCACTACCACTTATATGTGGTAGTTGCTCTGTTTTGTCCTGATAAATGGAACATAAAATGTCATCATCAGACAAATATTCTCAGATGATAGATTCACATCACTTAAAATAAGGGTAATATTTGTGTATATTTTCTTAATTCTATAGAAAGAATTACTTCAGTTAAAAATGTATTTGAATTTGTGTGCTACCAACTGATAATCAAGTGAGTTTAACCTCTTTATCATACCTCTCATTGGTTTTGTAGTGGATCCTGTACAAATTTTTTTACAATGATAAGATTTTGACAAATATTGTTTCTCATTGTAAATTAAACAAATATTAGTATTTTTGTGCTACGAAACCAAAGCATGTTGACAGTGGTGCAGGGCTTAATCTTGCAGAATGTTTAATCAATTTCTAAATCAAATCATTGTTTCTAAATGATCTTATCAAAAATAATAATTTCATATGCAAGAAATTCTCTAACTTAAGGACCATGGGAAGAAAGTGGGAAAATATAGCAGACAATATTGGTGGATTCTCTAAATAAAGAATGTGTCATATACCTGAATGTATCCTGATGTATTTCAGTATATGAGTACATATATATATATATATATATATATATATATATATATATATATAGTTTAAAAACTTTTCTCATACTCTAACAATCATTTTGTGTCCCAAAGCTTCTCTGATATACACAAATTTATGACATCATGAAATGATTTGATCAAAGGATTCCATTCATTTGATGAATAAATAAATCTTGTCTTACCTGTAGGACCTTCTTCCTGCAGTGCAGCATATGAAATATTAAATTTTTCATCAATATCATTGCTTTTACAGTTGTGTCCAGCTATGGCTTTTGTCATAGTAGGAGATTTTCTAGAATAATTTAGTGATTCTTTATATGTCTTTAAGTCTTCAGACATTTTGTCAATGTGTTTACTAAATATATCATAATTTCATAATATTTGATCATAGGTGTCAATCATGATTTGTATAAGAGACTTCTGTAACACCACAAGGCAAAAACAAGATTGTCATTTCACATAGTTTACAAAATAAATTTAAAAATGAAAAGAAATAATAGGAGGAAAATTACAGATAAGATCCCATGAAATGAAGTCTCTGAAATGGAGACTCTAAGTCTTTTGCATCTTTACACAACTTGTTAAAATACCATGCATATTGCAAAGAACAGAAGAACTATTTAACCAAGGCAACATTTCAGAACTGATATGCTGCAAAAAACAGTGAGTGTACCAAATTAATGACTGTTGTGTGTTAATTTTTAGTGTGTGGGTGGGGGTAGCTGTTTATTGTGATGTTTTGAATGGGATGACTCTCTAGTTTCAGGCATCGCAATACCCTCTCGTTGACAATTTTCTGGGTGCCTTGATTTGCCTGGTGAAGAGTGCCATTGCTTAGAATTTATAGTTAGAAAAGGTAGGTGCCCATTTTCAATGTACTTTCTCTGCTACATTTTTGCTTCCCAAGATAAGAACCATCAGGTCTCAGCTTCCTGTTTGTTTTTTTCTTCTTTTCTACAGTCATGCACCTCTGTCATGACACTGAAGTGCTATACTCGCTCAACATTTGTAGGTCCCAAATAACCACCTACTTCAATACGTTTCCCTGGTCATGTTGTTTTATTTTTTTTATTGTTTATTTCATTCTTTTACATTTCATACGTTATATCCCTTCACAGTTCCCTTCCACAAATCCTATATCTCCTTCCCTGCCTGTATTGCAGTTTTCTCTCACTTGACCACACACTCCTGCCTCAACAACCTAGCATTCCCCTACCCTAGATCATCAAGCCCCTCAGGACTAAGCAGCTCCCCTCCTAGTGATGCCAAATAAGACAAGCCTCTGCTATATATTCAGTTGGAGCCATGGTTCCCCCATGTGCACTCTTTGGATGGTCTTTTAAATCCTGATGTTTTATTAAGGCAATAGAAATGTGACTGAGAGAAGTTGGTGAGAAGAGGGTGTCTTAACTGAGAAAATGCCTCCATCAGATGGACATATTGTACACTGAAGCCTCAGAGATATTGTCCTGATTAACCTTGGAATTTGTAGGACCCAAATCTCCAGGATGGTGCCACGCTTGGGTTATTAGTCAGAAAAAGAAAGATATGAGATACAAGGCAGGAGGCAGTGCTCCTACTAGGCTTCTGCTTCAGTTCTTGCCTCCCTGTTGTATTTATGGCTCTGACATTTCTCAGTATTTAACTGGTAACTGCAAGTATATTGTGGAATGTAACCTGTCTTCCATTAGTTGCTTTTCATCAGTGTTTTGTCACAGCAATTGTAGAAAATTATGACACTTCCTAAATTGAACAACACTGGTAAGTTACTTTTCTTCTGAGATGATGACTTAGGTTAAGCAAACTCTATTCATCACATATGTTTCTTCTCAGCATGGACCTAAGTTTATTTTTGAGCAGTCCTGCACAGGATAGTCTTATTTTATATGCAGATTGTACAGAAGAGTTTTGCTTCTTTGTTTTCATATCTGACCATACAAAAGAATATATTTGAAAAGAACTGTCCATAAAGGAAGAATCTTTAATAGTTATTGAGAGTGAAAAATGCATTTTATTGTTTCATTTGGACTAAACATGCAGTTTGATATAGTCTTGGATATTAGGTTTCCTGTACCTTGGTAATTAGAAATTAACTAAAAAAGTTACGTTTCTAGTTCAAGCCAAGTACAGTCCTGAGCAAGAATCTTATTCAAGCTTTCCCTTGTGCTATATCCTCCATTGTGAGTAACACCGTAAAAGCTTCTTTCCTGTGGACCTAATACCTGGGAGCTACTAGTTACCATGTACCTTGCTTTCTGTCATATTTACATTTCCTTTATCTTCTATCCTTTTCAAAATATGTGTCCTTTATTAATTCTCTGAAATTTCTAATCAAGCTACCAAGTAACTATCATTTCATTTTTCAATCCTTCCATATATCCCTTGGAAACAATCCCCCCTCACTAAATTTCAAAAATTAAAATTAAATAAAAATTTAAATTTAATTAAAAAAATCAAACTAAAATTAAAAAAATTAAAAATACAGTGTGTGAGATGTGTTGTGCCATAAGTGGTCACACATTATACCCTCTTGTCCAAACAGATTTTCTTGCAAATGTATAATGAAATAAGTCTGGTTTAAGCTCTTTGTATTTTACTATACTCTCAATACTGGAACCTCCTGGAGATGCCTCTCCTTCTATATCCTGGTATCTTGCTGTAGCCTTAAGTCATTGTGATCCTTCAGGTTTGAATCTGCAGGATCTCCCCCAACATATGCTCCAGCAGCAGGATCTAGGGCCCCTATATATATATGTAGCAGATATGCAGCTTGATCTTTAGGTAGGTACCCTACCAGTTCGTATGCAGACTGGCTCTGACCCTGTAGTCTACAACTGGATTGCTTTCTTTTATCTGGGCTGCTTCGTATGGCTTCAGTGTAAGGTGATTCACTTATTTCTGTTGTGAATTGATGTATGAGAGTGGGTTGGTGTCAATGGAAGGTCTACACTACTGAGGTAAGGAAGAATGGAGGGAAAAACAGGTTTCAAGGATAGGACTTGGAAGAAGGAACTGCAATAAGGATATAAAGTAAATAAATTAGTGAAGAATATTGATGTATATGTGTTTTAATAAAATTAACAGCTCCAATATACCTGAGGATCATAAAACTGTACCTGAAATAGGTTATTGCTAAAATAATGGAAGCATACAACATAATATACACCAATTATTCATCATTACATATGTATATACATATACATATACATATACAAATACATTCACATGTATAAGTACACTTACACGTATATGTACACACACAAACTCACACTCATACACACACTCACACACACATATATATGTATACACACATACATATATCTATATCTATCAATATCTATAATGCAATGTGCTTTAATATGGCCAGCAATTCACATGATGTGAATATTTTTATTAATATCATGGCCTCACCACTGTGAAACACAACTATTCTATACTCCAAAAATAGGGCTACAATGGAAAAAAACAAACAAAACCTAGGTAATCCGGATCTTCTAAAATTTCACTCTAGTCCTCTTGGATTACCATTATATGTACAGATTATTGTTGGCTAAAAGATCAATATCTAAATCAATATCTAAGAAGAAAGAAGGAAAGAACAGTAGAAAGAAATGATTAACTTACTTTAAACTACATTAAAAATCTCCCTTCCCAAATCTTCCTGAAATAGATCAATACATATTCTACTCCACTCCATAGGAATGCAATCCTAGTGTTTCCTGTTAGAGAAATCATCTTTGTAAAGTATTCCCAATTACTGAATAATAATTAGACTTTTGTTCCCAAAGGCAAATTTCAGATTCCCTTAATTTCTTAAGACGTCACTCCCAAATAATGAATTTCTCAAAATCTGACCCCACAGTACATGTGGAGCTATGTGCAGTGATAACCTGTAACTGTTTAAATTATTCATGGATGAATCTTTTATTATTACTAATACACATATGAGATGTTTTAATAGTATAAAGTTTGGTTCTGGGATCTGTTGCAAAAGTCTAAACAAAGAAAAAGGAGAATTTTAGTTTAGACCTTCTTGAAAATAATGTAAGTTAGAAATCTAACTACAAAGAACAAATAGGGTAAATGTTTTGTAGACCAACTCATAGTATAATCAGAATTCAAAAGAAGTAACAATATATAGCTAGAGTATTACATAAAATATTTTCTGCAAATCACTTTTCTGTACAGAATCATCGAAAATACATTTTTCAAATTATTTAGGAATTTCAGTGTACTAGATGTATGAGTGCTACCTACAGAAGCCAGAGGAACATGTCAGGATCCCTGGTAACAGAATGAATGAATATTGTTGCAAACCATGTGTGTTCTGTGTGTGAAAACATCCAGTGTTATCAAACAGCAAACCATCTTTCTTGCCACCATGGGGACACATTTAATATCTAATGTATTATGAATCGATGACACACCCTTATAACAATCTAGAACATAAGGAGCAAAATCACACTCATGACTCTACTCAATGCCCTGGTATTAGAATGAATGAAGATTTTTGAAGACCATGTGTGTTCTGTGTATGAAAACATCCAGTGTTATTAAACAGCAAACCATCTTTCCAACCATCATGGAGTGGAGACACATTTAATATCTAATGTAGTATGAATCCATGTAACACTCTTGTGACACTCTAGAACATAAGGAGCAGAAAGCAGACTAGTGACCCTACAAAATGCAATTATAAAAGCTTTGCTACAGCAAGACAGAGATGCAGGGCTCCTGGGTTGCAATGGGAACTCAAAGCTCTGGTTAAGTATCAAATCATTCTATGTATCACACAGAAAAAATGATTCAAAAAAGTCAAAGCTATACATGATCTAGACTTCTCTAGATAATTATAGTTGAGAAAGAAGAATTCAGTAAGAGATTCCTGTTCTAATCATTGACATATATTGACCATGTGAAATATTCACAATACCATGGTAACAATTCTAGGATGCAAGTAACCCACAGGTATTATACACACTTACTTCTTTTAATTTGTCTCACACAGGAACTAAACCAATACTCTAAACTGATCTGAACACGTGGTGTTACATAGACTGTCTTCTAAATCATGACATTTATAAAAGAGAAGGCTCCCTGGTAAGATTACAGACCTGGTTCAACACGCTAGTTTGAGAAATGGGAATGTTTAAAAAGTGACAACACATGTCTGATGTAAGGAAACCTCTTGGCATAGAACATCATTCTAGCTTATAATCATGTAAACACAAGCCTATGTACATTACAAAAGCATTGCTTTTATATTGGTACAGTTCTCCAAGTATTTACTGTATCATTACCTTTGAATGGCATTAATTTTTCCAGCCAGAGTTCCTTCATCTGGGATGCTAAGCAAATTTTCATAAAAATCCAAGGTTAGTAAGTTTCCTTCGATGGTAGTAATAAAATCCATTTTTTAATTGAAAATAAAACAAAATAGTGATGGTCAATGTACATTGTAGAAAGTACTTGAAAAACATTTTTGCTTAAAATTAGCAGTTTCGACCAGTGATTCTCAACTTGTGGGTCATAATCATTACGGGGTCACATATATTTTCTATATCAGATATTCCATCCATTTTTCTTTATAATCACATCAGGAGCAAAATTTGAATTTTGAAGAGAAGCAAAATGAAGTAATGGTTAAGATTCACAAAGCCATGAGAAAATATATTAGTGTTACAGGATTAGGGAGGCTGAGAATCATTGGTTGAGAGTATACGTCCCGAAAAGATTCCCCAACTTCTATGGCTCCAGAATCTTGGCTCAAAATGGAACCAATATGCAGGATCTTATTTTTTTTCTTTTTCTTCCCTAAGACTAGAATCAATGAAGCAGAGTCCTAGTTGCTATAGCAATGAAGTAAACCTACCGTCTGTTCAAATTGCCTCTCCTGTCTTCTAGACTACATCACTCCTTGCAATCATAGATCTCCACTCCACTTCCCAGCCCAAAGCTCTCTCTGCCTAAAGGAAACCATCTCCTACATGGAATATCCAGACAGGAGCCTATCATAAGTGCCCTCTGAGAGGCTCCATCCAGCACTGACTGGAATAGGATATGAAGAGCCATAGTCAATCATTGGATTTTATGGATCAATCAGGGACTTGTAAGGAAGAATGGGGGAAGGATTCCACACCCTAAAGGAGATAGGAACTCCATAGGAAGAGCTACAGAATCAACTACTCAGGACCACTAGGAGCTACCAATAGCTGAATTACCATCTAAAAGACCTACAGAAACTGTACCATGACACATTTATAGCAAACGAAAAGCTTAGTCTCCATGTGTGTCCCCCCAAATGTGGAGCAGGGCTGTCTGCAAGCTCTTGACTTGAAAAGCCTCCTCAACTGGCCTTAGGGGAGAAGATGGTCTAACCCTGAACAGAGTTGAGGTGCCAAGGTAGTAGGATAACCAAAGGGCCCGTAACTGGCTCAGAGTAGGAAAAAGACTTTGTGAGGAGAGAATGGGGGTGGGTTGTCAGCATAGGAGACATAAAATTAACAAATAAATAAATGTAAAATAATAATAATAATGATTATAATAATGATGATGATAGTAACTAATAAAATAAATGAACAAAACAAAGAAACAAAGATCATAGTCTTCTTCTTGGAAATAGGCAACTTTCAAAAAATGGCAGCACCAGAAATTACCTGATCCTAATTGTATAATTTGGTGAATGTGTAGAGTACAGACAGAGTAAAGCTGTAATATACATGTAGACCTCTACTTACAGACCACCTGGAATAGTGATGAAGTTTCTTATATGTTTTCCTAGTGAGAACATCTCAGTTTCATATCTTTTTTTTAAAATTGGTAAATTTTCAACAATATAAATTAAGTTATAAGCATCAGTTTGTTTAAAGAACAAAAACTGTCCTTGTTCGTAAAATACTGCAAATAACTTTCGTGTTGTACTA
This sequence comes from Rattus norvegicus, assembly GCF_021556685.1. Classification (NCBI taxonomy): domain Eukaryota; kingdom Metazoa; phylum Chordata; class Mammalia; order Rodentia; family Muridae; genus Rattus; species Rattus norvegicus. The sequence continues at coordinate 3,407,802 of NC_141545.1, forward strand.
AGGGTAGTGAAAGATCCCATGCAGAGAGACCCTTACTCAAGTCTTGGGAAATCGCGGACCCCAGATACAGAGAGACCATTTTGGATGTAATAAGCAAAGGCGAGGTTTATTATGGAGACCTATTACAGAGATCTCCGGGCCAACTCGTATCCCATATGGACCCCGAGAGGCTGGAAGAAAGAGTATTTAAAGGCAGAGGGTGTGAGCCCCAGGGGATGGGGGGATGTCAAAGCAGAATGCACCGCAAGTTACAGGATTGTTTTATGGCTCCAGGAGATAAGGGGAGCCAAAAGGTTTTATGGCCCCCTGGTCCTGGAACAGAGCTACTAAATCAGGAGAAGGCTCAGGTCTTCAGGTCCTCATTATTTTTAAAAGTTTGTCAGAATTGATGAAGCATCTGTATTTGAAACTCCTCTGGTTAGGCTTGGGCCGCTGGTTTCCTGGGGTGCTCTCTGTAGGATGCAGTGGCTAAAAAGCACAAGTAGGGGCTTAAATAAACATCAAAGGGACAGAACAAAGAACAGTTAACTCACACCAGGTGATAAGCAAAGTTGTTCTCTTGCATTTTTAACAATCTGTCTTCCAGAGACAGGTCCTGTTGCTGAGTTTCAGGCTAATTTAAAACTCTATCTTTCATTCCTCTCTTCTTCGACTAAGTAATTCTAATCTTAGAATTTTCATATCAAATCTCATATTTGGATTTACCAAGTTGTCCTAATTGATTGGTACTGTTGTCTCAGAACCATTAACTGTATAGCACCCACTCGATCTTTAACAAAAGCAATTAACCTGTTTGTCACGCAGGGGCCAAAAACTAAAACCAAGAAAATTATTAGTAATGGCCCAGCTATAGCAGAGAGTAGGCTAGTCATCCAGGGAGACACGAGTGAACCAAGTCTCAAACCAACCTCGTTAAGTGTCTCTATCTTTTTGTGTTTTACTAAGTCTTTAGCACCAGGATTCTAATCTGGACACTATCTGTACCTATACACCAAGGTCATGACTGTCTTTTAGAACTTTTAAACGTATACACGTTGTGATCCCTGAGGCACAGTCTCATGAAGTGTTAGGAGTACTAACTCATGTAATGTTACATCATTTGTAACAGAAATTAAGCCTATCTCTATACTTCTCTCGATGGAACCCAGGGCAAACATGAAATCTTTGTTTCTAAAGCACACTCTTTAAGTGAGCATTATAGCAACCTCCCAGTCACGTCTCTGATGTATCCACTTATCTGATGTATAAGTCGAGGGAGCTTTTTGAAGATCTGAGTTTCCCTCTAGGTCTCAGCTCTCAGACCCAACAGCTAATATGCAGCTGGTGAGGGCTGAGAATTGACGGCTGTCACGGTGGTCAGCAGCACCAGGTACAGTCCTTTTCAGTGAGGCTCGAGTCTCTGGGCTCAGTGTCGTCGTATGTAGCTGTAGTCTCTGACCTGGAACTGATGAGATGTCTCGAGGGTCTCTGGGGCACAGGCTGCTGTCAGCTGTGAGCAGATTTCTTTCTGTTTCACCTGCAGGTCTTTTAGCCTGGCATACAAATCATTATTACTATCACATGTTGGTTCAGTAACAACATCTAATACAGTCAGAAGAGCTGAGGCCTCGTATAAGATCTCAAAGGGGGTAAGGCTGAATCTGGAAGGGGTATTTCTTGCTCTGGAGAGAGTAAGAGGGAAGGAGTGTCACCCAGTCTGTGCCAGTCTTCATGGTCAATTTGGTCAGTGTTTCTTTTATAGTTTTATTTATTTACTCTACCTGTCCTGAACTTTGAGGTCTGTAAATATAATGTAATTTCTAATCGACCTCAAAATATTTGGCCACATCCTGGCTTACTTTGGCAATGAAAGTAGGGTCGTTGTCCGACCAGATTACCTTCAGCACTCCAGACCTGGGGAAGATTTCTCCCAGTATCTTCTTGATGACTACCAGGGCCGTCTCTTGCTTGGTGAGGAAAGCTTCTATCTATTTTTGGAAAGGTATCTACAAGCACTAGGAGATATTTGTGATCATATTTTCCTGGTTTTATCTCAGTGAAGTTCACTTCGACTTTTCGTTAAACTCTCTAGGTTTCTTTGTCCTGTTTATTTGTTAAGCATTCACTTACTGACATACCTTATATTTTTTACTGTCTCTCTGGCTAAAATCTTAAAGTCTATTATATACATACCTTAACAACCTTCTTATCTCTTAAATGAATCTCTTTGTATATTTGGCAAAGTAAGTGTTTTATTTGTTCACTGGGGAGTATAGCTTTCTCCTCAAGTGTGTCACTGTCCGTTTATCTTTTAAGCAATTTGGGCCTTTTCTTTTGTTGTACATTCTAAGTGAGGCCATCCCTTAGTCCAATACCAGTTCCCAGTGGCTGTCTCTTATAGGCCTGTAACCAGGATAGGCTCCTGTATAGCCATTTCCCGAGCCACTTTATCTGCTTTGTTACTGTCCCATGCCACTGAATCTCTTCTTTCCTTGTGTCTTGGGCAATGAATAATACTCACAGTTGTTGGCTTCATCTGGGCATCCAAGAGATGGCAAAGACATCTGTGGCGCTGATGTGTTGGGGGGTTGGCGTTCAGCCATTCCAGATGACATTTGTGTTCTCCACCACGGCAGCACCCACTTATCTCTGACCTTCATGAAGAGAACTGTTCCCATCTGTAGACAAGGTAGCCTTGGCTTTCAGCAGGGGTCAATCAGCCAGTCACAGAGGCCTTTCCTACACCCATGGGCTTCTGCCAGTACTTGACACTCATGTTATGGTGGCTCCAGGTCAGGATTGGGCAGCAAGGTGACCAGATTGTCCCCAACCGGTGGAGAATCTAGACCAATGGTCCCA